>NC_136129.1:8702639-8741822 GCF_965212315.1 Lampetra planeri
GATTCGGTTGCACGCAACTCAACGACGCTCGCGCGTGGACGTGGCCGTTAGGTCAACAAATCAGAATCACGTGGCAATTACGCATTTTTAGTTTTAAAACGAAGATATTTAGTATTTTACCTGGTAAGGCTCCACTGAGCTGTGTAGATTCTTTTTTTCGGAAACGACCTGGTCATCACAAACGATAGCCCAACGAAGTGGCTCATTGTCATCATCGTCATCAGCATCATCATCATCATCGTCGTCATCATCATCGTCATCATCGTCGTCATCGTCGTCGTTATCGTCGTCATCAGCATCATCGTCATCGTCGTTATCATCGTCATCATCATCGTCGTCGTCATCATCATCGTCCCCTTAAACTAATTACGAATCATAATTACGAATCATACTAATAACAATAACAGCACAGTGAAAATCCGATGCTCATACACAAGACGAGTCAATGCGCTTTGCACTGATCGACTCTTACGCGAGCATCTGGCTGTGTGCGTGTGTCTACTCATCACCACCACCATCATCATTGTGCAGTCCGTCCCCGAGGACCTCTCCTGCATAGCGATTGAATTTGAACGTGGAGGGAAAAACCGGAGGACCCGGAGAAAAATCCACGCGACCACGGGGAGAGAAACACTCCAAATATACAGCAGCAGGCGTGTGGGTCGGGATCGAACCCACGACTTCCTGTATACCAGGCGAGGTAGTTAACATCTCCTAGCCACCGTGATGATGATGATGAGAGAAAGAGACACGCAAACTCCAAATACACAGCAGGCGTCAGGGTCGGGATCGAACCCACGACCTCCTGTATACCAGGCGAGGTAGTTAACATATCTTAGTCACCGTGATGATGATGATGAGAGAAAGAGACACGCAAACTCCAAATATACAGCAGCAGGCGCCAGGGTCGGGATCGAACCCACGACTTCCTGCATACCAGGCGAGATAGTTAACATCTCCTAGCCACCGTGGCGCCCACCGCTATGATGCTTCTGCTGCTGATGTGCAAAGAGGTTGTGTTCAAAGTCCTGCCCCCCTCCCCCCCACGACCTCCTCCCCTCCGTAGCGGGGGTCACTTCAACCCGGCGGTGACCGCGGGGGTGGCGGTGGTCGGTGGTGTGAACCTGCGTCTCGTCATTCCCTACTGGGTCAGCCAGCTCGTGGGGGGCATGCTGGGGGCCCTGCTGGCCAGGGTGAGGTCGCGCACAGACGCACAGGTCGCCCGCATCGCATTCAATGCTGCTGCTGATGCTGCTGATGACACCGCTGCTGCTGCTGCTGCTGATGATGACACTCACTGGTAGTTCTACCACCAACAACAACAACAATAATCACAACGACGACGACGATCACTACTGTTGCTGACCATGCTCTCCTGCTGCTTCTGGTGCTGCCGCCGCTGCTGCTTCTGCTGCTCCACCTGCTGCTCCTCCTGCTGCTGCTGCTGCTGCTGCTGCTGTTGCTGCTCCTCCTGCTGGTGCTGCTGATCCTGCTGGTGCTGCTGCTGTTGCTGCTGTTGCTGCTCCTCCTGCTGCTACTGCTACTGCTGTTGCTGCTCCTCCTGCTGGTGCTGCTGCTACTGCTGGTGTTGCTGCTGTTGCTGCTGTTGCTGCTCCTCCTGCTGGTGCTGCTGATCCTGCTGCTCCTCCTGCTGGTGCTGCTGATCCTGCTGCTGCTCCTGCTGGTGCTGTTGCTACTACTGCTGCTGCTACTGCTGCTGCTGCTGCTCCTGCTACTGCTGCTGCTCCTGCTGGTGCTGTTGCTACTACTGCTGCTGCTACTGCTGCTGCTGCTTCTCCTCCTCCTGCTCCTCCTCCTGCTGCTGCTGCTGCTCCACCTGCTGCGGCTCCTCCCGGCGCAGGGCGTGGTGGGCGAGGAGGCGTTCGCGGCGTCGTCGGGCGCCGCCTTCGTGCCGCCCGAGTCGATGGCGCTGGGCCGCGCGGTGCTCGCCGAGACCTTCCTGAGCGCGCTGCTTGTGCTCGCAGTCGTCATGGGCGCCGTGAACGAGCGCTCCGCTTCGCCGCTGGCGCCCTTCTGCATCGGATTCGTCGTCACCGTCGATATCCTCGCCGGGTGAGCACCGCGGGTGGTGTGGCCGGGCAACCCGCCACTCGCCCCATGCCCCTTTCAAGTTTCGATTGAAAGCTTCTTTCGTGACTGCAGGGATTCATCTTCTTGGTTCTTTCGGTAAAGTCACGTAGAATGGAAATAATGAAATAAAATTTTTTTTTTGGTAAAATTTGTTTTATTTTATTATTTCCATTCTACGTGACTTTACCGAAAGAACCAAGAAGACCCTTTCAAGTTGTTCAAGTTCATTGATTAGGTGTAGCCCTCTTCTTGGTTCTTTCAGTAAAGTCACGTAGAAGGGAAATAATAAAATAATAAAAATAAAACATAATAAAATAATTCTCACGACGTTTCGGCCACAACGCATACAGCCGTCCTCAGGTGAAGAATGACACACTTTAAATCGAAAATTAGGTATAGCCCTGTGAGCCATTCGGCTCTTGAATCGGGTGCAACCGCAACAAACAGAAAAACAAAACACATGAACAAGAAAACATCTTAAAGTGAATATGTGACTTTGTGCAAACAGAAAATCCAAGAAAAGACAGCAAAATATTGCAGAAAAAAACACCGTACACCAACGCTGTGTGCAAAAATCCCAGTGGGATGCAAGTAAAACAACAACCACAACCACAAGCCAACTTAGATTAAGGCCATCAGTCTAACTCTGTACTACAACAAACAAACATGGCAAAACCAAAAAACTTTTCGAAAATCACCAAAATAAAGCCATTAAAGCAATGAAACAGTGACCCCCCCCCCCTGCCTCCAATGCCCCTGTGACCGGTACCCCCATGATCCCATGCCCAGTGTCCCCCGATCTGCCGTCCCCACCCCCGTGACACTCTGCCCCCCACCGTGCCCCCCACCGTGCCCCCCACCGTGCCCCCCACCATGCCCCCCACCGTGCCTCCACAGGGGTTCCATCTCGGGCGCGTGCATGAACCCGGCGCGCGCCTTCGGCCCCGCGGTGGTGAAGAACCTGTGGGAGTCGCACTGGGTCTACTGGCTGGGGCCCTTCCTCGGGGGCCTACTCATAGGCGCCCTCGTGCGGTGAGACGCAATGACACACTCGGATTATAGATGCAACACACACACTCGGATTATACATGCAGCACACACACACATCATACATGCAGCACACACACACATTATACATGCAGCACACACACACATCATACATGCAGCACACACACACATTATACATGCAGCACACACACACACATCATACATGCAACACACACACACACATCATACATGCAGCACAAACACACACACACATTATACATGCAGCACACACACACACATCATACATGCAGCACACACACACCCACTCTCACATTATACATGCAGCACACACACACACGTTATACATGCAGCACACACACACATCATACATGCAGCACACACACACCATACATGCAGCACACACACACATCATACATGCAGCACACACACAAATCATACATGCAGCACACACACACATCATACATGCAACACACACACTCACGTCATACATGCAGCACACACACACTCACATTATACATGCAGCACACACACACATCATACATACAGCACACACACACTCACATTATACATGCAGCACACACACACATCATACATACAGCACACACACACTCACATTATACATGCAGCACACACACACACTCACAAATTATACATGCAGCACACACACACTCACATCATACATGCAGCACTCACACACTCACATTATACATGCAGCACACACACACTCACATTATACATGCAACACACACACTCATGTTATACATGCAGTACACACACTCACATCATACATGCAGCACACACACACTCATTCACATCATACATGCAGCACACACTCATGTTATACATGCAGTACATACAAAAGACAAAGATCCCCCGGGTAGCTTTAACGAACTGTTGGGCCAAGTGATGTTAGCGAGGAGGCCGGCACGACACGCGAGGGGGTGGGGGGTGGCCAACACCACGCCCGGCCGCCTTTGTCTCCCCAGTGGCGCTGCTTATGCTACGGCACCGCACCGGCTACTCAACTCGAGGCTGAGTCGACTTAGGGGAGGCGCAGGGTCATGGCCTTAGCGGGTGTTGGTGGCCGCGAGCGGGACTCGGAAACTCGGGTCTGACCCCACTGCCGCGCCACCGCTCCCCTCTCCACGCCACGCGTCGTACAGCGAACGAAAGTTCAATTCGCGACAATTTTGTTGACTTTCAACTCCTCCGCAGGCTGCTGCTGGGCGACAGACGACGCCGAATCCTGTTCAAGTGAAGAGGAGGAGGACGCGCGCGACCGTCCCGCCCGCAGGTCAACTCAGCCTGAAATCAGTGAAAAAATTCACGACTCACGGCCGACATCAGTGGCGAATATCCGAACCGGTGGGGTGGGTGGGGGTGGGCCTCCTCCCTAAGGTCGTGCTCCTGGTGCGGTGTGGCTGCTGAAAACGGGTAAAAAAAACCTGAAAAGAACATCGGCTCCGGAGAGACAAAGGCGGCCGGGCGTGCTTGCTGCCCGGATGCACCAGCACCTTAATAGGTGCTCGCTAACAGCGCTTAACTCGGCCGTCCTTGAGGGCGAACGGGAGATATTCTACTCTTGTATATAACACGCGAATGCACGCACAGATATCAACTTTTACATACGTGACATATATATTTCGAAAATTAGCTTAATGCTCATTAAACATTATTTGTATTGAACCCACGTCAAGCCATAAGTGGTGGGGTGGGGTGGGGCGGTGTAATGATTAATCGAATCGTACCGATTCTTATAGATTCCGCGTGGGCGTGGCGGATTGAGACCATCCGATTCAAATAATCGAATCGAGGCAGATCCTCCGATAAATAAATCACGGGCTCCCAATTCGTGTGCATCGCAACTCACGCACGCGAGTTCATGTACATTCATGTAAAAAAAAAGATAAAGATCCCCCGTAAAGCCTCGACACGCTTGTGGGGCAAGTGCTGTTCGCGCGCACTTTTATATCTACATACACACACACACGTACTATGCCTTCATCCAGCAGTGGAATGACCACGGCTGATGATTTGAACGCTCGGACAAATAAGTGAGGAAGGACCATTGCCCGAAACGTCGCCTGTTATACATCCAGGCAGTGGTTATTGCGAACGGACGTGTGTTCATTGTTACACTACTGACCACACAGCGTCACCAACTATTTAGCAAATGTTGTTTTCCAGGCGAGACCCGGCCACAAACGATAGCTTAACGGAATGGAGACATCTTTGGCAGCCAACTAATCTAAACGCGCGACGTTGACTCTAAATGTAGAAGGGGGAAAACCGGAGGCCCCGGAGAAAAATCCACGCGACCACGGGGAGAGAGAGAGAGAGACACGCAAACTCCAAATATATAGCAGCAGGCATCGTCAGGGTCGGGGTCGAAGCCAGGACCTCCTGCGTGCCAGGCGAGGTAGTTAACATCTCCTAGCAACCGTGATGATGATGGTGAGATAGAGAGAGACGCAAACTCCAAATATAAAGCAGCAGGCATCGTCAGGGTCGGGATCGAACCTACGACCTCCTGCGTGCCAGGCGAGGTAGTTAACATCTCCTAGCTACCGCGGCGCTGAGTAAGACAGTGTTTCACTTCCCGTGGGAAGCTCCACATCATACACAAAAGCAAAACATACACAACGGTCGAAAACAAGAAAAAAATTCAAAAATCGACCCCCAGTGAGTTTTTGTTTTGAGTCAGCGGCGAGGGGTCCTGCCGTCTGGCGCGCCCTCTAGCGGACGGCGACATCAGCCGACAGTGGCAGATAGTGGCCCCGGATTAAGCGAAGTGCGGGGCCTGCAGCGTGTGATGTTATAAAGGGGCCCTACATAAAAAAAATACACGTAAATATTAAAACACAAATTTTTTAACTTGCGCAGTAAAGTAATTGTATTTTTTTCATTTGCTATACAGCCAGATCATACGACCGATCGCTAACCTTAAACACCTCGTCGTTCGTAGAAGTTAAAGGCGGTATAGTACTACAGTAATAGAGCAAGTGCAGAATTGATAGCTTGAGAGCATTTAGCGCGGGGCCCTTGAAAATGCGGGGCCCTTGAAAGTGTGTGTAGCTACTTGTGCTACTCGGAAAATGATCCTCCTCCTGCTCCCACCGTGGGGCGTATTCACCGCAACCTTTTCGTCGTTTGCAGTTTTCACTCTTTCTCTCGCCGTCCCGTCGTGGTAAATGTGCTCACGCAGTGCGCGCCCACCGTCTTTCGATAGCGCCAATCTCTTCCGTGGCATCGTCGTCAAGAAATTCTCCGTGACGTCCTCCTCCCTTTTCGGTTCCTTCCAATTTTTCCGAACAGCAACAGCAACAACACCACCACCACCACTTTTCAAATCCCTGTCCCCGGTTGTTGTTGTTGTGGGCCATTCTACAGACGTGTCCACACATTGACAATCTCCTTCTCATCATCGCGGCGTCGTCATCGTCGTCTTCTTCTTCTGCCACGTGATACCTTTCTTTACCTCCCCCGGTTAGCGTGTATGGCTACGTACGGCGCGAAAGAAGTTAAACGTGCACGCATTGTAACAATGGTCACTCATCTTCTTGGTCTGTCTTTCCGACAGCCCTGTTCTTCACCTGAGGACGGCTGCTTGCGTTGTGGTCGAAACGTCGTGAGAATTTCATTTTATTATGTTTAATTTTTATTATTTTATTATTTCCCTTCTACGTGACTTTACCGAAAGAACCAAGAAGATGAATCCCTGCTGCAGTCACGAAAGAAGCTTTTCATCGAAATTTAATGGTCACTCATTTCGGGGTCCGGCTTCGACGCAGCAGCGACACCGCCGTGGCAAATACTTCGTGAATTCGAGTGCCAACGGTGGCACGGGGCAAGCTATTGCATGGATGCGCCTTTACCTTAACGAGTACTTTGCAGCGACACTCGAGGGTGTACACACACGCGTGCGTTTCGTTTTAATCCGATCATTATTTGGATTTCGTCACGTCGGCAGGCATGGACCTCCTCTCTCTTTTGAAGAATCTCACGGGCTCTTTTTTCTGTTGTTTAACGCACGATATGTAATATAGTAAAGTATTTAAGGTTAGTACACACGCAGTATTAACCGGGGCGGACGCGCGTTTCGAACCGCTAAAAAAAAAATTAACCTTCTACAGCCAAGCGGCGAACGCGCGCCACCGTCTGAGCCGCGTCGCTCGTCGCTGTAACGATGTTGACGGATTGTTGGTCGGCGTACTAATAAAGGCATCATCAACTCCTTGCCGAGTGATCCCGTTATTCGCCGTTGCAATTTTTTTCTCCATTCGATCAAAAGTGCCCCACAACAGCCGCGTCTCAGCGCCGTTCTAAACGGTCGACCGCGTGGCCACCGCGTTCGCCGGAATGTAGGACGCACCTATACCCTCATGTAGGTTGTGTTTGCGTCTTACAATACGGTATGTGTGTGTGTGTCTGTGTGTGTGTGTCTGTGCGTGGTTCCTCGCACGCGCCACAAGGGGGCGATACCACGCGGGTCTCCCTTCACTCACCAGCCCGGCTGGGGGGGGGGGGTGCTGATGGGGGGGGGGGGGTGCTGGGTGGGGTGCTGATGGGGGGGGCTGGTGGGTGGGGCTGATGGGGGGGGGGGCAAGGACGGTGGAACACCCGGCCAGGTCGAGAAACTCTCCAAGACCAATGACCCTCAAGTATTTACCCGGGGTTATAAGACTCTCCGAGGGAGGTTTCAAGAGGCACTTCTTCCCCAACGAGACCTGCCTGCGTTTGCGTGTGAACGCTGTTGGGGCAAGCGCCCGTGAAGGCCGGCACCGCACGCGAGGGGGGTGAGTGCTCGCTAACAGCCCTTGCCCCAACAGTCTGCTGAGGCTATACGGGGGATCTTCGTCTTAGTCTCTATAGGTCGCGCTGCGCTACGATCCTGGCCACCCGAGTTCAATTTCCCGCTCACGGCCAACACCGGTGGCGGATATCTGAACCGGTCATGGGCCTCCCCTAGGTCGACTCAGCCTCAAATGAGTATCTGGTGCGGGGTGACTGCAAACATCGCCACCATGTGCCGTTCCGGCCTTCATAGGTGCTCGCTAACAGCACTTGCCCCAACAGTCTTCTGAAGGCTATACGGGGGACCTTTGCATTTGTTGTAACACAACACGGGGGGGGGGGGGGGGGTTGTGGTCCCCCGCCCCCCAACTTCCTGCGAGTGCTGCTTTATTTATTATTTCGTAAACAAGCGCCGAGACTCTGTGCCCCATTAAGCGGCTCAGCCCAAACATTGCGCGTGGCGAGGTCACGACCCAGACCCACCGCGCCTCCTCCCGTGTTGCTAAATCTCTCGGTTTGTTCAGATCGAGAGAGAGAGGGGAGGGGGTCCCACCCTCCTCCCCCCCCCTCCTTTCAAATTATACGATCAGGTAACTGCAAGAACACCAAACACAGGGTGTTTAAACAAAACAGAACGTGAGCACTTCTGAGAATTTCCAATAATACCACGAGGAGACCACCTGGAGGTGATTCCAGGCACGTGTTGACAATGATGGCCAACAAGTGGGAGGCTCTTTGACCTTAAGAAGCTATTGACATTACATTTGCCATCACGTTACACTGGATACTATCCGGTATTTTTTTCCCCATTAAAAACGTATAAGGTGTCAACATTTTTTTTGAAGCACCCTGCACAATAACGACACCCTCCCCCGGTTTAATAAAAACCGGTTACCGGTTTGGCCTAAACCGGGTAGCGCTTTTTCCCCAACCCTCCCTCCTCCCCCCACGGCACTGCCCCAGCGGAAACGCGTTTTGCCGCGTTCGTGTGTAGCAGAAGTTCGCGGTTCGACGCGTAGCGGCGGCCCTGATTAACACTGCGGTTTGTGTGCGCGCGCGTGTGGGCAGTAGTGTAGCGGTTAGTGCGGTGCGCTACGAACTGGGTTCGATTCCCGCTCACGGCCAACACCCAGTGACGATTATCTGAATCGGTCCTGGGCCTCCTCTAGGTCGACTCAGCCTCAAATGAGTACCTGATGCAGTGTAGTAAATATCGCCACTCGGGAGACAAAGGCGGCCGGGCGTGGTGTTGGTCACCTACCCCCTCGTGTGCTGGCTGGCCTTCATAGGTGCTCGCTAACAGCACTTGCCCCAACAGTCTGTTAAGGCTACACGGGGGATCTTTGTCTTTGTCCTGTATTAACCGTGCAAATATAGTCACGTGGACGCATAAGATCCCGTGACGTGATCCGGCGGAGTGATCCAAATTTGGCACAAATAGAAAAAAACATCGAAAATCGCCCCGACTCATCACTCGATTTGGCATCACGCGCATGCACAGCAGCGGCACGTTGAACTTCTTTCGCACCGTACGTAGCCAACCGTAGTAGTAGAAGACACCGTGATGATGCAGGCAGTGATGAGAAGGAGACCGGCACTATGTGGACACGTGTGTAGGATAGACAATAACAACAACAGCAGGGAAACAAAACGTGTTGTTGTTGGTGTTTGGAAAATTGGAAGAAACTTGAAAGAGACCTCATGGAGAATGCTCATCGGAGGTAGCAGAGGGAAGGACAACAAACGCAAACACAGCAAGCAGTGGCAAAGAAACGAGTGTGTCAATCTTCTTAGTTCTTTCGGTAAAGTCACGTAGAAGGGAAATTATAAAATAATAAAAATAAAACATAATAAAATTTAATTCTCACGACGTTTCGGCCACAACGCAAGCAGCCGTCCTCAGGTGAAGAACAGGACTGTCGGAAAGACAGCGTCCGAACGCTGTTTTTTTTAAAATTATTTCCCTTCTACGTGACTTTACCGAAAGAACCAAGCAGATGAATCCCTGCAGTCGCGAAAGCTTTAAATCGAGTGTGTCAATGTGGACGATTTAAAAGCTGCACAGTTCCAGTGGCGTCCGAGAATGAGAAGGAAGAGCGTTCCAGACGGCCGCAGAAGCGCATCCGAAAGCGTCTCAACGCGGTGACCGCCGTCTTTCTCGATGTCCCGGCCAAAAGCCGTCACCGCTGCTGCGAGGATGACGAGCGGAGTTCGCGTGATGATGGTTTTGAATGCTCCTTGGTGGAAATCATCAACCTCCCAAACCGCCCCCCTCCCGGTGCCCTCTTTGTGAACGATACTCGTCCCTAACACCATTGGAACCTCATTTGCCAGTAAAAATATGATAATTGGTTTTTTACCCTTCTATCTGGCAACAAAATTGACACCTTTTTTTACAAGGAGTCATGTTTGCATAGACCACAATACCTGCAGTCATAATGCAAACAAAAACATAACTCTGATAATGTATGCACTGTCCTTGAAATTGATTGTGAGACTAGGCTCTAAGGAAAGCTGTCTCGGGTGTGGACTAATCAACTTCAAGGACAATGCATACATTATCAGAGTTGTGTTTTTTGTTTGCATTATGGCTGCAGGTATTGTGGTCTATGCAAACATGACTCCTTGTAAAAAAAGGTGTTAGTTTTGTTGCCAGAGAGAAGGGTAAAAAAAACATTTATCAACTCTCAGTATGTGGAGCGGTGGCACGGTGGTTAGCGCACCGCGCCCGCCTAGACACGTTTCAACCTAAGTTCGATTCCCTGCGGCTGCGGCTAACGTCATGGGCGAGTGAGATCCGAGTTGATTCTGCAGGCCCCCCCCACCTCCCCACCCTCGCCTCCCAGCCTCCACAGCAACCATACTTCACCACTGACCAGGGTGGTGAAGTATGGTCTAAACTCTAAACAATCCCCACGACCAACACGCCGCTTTGGGGGAGGAGGTCTTCATCCAGTAATGGATTGATATTCAATAATTACAAATTTTTATTCACACGAATAACTCCATAATAGAAGTTTACGGGTTAGATCGCGTAAAAATGTGTCGTTGAACCCGCCACCACCCGACACAGCCAATTAGTGAGGTTTGTCGCGTAAACAGAACACAAACAGAACATGCAAGTTCGTTACCAGTGCAGCACACTGGAGTGTTGGAGAGTAAACCCAATTGTGTTGTGGGTTCACTCTCCAACACACTGATGTGCTGCACTTGTAACGAATTGGCCACGTTCTGTTTACGTGACAACCACTTACTAAATGAATGTCGGGTGGTGGCGGGTTTAACGACACATTTATATACATATAAACCCAACAACCTCTATTCATGGATAAAATTGGTCGCGAAAGCCCAGGGCGTTAAACTGACATTGATTAACTATTGGAAAGGAAATCGTTTGTGAAAATCTGTCATCGTCTTCCACGACCCATCCAGTTGCTGGATGAAGGCCTCCACCACCGATTCCATCGCTCCATCTCCACGGTGAGCGTCCCCCACGCCGGCCCAAGCTCACTCAATCAAATCTTGACTTAAAGCTTTCGTGACTGCAGGAATTCATTTTCTTTGGATCTTTCGTGGAAGTCACGCAGATTGGTTCGAAGAAATTAACAAAAAAATGATAATTTTTAAAATAAAAAAAACGACGACGTTTCGATCGCACAACAAGCGTTCGCCATCAGGAAGAAAACAGAGGGGGGACAGCTGCTGAGGCAGACTGTTTTAAAGGTTCCACTCACTTCTAAAACAAATAAAATAACCCGCCCCCCCACCCTCCTCCTTATAATAATGTATCTGGGACAAATTAAGCCTGGAATGATTTTGCCTCTCCGTGTATCATCACCCCCCCTCTCTCTCTCTCTCAGCCTCTTCTCCAGAATCCTCCCTCCCCTGCCTCTCCCTCCCCCACCCTCACGTCTCTCTCCCTCCCCCCTCTCTCTCTTCCCTCTCTCCCTCCTCTCCAACGCTCTCCCTCCCCACCCTCTCTTCTGTCATCTCTCCACCTCTCTCTCTCTCCTTCCTCCCTCTCTGTTCCTCTTCCTCCACGCTCTCTCTCTCCTCGCCTCTCCGACTCTCACACCCCTCTCCCCATCATCCTCCTCCTCCACGCGTCTCGCCTCTCCGACTCTCACGTCTCAAATCCCCTCTCCTCCTCCCTCCCCACTGTCCACCCGCGTCTCCACCCCCCCACCCATCACCCCGCCTCCTGCCCCCCCTCCACCCCCCTCTTCCTCCGGTGCAGTTCCCCGTGGCTCATATCGGCGGCGCAGCGCTGATGCACGCAGCAGCAGCAACCGCAGCAGCAGCAGCCGCAGCAGGAGCAGCCGCAGCAGCAGCAGGAGCAGCAGCAGCAGTAGCAGGAGGAGGTCGCTGCGACCCGCGCAGGTAGCGTTGGGGCCACGTGAACCCTCAGAAGCGGGGGGGGGGGGACCCCTGGACTCGCCCCCCCTCTCGCCCCCCCCCCTCGCTCCCCCCCTCGCCCCCCCTCCCAGCGGCGGGGAGACCCCCGGACTCGGACCCCCCCCCCCCAGCGGCGGCAGGGGGGAGACCCCCCCCCCCACCCCCAGCGCCAAGATTTGGGGGCTCGAGGGCCACGCGTTCTGGTTGCGCTCTTGGTTCGGGTTCTAAGCCCGGGATTCGGGCAGCGTGCATCTCTGTTGTCTGTGTGAGTGTGTGTGTGTCTCTGTGTGTGTGTGTGTGTCTGTGTGTCTCTGTGTAAGTGTGTGTGAGTGTGTGTGTCTGTGTGTGTTTGTGTGAGTGTGTGTGGGACTGTGTGTGTGTGTGTGTCTGTGTGTGTCTGTGTGGGTCTGTGTGTGTCTGTGTGAGTGTGTGTGAGTGTGTGTCTGTGTGAGTGTGTCTGTGTGGGTCTGTGTGTGTGAGTATGTCTGTGTGAGTGTGTGTGTGAGTGTGTCTGTGTGTGAGTGTGTGTGTCTGTGTGAGTGTGTGGATCTCTGTGAGTGTGTCTGTGTGAGTGTGTGTGTGAGTGTGTGTGAGTGTGTCTGTGTGGGTCTGTGTGAGTGTGTCTGTGTGAGTGTGTCTGTGTGGGAGTGTGTGTGAGTGTGTCTGTGTGAGTGTGTGTGGGTCTGTGCGTGTCTGTGTGAGTGTGTTTGTGTGAGTGTGTGGGTTTGTGTGAGTGTGTGTGTCTGTGTGAGTGTGTGTGTCTGTGTGAGTGTGTGTCTGTGTGTGTCTGTGTGAGTGAATGTGTGGGTCTGTGTGAGTGTGTGTGTGAGTGTGTCTGTGTGGGTGTGTGAGTGTGTGTGGGAGTGTGTGTGTCTCTGTGTGGGTCTGTGTGTGTCTGTGTGAGTGGGTGTGGGTCTGTGTGGGTCTGTGTGAGTGTGTGTGTCTGTGTGAGTGAGTGTGTCTGTGTGAGTGTGTGTGCGTGTGTGTGAGTGTGTTTGTGTGGGTGTGTGAGTGTGTGTGTGAGTGTGTGTGTTTGTGTGGGTCTGTGTGTGTCTGTGTGAGTGGGTGTGGGTCTGTGTGTGTCTGTGTGAGTGTGTCTGAGTGTGTGGGTCTGTTTGTGTCTGTGTGAGTGGGTGTGGGTCTGTGTGGGTCTGTGTGAGTGTGTGTCTGTGTGAGTGTGTGGGTCTGTGTGTGTCTGTCTGTGTGTGTCTGTGTGTGTATGTTTGTGTGTGTCTGTGTGAGTCTGTGTGTGTCTGTGTGAGTTTGTGTGTATGTGCGTGTCATGTGTGAGTGTGTGCTCCTACAGTCTGTTAAGGCTATATTATAGAGTGATCTTTGCCTTCATATGGCTCTGGATTTGTACATACAGTCTATGGCGTGGCTGTGTGTGATTGTGTGTCTTTGTGTGTGACATAGACACACACACAGACACTCACACACAAACAGACACTCACACACACAGACACTCACACAGAGACACTCACTCACACAGACACACACACAGACAGACACTCACACACACAGCCACTCACACACACAGACACTCACGCACACAGACAGACACACACACAGACACTCACACAGCCACTCACTCACACATACACACACACACACACAGACACACACTCACACACACACATAGACACACACAGACAGACACTCACACACACAGACACACACACAGACACTGACACACACAGACACTCACGCACACAGACAGACACACACACAGACACTCACACAGCCACTCACTCACACAGACACACACACAGACAGACACACACACAGACACACACTCACACACACACACATAGACACACACACAGACAGACACTCACACACACAGACACACACACAGACACTCACACAGACACCCACTCACACAGACACTCACACACACAGACACTCACACACACTCACACAGACAGACAGACACACACAGACACTCGCACAGACACTCACTCACACAGACACTCACACACACAGACACTCACACACACAGACACTCACACACACACAGACAGACACACACACAGACACTCACACAGACACTCACTCACACAGACACACACAGACAGACACACACAGACAGACAGACACTCATACACAGACACACACACACACACAGACAGACACTCACACACACAGACACACACACACAGACACACACTCACACATACGCGAAGACATTGCGCACTGGGTGCATAGACGCGCAGACATGCATGTGCAGGTCACATGAAATCACACGCATGCACGCCGCGCACACACACACACACGTGGGACTTGATAATTATATCGCACTATTTATACACGTGAATACGTAAATTAAACAAACACACAGATGCGGGTGTCATGATTCGTGATCGCCGCAAACGAGACGACGAAACACCGCAGCGAGCGCGCGTGGTTGTGCGTTCGCGCGGTGCATGCGTAGTGACAAGAGCAGGTGCGTGTGTGAGTGTGTGTGAGTGTGTGTGTGTCAGTGTGAGTGTGTGTGAGTGTGTGTGTGTCAGTGTGAGTGTGTGTGAGTGTGTGTGTGAGTGTGTGAGTGTCAATGTGAGTGTGTGTGCCGTGTGTGAGGGTCAGTGAGTGTGTGTGAGTGTGCGTGTCAGTGTGAGTGTGCGTGTCAGTGTGAGTGTGTGTGCCGTGTGTGAGGGTGAGTGAGTGTGTGTGAGTGTGCGTGTGTGTGAGTGTGCGTGTGAGTGTGTGTCAGTGTGAGTGTGTGTGAGTGTGCGTGTGTGAGTGAGTGTGAGTGTGTGCCGTGTGTGTGCCGTGTGTGTGAGTGAGTGTGTCAGTGTGTGAGTGTGTGTCAGTGTGAGTGTGTGTGTGAGTGTGGGAGTGTGTGTGTGTGTGAGTGTGTGCCGTGTGTGAGTGTGTGTCAGTATGAGTGTGTGTGAGTGTGTGTGAGTGAGTGTGTGTCAGTGTGAGTATGCGTGTTTGAGTGTGCGTGAGTGTTTGTGAGTGTGCGTGTGTGTGAGTGTGTGTGAGTGTGTGTGGCGTGTGTGCCGTGTGTGTGTGAGTGCGCGTGTGTGAGTGTGCCTGTGTGTGTGAGTGTGCGTGTGTGTGCGTGTGTGAGTGTGCCTGTGTGTGAGTGTGTGTGCGTGTGTGTGAGTGTGTGTGAGTGTGCGTGTGTGAGTGCGTGAGTGTGTGCGTGTGAATGTGCGTGTGTGTGAGTGTGTGTGAGTGAGTGTGTGTGTGAGTGTGTGTGCCGCGTGTGTGTGTGAGTGTGCGTGTGTGAGTGTGCGTGCGTGAGTGTGTGAGTGTGTGTGCGAGTGTGTGTGTCGTGTGTCGTGTGTGAGTGTGCGTGTGCGCGTGTGTGAGTGTGTGAGTGCGTGTGTGTGTGCGTGTGTGAGTGAGTGTGAGTGTGTGCCGTGTGTGTGCCGTGTGTGTGAGTGAGTGTGTCAGTGTGTGAGTGTGTGTCAGTGTGAGTGTGTGTGTGAGTGTGGGAGTGTGTGTGTGTGTGAGTGTGTGCCGTGTGTGAGTGTGTGTCAGTATGAGTGTGTGTGAGTGTGTGTGAGTGAGTGTGTGTCAGTGTGAGTATGCGTGTTTGAGTGTGCGTGAGTGTTTGTGAGTGTGCGTGTGTGTGAGTGTGTGTGAGTGTGTGTGGCGTGTGTGCCGTGTGTGTGTGAGTGCGCGTGTGTGAGTGTGCCTGTGTGTGTGAGTGTGCGTGTGTGTGCGTGTGTGAGTGTGCCTGTGTGTGAGTGTGTGTGCGTGTGTGTGAGTGTGTGTGAGTGTGCGTGTGTGAGTGCGTGAGTGTGTGCGTGTGAATGTGCGTGTGTGTGAGTGTGTGTGAGTGAGTGTGTGTGTGAGTGTGGGAGTGTGTGTGTGTGTCAAGATCGGCCTCTGTGGAGGAGGCTCGTGAAGGACGCTACTGGGCAGTTGGAGGCAGTCGCCCTCCAACAACAACGGAGGGCGGAGGAGCGACGCTCACAACAACGAGCGGAGCGACGGGTGGCTAAAGCACAGCAAGTTGGTACAGTAGGGGGCACAGGTGGTGCATCAGCCAGTCATCTCGGTCATCTCGGTCAGTCGACCCGTGGCACCTGGGTCTGCCCCGTGACCTCCTGCCAGCGGGCGTTCGACACTTCACGTGGCCTCAAGGTGCACATGGCCTGGCACAAGCGTCGTGGTGACGTCACCGCCACTTAGTGGCGAATGGCGGTTGTTGTTGTTGTTGTTGTTGTGTGAGTGTGTGTGCCGCGTGTGTGTGTGAGTGTGCGTGTGTGAGTGTGCGTGCGTGAGTGTGTGAGTGTGTGTGCGAGTGTGTGTGAGTGTGTGAGTGCGTGTGTGTGTGCGTGCGTGAGTGTGTGAGTGTGTGTGCGAGTGTGTGTGAGTGTGTGAGTGTGCGTGTGTGTGAGTGTGTGAGTGTGCGTGTGTGTGAGTGTGTGAGTGTGCGTGTGTGTGAGTGTGTGAGTGTGCCGTGTGGGGAGCGGTGGTGTAGTGGTTAGCGCGCTGCGCTACGAACCCGGCGACCCGGGTTCGATTCCCGCTCACGACCAACACCAGTGACGATTATCTGAACCGGTCCTGGACCTCCCCTAGGTCGACTCAGCCTCAAATGAGTACCTGGTGCAGTGCGTGAACATCGTCACCGGGGAGACAAAGGCGGTCGGGCGTGGTGCTGGCCACCCACCCCCTCGTGTGCCGTGCCGGCCTTCACAGGTGCTCGCTAACGGCACTTGCCCCTACAGCCTGTTCCAGGCTACACGGGGGATCTTTGTCTTTGTGCGCGTGTGCATGTGTCTGTTCGATGGCCCTTTGTACACCGCGTGTCAAATATGTCCACCCGGTACCGCGGGGGAGACAAAGGCGGTCGGGGCCGTGGTGTTGGCCACCCATCCAGTCGCTACCACCGCCTTAATAGGTGCTCGCTGACAGCGCTTGTCTAAAATCGTCTGTTGAAGGGGATCTATGCCGTGTCTACGTGTCTGTATATTTGTGTCAATGTCTCGTATCTGTGTGTGCCATGAGTGTATTTAAGTACAGTGCGTGCGTGTGTGTCTGTGTGTCTGATTGTTTTTGCGTGTGTGTCTGATTGTGTGTGTCTGTGTGTGTGTCTGTGTGTCTGATTGTTTTTGCGTGTGTGTCTGATTGTGTGTGTCTGTGTGTGTGTCTGTGTGTGTGTGTCTGATTGTGAGTGTCTGTGTGTCTGATTGTGTGTGTCTGTGTGTCTGATTGTGAGTGTCTGATTGTGTAGGTGTCTGATTGTGTGTGTGTGAGTGTGTGTCTATGTGTGAGTGTCTGTGTGTCTGATTGTGTCTGTGTGTGTGTGGGGAGCGGAGGTGCAGCGGTTAGCGCGCAGCGCTACGAACCCGGCAACCCGGGTTCGATTCCCGTTCACGGCCAACACCCAGTGACGATTATCTGAACCCTAGGTCGACTCAGCCTCAAATTAGTACCTGGTGCGGTGTGTAGTAAACATCGCCACGGGCGTGGTGCTGGCCACCCACCCCCTCGTGTGCCGTGCCGGCCTTCATAGGTGCTCGCTAACAGCACTTGCCCCAGCAGTCTGTTACAGGCTACACGGGGGATCTTTGTCTTTGTGTAACCCTGGCAATATTACACGCATCTTGTTTGATATACACTGGCGGTGTGGGTTTACATAATAGTCAATGTTTATGCAATTATTAATTTGAATTGAACTTCGCGTGTGTTTAAACACGTACCTGTGTGTACGCGTGTGATAGATTGTCCGTGTGTGACACGTGTGTGACACGTGTGTGCGGGTCTGCGTGTGGGTGTGAATCGTGCCCTTGTGTATGTTGTTAGGGACGTGTGTGTTGTGTAAAGAGCTTCCCGGCTCATCGGATTTCTCCAGGATGAATCAAGATCCTGATTCTGTGGGTGGCACGCGTGTGTGTGTCTGTATGTATCGGCGCATGTGTCTGTGTGTATTCATCTGTATGCATATTCGTGTAAATATCTGTGTGTGTATCTGTGTGTATGTATCTGTGTGTATGTATGTATCTCTGTGTATGTATCTGTGTATGTATCTGTGTATGTATCTGTGTGTGTATGTATCTGTGTGTATGTATCTGTGTGTGTATGTATCTGTGTGTATGTGTCTGTTTGTGTGTATGTATCTGTGTGTATCTGTGTGTGTGTATCTGCGTGTGTGTATCTGTGTGTATCTATGTGTGTATGTATCTGTGTGTATGTATTTCTGTGTGTATGTATCTGTGTGTGTATCTGTGTGTGTGTATCTGTGTGTATGTATCTGTGTGTGTGTGTCTGTTTGTGTGTATGTATCTGTGTGTATGTATCTGTGTGTATGTATCTGTGTGTATATCTGCGTGTGTGTATCTGCGTGTGTGTATCTATGTGTGTATGTATCTGTGTGTATGTATTTCTGTGTGTATGTATCTGTGTGTATGTATCTGTGTGTATTTATCTGTGTGTGTGTGTCTGTGTGTGTGTATCTGTGTGTATGTATCTGTGTGTATGTATCTGTGTGTGTGTATATGTGTGTGTATCTGTGTGTATGTATCTGTGTGTATGTATCTGTGTGTATGTATCTGTGTGTATGTATCTGTGTGTATGTATCTGTGTGTATGTATCTGTGTGTATGTATCTGTGTGTATGTATCTGTGTGTGTATGTATCTGTGTGTATGTATCTGTGTGTATGTATCTGTGTGTGTATGTATCTGTGTGTATGTATCTGTGTGTATCTGTGTGTATGTATGTATCTGTGTGTGTATGTATCTGTGTGTGTATGTATCTGTGTGTGTATGTATCTGTGTGTGCATCTGTGTGTGTGTGTGTATGTGTCTGTGTGTATGTATCTGTGTGTATGTATCCGTGTGTATGTATATGTGTGTATGTATCTGTGTGTGTATCTGTGTATCTGTGTATCTGTGTGTGTGTATCTGTGTGTATGTATCTCTGTGTGTATGTATCTGTGTGTATGTATCTGTGTGTGTATCTGTGTGTATGTATCTCTGTGTGTATGTATCTGTGTGTATGTATCTGTGTGTATGTATCTCGGTGTGTATGTATCCGTGTGTATGTATCTGTGTGTATGTATCTGTGTGTGCTGTATGAATGATGGAGGCCGGGCTCTATGCGGCGCTGCCGTTTGCATGCGGCGCGCGTGCGTTCTCGGCAGGTGCACGCGCACGCGGGGTGGGGGCCGGGGGGGGAGAGGGGAGGGGCGCGGGGGGGGGAAGGAGGAGAGGGGAGGGGCGCTGGGGGGAAGGAGGAGAGGGGAGGGGCTCGCGGGGGGGAGGGAGAGTGGTGGATGCGGTGTTTGTAGTCAGACAGGGAGAGGCACGGAGATACACAGAGAGGGAAGACAGACGGGACAGAGGCGAGTCGATAGGGCTGTTTGCGAGCACCTATTGAGCCCTAGGGACAGGTTCTGAATGCCACTCGCCACCATGGCCAGGATTCGAACTCAGTGTATCCCCGAACCAATGCAGCATCACCGCTCCCACCCACACACAGCGAGATACACAGACATACGAAGACCCCTAAACAGACTGTTGAGGCAAGTGCTGTTAGCGAGCACCGATATAGACAGACAAAGATCTCCCGTATAGCCTTAACAGACTGTAAGGGCAAGTGTTGTTAGCTAGCACCGATATAGACAGACACACACACTAAAACACAGAAAGACAGACACACACAGACACAGAAAGACACACACACCGACACACACACTCACACACAGAAAGACAGACACACACAGAAAGACACACACACGGACACACACACAAGAAACACACACACGGACACACACACGGACACACACACGGACACACACACACAAGACAAACACACACAGACACACAAGACACACAGACACACACACACACAGACACACACGCGAACAGACCAAACGTGACATGGATCTGCATCACCGATCAGACGCCTCTTCAACTAAAACTGCCCAGTGACCAGGTAGCGACGCGGGCTCCTAACCCCGGGACCCCCCGCCCCCACCCCCTGCACCGTTCCTCGCACCCCCAGGAGCCGCGAGACCCCCCAGAGCGAGGGGGTACCCCCGGGAAGCGCGAGAAGGACCCAGGGCTCCTCCAACAGGAGTCCCCGTTCGTCGCCAAGGGGGCTCCGGAGAGCGGGGCTGGGGTGGGTCGGGGGTGGTGGTGGTGGGGGTGGTGGTGGGGGTGGTGGTGAGGTCGTCACAACGCGGTCACCCCCGGTACCCCGATGGGCGAATAAACTGGATCCGAGGGGGTCCGGACCCAGGCGGGGCCCGGAGTCGCCCCGGAGTTGGGAGGTCGCGAGTTCGAGCCCCGCGGTGGGAGGGAGGGAGGGGGAGGGCAGCTCTGGACGGGGCAGCGGGGGCAGCGGGGGCAGCATGGGGGACGGGGAGGAGAAGGCGCCGCGGGGCTTCGCGCGGAAGGGCGCCCTCAAGCAGAAGAACGTGTCGGAGGTGAAGGACCATCAGTTCGTGCCCAGGTTCTTCAAGCAGCCCACCTTTTGCAGCCACTGCACCGACTTCATCTGGTGAGGATCTCCCCCCCCCCCACACACACAAGCCCCGCCCCCTTAGCCCCACCCCCCTCGCCCTCTCACTTACGTCACAGCCCCCCCCTCGTCCCCAGCCGCCACCACAGAGACAGAGAGATTCCCCGTGTCGTCTCGATGCAGGCCTGTCGAGGCAAGTGCTGTTAGCCCGTCCGTCTTTGTATCCCCCCCCCCCCCATCATCTCTCACAGCCCCCCCCCGCCTCACATCACCTTCCTTCACCCCTCCCCACATCACGCCCCACAAGCCCCTCCCCCATCATCCCCCACAACCCCTCCCCCCCATCACCCCCTACAATCCTCCCACCCTCATCACATCCAACCCCCCCCCGTTCCAACCAACCCCCACAAGCCCCCCCCCACTCCTCCATCAACCCCCACCCCTCCATCACCCCCCCACCACCACCACGCAGCCCCCGCGCCCCCCACCCTCATCTCGCAAATCGCTCACGCGCTCCCCCCCCACCCCACACCGCTCCCCGTGTGTGTCTGTGTGTCTGTGTGTACGTGTCTGCCTGTGCGCGCGTCTCTGTGCGTGCACGCGCGTGTCCGCGTGTGATTGTGTGCCTGCGTGACTGTCCGTGTCTGTCCGTGCGTGTCCATGTGTGCGTGTCTGTGCGTGCGTGTCCATGTGTGCGTCTGTCTTTCTGTGTGTGTGTGTTTGGTCACGTGTCTGTGTGTCTGTCTGTGCGCGTTTGCTCTCTGCTCGTGCGTGCTATCGATCTCGATTGCCCGTCGATATGTCCGTCTGTGGGTCTGTCTCTGCGCTATGAACCCTGTGACAAGGGATCGATTCCCGCTCACGGCCAACACCAGTGACGGTGATCGAAACCGGACCCGGGCCTCCCCTAGATCGACTCAGCCTCAAATGAGTACCTGGTGCGGTGTGTAAACATCGCCACTAGGGAGACAAAGGCGGTCGGGCGTGGTGCTGGCAACCCACCCCCTCGTGTACCGTTCCGGCCTTCATAGGTGCTCGCTAACAGCACTTGCCCCTACAGTCTGTTAAGGCTATATGGGGGATCTTTGTCTTTGTCTATCTATATGCCCGTCTGTCTGCCGATCTGTCTTTGGATCTCTGTGTCCGTCGGTCGGTCTGCTCGTCTATCTGGTCAAGTTCCCTGCATCGCCTTGCTGTGATGTCCATGGGGTGGTGGTAATGGAACCACTAACTTCACCAGGGCACCTCCAGAAGACCGAAATCCTGAGCGTGATACTCATCCTGACCCGAACACGAACCATAACCACTCGCCCTGACCCCAACTCCTCACACTAACCATCACCACTCGCCCTGACCCCAACCCTGACCCCAACTCCTCACACTAACCATCACCACTCGCCCTGACCCCAACTCCTCACACTAACCATCACCACTCGCCCTGACCCCAACCCTGACCCCAACTCCTCACACTAACCATCACCACTAGCCCTGACCCCAACTCCCCTCACACTAACCATCACCACTAGCCCTGACCCCAACCCTGACCCCAACTCCTCACACTAACCATCACCACTAGCCCTGACCCCAACCCTGACCCCAACTCCTCACACTAACCATCACCACTAGCCCTGACCCCAACTCCTCACACTAACCATCACCACTAGCCCTGACCCCAACACCCCTCACACTAACCATCACCACTAGCCCTGACCCCAACCCTGACCCCAACTCCTCACACTAACCATCACCAATAGCCCTGACCCCATCCTTGACCACAATTCCACACACTAACCATCACCACTAGCCCTGACCCCAACACTAACGCCGACCCTGGTATTAACTCTATTCGATCGCCCGAACGCTCACCCTAACGCCGGTCCTAACGCTGACCCTAAACCACCACCCCACAACTGAACCGAACCCGATAACCCCATGAACACGAGTCCTAACGATGACCATAATACCTCAAGCTCACCCTAACCTTGACCTCCACTCCCCATCACCCCCCCCCCCTGGCTCTCCACCCCCTCGCGTCTTCTCCATTAGACTAATGGCCGTAATGATTCCTCGCCCAACACGCTTTCCTCCCACGTCTTAATTAATTGCTTTTGACCCCGTGACCTTTTCATCTTGGAAAAGGTTGCGAGAGAAGAAAGGAGGAGGAAGGGGAGGAGGGATGAGGAGGGAGTAGGAGGGGAGGGGGTGGGAGCTGGTGGTGGTGGTGGGGGAAGGACCGCGATCACGTGACGGATCTCTCAATGCGTCGAGATGAAGGCGCATCCCTGGAATTTGCTTGGCTCACCCTGCTGCTGGGGAAAGCCTCAGCCCCTCCCAAGAGCCTCTCTCTCTTTCTCTCCACGGAGCAGGAGTCGGCAACCCGCGGCTGCTTCGTGACCCGTTATTTATCAAGGAGCCGTTCTCGTATTCACAACAATGCATTGCGGCACTTAAAATGTTGAGGTCTTTTATTGTTGTTGTTGTTGTTTAACAAAATTCGTCAAGAAACGAAAATTGCCTCTTTGTTCAATTTTGACTTAAAACTTTCGTGACTGCAGGAATTCAGATTCGTCGTTTATTTTCATTTAATTTAAATTATTTTTTACATTTTATTCACTTTCTTTTTAAAATTGTAATTTTTCTATCAACGTGGCTTTACCGAAAGAACCAAAGATGATGCCGCTGTTGTTGTTGAGCTTCTACGCCGCCACGCTCCCACCCTTGCCCATCTCGTAGTGCCCACACGTGACCCCACCACCGCACGCGCGCGACCTACCGATCGACTTCACGGTGCACAGAGGGGGGGGGGGGGGAAGCGGGGGGCGGGGGCAGTGTTGAAGAAACTCGACCCCCCCATTATTTCACACTGCCGCCCCGGGAGAGAGAGAGGCATTCGAAGCGCTGACCTCTGCAAGGCCGCTCGACATTTAGGCCGCTGCTGCGGCGGAGGTCACGGTAGAGGCGTGAGCGCTCCGTGAGCGGTGTCCGACTGACCGTCTCGTTTTGTCCCTCTGTCCCTCCGTCCGTCCGTCCGTGTGACCAGGGGCGTGGGGAAGCAAGGCTACCAGTGCAAAGGTGAGCGACACGCCGCTTTGTGCGCGCGCGCGCGCGCGTGTCTCACTCTGTGCGCGTGGGTGTGAGCGGGGAGCGGTGGCGCAGCGGTTAGCGCGCTAAGCTGCGCTACGAACCCGGCGGCCCGAGTTTGATTCCCGAGCGCGGCAAACACCCAGTGACGGTTATGTGACCAGGTTCTGGGCCTCCCCTGGGTCGACTCGGCCTCAAATGAGTACCTGGTGCGACGTGTAAACTGGGGGAGACAAAGGCGGCGGGGCGTGATGTTGTCCACCCACCCCCTCGTGTGCTGTTCCAGCTTTCATAGGTGCTCGCTAACAGCACTTGCCCCTAGAGTCTGTTAAGGCTACACGGGGGATCTTTGTCTTTGTCTGTGTGTGTGTGTCTCACTGTTCGACACTTCACGTGGCCTTGAAGTGCACTTAGCCTGGCACAAGCGCCGTGGTGACGCCACCGCCACTTAGTGGCGAATGGCGGTTGTCTTTGTTGCTGTGTGTGTCAATGTCGGTGCTCGCTAACAGCACTTGCCCCTAGAGTCTGTTGCAGGCTATACGGGGGATCTTTTCCTTCGTCTGTGTGTGTTCGATTCTCGCTCACAGTCCGCACCAGCGACAATTATCTGAACCGGTCTTGGGCCTCGCCGAGGTCGACTCAGCCACAAATGAGTAGCTGGTGCGATGTGTGAGCATCGCCACTGGGAAGACAAAGGCGGCCGGGCGTGGTGTTGGCCACCCACCCCCTCGTGTGCCGTGCCGGCCTTCACAGGTGCTCGCTAACAGCACTTGCCCCTACAGCCTGTGAAGGCTACACGGCTACCTTTGTGTTTGTTGTTTACATACAGGGATTTATTTCTCAGGCCTGGACAGCTCCAGTTGAAATAAAGCCCCCCCCCGTGTGTTTGTGTGCAAACGGCAGCCATAAATCCATACGGAATACACGCGGTCATCAACAAAGACAAAGATCCCCCGGGTAGCGTTAAAAAACCGTTAGGGCAAGTGCTGTTAGTTGCGCACCTATGAAGGCCGGACACGGCACACGAGGTGGGGTGGGTGGCCAGCACCACGCCCGGCCGCCTTTGTCTCCCTCGTGACGATGTTGACACACACCGCACCAGGTAGTCATTTCGAGGCTGAGTCAACCTAGGGGATGCCCCGTACCGCTTCGGATTAATCGTCACCGATGTTGGCCGTAATCCGGGAATCGGACTCGGGTCGCCGGGTTTGGCAGCGCGTAGCGCTAATCGCTGCGCCACCGCTCCACCCCGCCCTCACCCCCCAGCAATCTGCAACGCACACACACGCGCGCGCACGTGGGCTCTAAAGAGATAACGAATCTGGATGGGCTGTCAAGTGGTTAAATAAAGGAGGTTAATGAGTCACAGTGTGAGTTTGTGTGTGTGTGTGTCGCCCGGGAACGGTGGTGCAGCGGTTAGCGCTACGCTGCGCTACGAACCCGGCGATTCCCGCTCACGGCACAACACCGCCAGTGGCGATTGTCTGAACCGGGTCCTGGGCCTCCCCCTAGGTCGACTCAGCCTCAAATGAGTACCGAGGTGCGGTGTTGTAAACATCGCCACCGGAGGAGACAAAGGCGGCCGGGCGTGGTGCTGGCCACCCCCCTCTCGTGTGCCGTGCCGGCCTTCATAGGTGCCGCTCGCTAACAGCACTTGCCCCAACGGTCTGCTTACGCTACTCGGGGGATCTTTGTCTTTGTAGCCCAGGAACGTATTTTTTTAATTAATTCTGCACAATTGCTGCTGACACAAGGACGAGTGTCGATGAGTCACCGCGCCATCTCATTCGTCCCACCCCCACCTCGACACACAAAGGGAAAGTGCCGCCATATAGCCTCACAGGCCGGTGTGGGGGCAAGTGGTGTTGGCGAGCACCTATTACGGTCAACACGGTGCGCGCACCGAGGTGCGGTGTGGTTCAGGGCCGTGGCCGGCCCGACCGCCTTTGTCTCTCCCCCCAACGCAAATGTTTACACGCCGCGGAGAGGGGGGGGGGTTACTCGATAAAGGCTTCGTCCACCTGTCGGAGAGGCCCAGGATCGGTTCAAATATTCGCGACATTGAGACACAACAACAACAGCCGCCGTTCATCACTAACGTGGCCGTGATGTCACCACGGCACTTGTGCCAGGCTAGGTGCACCTTGAGGCCGCGTGAAGTGTCGAAGGCTCGCCTGCTGGCATTGAGGTCACGGGACAGACCCAGGTGCCATTGGGATGACCGATTGAGATGACTGACACTCACAACGCCCGCTGCAATTGAGGTCACGGGACAGACCCAGGTGTCACACGTGTACGTTGAACTTCTTTCGCACCGTACGTAGCCCACCGTGCTAATTGGAGGATCGAGAGATGACTGGCAGATGCGTCACCTGTGCTCCCCACTGTTGAGAGAGAGCCACACACCCCAAGGCCGTAGCCATGGAGTCAACATTGGGGGGGACCAAATCTTCCAGGGGGTCTGGGGGTCCCCCCCCTGAAAAAAAAATATCTCAAATTGAAGATGAATTTCCTGTCATTTCCTGCCTAAAATATTAAATAATTCACTAACACATAGGATATATTTTTTTCCTTTTTTACAATAATGTCTAATAGTTACATTTCTGTTTTTCTTTTTTACCTTTTCTTGTTGCATTGTATGTTAATAACAGAGATTAGGGATTAATAAAGTACAACCATAACCACAATCATATAAACAGAAATCTATTTTATAGCAATATATTGGGGGGGGGGGGGGACATTTTGAGCATATTTGAATATTGGGGGGGGGATGTGTCCCCCCCACAAATATATATTATAATTACGGCCTTGACATACACCCACATCTTCTTGGTTCTTTCGGTAAAGTCACGTAGAAGGGAAATAATAAAATAATACAAATAAAACATAATAATATACAATTCTCACGACGTTTCGGCCACAACGCAAGCAGCCGTCATCAGGTGAAGAACAGGGCTGTCGGAAAGACAGCGTTTGAAGAACAGGTCTGTCGGAAAGACAGCGTCTGAATGACGCTGTCTTTCCGTCTGAATGACGCTGTCTTTCCGACAGACCTGTTCTTCACCTGAGGACGGCTGCTTACGTTGTGGCCGAAATGTCGTGAGAACTGTATTTTATTATGTTTTATTTTTATTATTTTATTATTTCCCTTCTACGTGACTTTACCGAAAGAACCAAGAAGATGAATCCCTGCAGTCACGAAACCTTTCAAATCGAAACACACCCACATGTATACAGTTACAGAGTGAACAGCACTCTCAACAGCTGTAGAGGGCTACGAGGCAAACATCGCGCGCACGTTCACGGCTTGGGCAGAGGAGGAGGCGGGCACGCGCCCGGCTCACAAGCGGCTCGCTCCTGTCAGAGGTGGGACAAAGTCATTGTTATGCAAGTCCAAGTCGAGTCGCAAGTCATCAAATTCATGACTCGAGTCTGACTCGAGTCCAAGTCACATGACTCGAGTCCACATCTCATAGGTGGGACAAAGTCATTGTTATGCAAGTCCAAGTCGAGTCGCAAGTCATCAAATTCATGACTCGAGTCTGACTCGAGTCCAAGTCACATGACTCGAGTCCACATCTCATAGGTGGGACAAAGTCATTGTTATGCAAGTCCAAGTCGAGTCGCAAGTCATCAAATTCATGACTCGAGTCTGACTCGAGTCCAAGTCACATGACTCGAGTCCACATCTCATAGGTGGGACAAAGTCATTGTTATGCAAGTCCAAGTCGAGTCGCAAGTCATCAAATTCATGACTCGAGTCTGACTCGAGTCCAAGTCACATGACTCGAGTCCACACCTCTGGCTCCTGTCCACTGAGCGTTCTGTCCAGTTGGTGTCAAATTCCACATTCGTATTATTGGTTCTTTTGGTAAAGTCACGCAAACAGATTTTTTTTTTAGAATAAAAAGTAATAAAATATAAATGATACAAATAAACATTTTTGAAAATTATATTAGCAAAAAACCCGCAATAAAAATAAGAACTAAAAATAGTAAAATAAAATTTTAAATTCTAAATAAATTGAAAATAATCAAAGCAAACAACCCACATCAAAGCAAAAAAAGAACCCACATTCGTGTGACAGGGACCCCCCTCCCCCCTCCGCCACCACCACCCCGCCTCTCGACGTCGAGAAGGACGGCGCAAAGTGGGCGCGCGCGCGCGCTCAGCCAGACGCGTCGGTCGGTCGGTCGCGACTTCTCAGCCGGGAGTCTCGGACACCGCACGGAGTTACGGTCGTCGACTCGCCAACGAGTTCCGTTTTTTTCCCCCCGTTTCCCGTTGCGCTTCTGCGGTCGTCTGGAAACGCGCGCTTTGGTATTGAAAACTCATAACTTTGGAACGGCTTCTTGTGTTTGCTTCGTTGCCTTTCCACCCGCGCACTGTGATCATCACGGCTGGCTACGTACGGCGCAGAAGAAGTTCAAGCGTACATCCGAATCACGATCTTGAGTTAGACTCGAGGGAGCCCATGAGCCATGGAAGCTTTTTGTCTCAGATGGGCCGATCGGCATGCGTACATTTGCACTCCCTCCGTGTGCCTCTGTTCTGTACCACTTCTCTTAGCCACGCGAGTTATCCTTTCCGTACAGATCCGTCGACTTATTCAGTAGAGGGAGAAACGTGCCCTTGCATCGAGACGCGTAGACTTACATAGAGACTCATCGACTTGCATACTGACTCATAGATTTACATAGAGAATCATAGACTTGCATATATAATTATAGACTTACATACAAACTCATAGACCTACATAGAGAATCATAGACTTACATAGAGAATCATAGACTTGCATATATAATCATAGATTTGCATACTGACTCATAGACTTGCATATATAATCATATGCTTACATACAAACTCATAGACTTACATCGAGACACATACACTTACATATAGACGCATAGACTTGCATATAAACTCATAGACATACTAGCATACAATTTACATGATCCACACACTTGCACAGAGAACCACACAGACTTGGAGACGCACTCGCACACGATTACACAATCAGCGTCTGCATTTATCCTGGAGGAATCCGATGAGCTCTGAAGCATTGTTTCTCAGATGTCCAATTACATGGTCCACAGACTTGCATAGCAACCCACAGACTTACACACAGACCCGTAACAATTACACAGCCTTACGTGCGGACCCACAGATTCACATACACTTACACGACCCATAGACCTGCATAGAGACCCATAGACTCACAGCTTGTGCAAAGCCAGAAGTCCCATTACCGCAAGGGGCTGGTCTCTCAGATTTCCTTTCACCGAATGCTTCTAAATCTCTCGCCATATCCATTATCCTTGCACAGAGATCCAGTGACTCGCACAGAGACCCGTAGTGCTTACGTAGAGATCCAATGACTGACACAGAGACCCATATACCTGCATAGAGATACAATGACTGACACAGAGACCCATAGACCTGCATAGAGATACAATGACTGACACAGAGACCCATATACCTGCATAGAGATACAATGACTGACACAGAGACCCATAGACCTGCATAGAGATACAATGACTGACACAGAGACCCATAGACTTGCATAAAGATACAATGACTGACAGAGAGACCCATAGACTTGCATAGAGATACAATGACTGACATGTAGACCCATAGACTTGCATAGAGATACAATGACTGACACAGAGACCCATAGACTTGCATAGAGATACAATGACTGACACAGAGACCCATAGACTTGCATAGAGATACAATGACTGACAGAGAGACCCATAGACTTGCATAGAGATACAATGACTGACAGAGAGACCCATAGACTTGCATAGAGATACAATGGCTGACACAGAGACCCATAGACTTGCATAGAGATACAATGACTGACAGAGAGACCCATAGACTTGCATAGAGATACAATGACTGACAGAGAGACCCATAGACTTGCATAGAGATACAATGGCTGACACAGAGACCCATAGACTTGCATAGAGATACAATGACTGACAGAGAGACCCATAGACTTGCATAGAGATACAATGACTGACAGAGAGACCCATAGACTTGCATAGAGATACAATGACTGACAGAGAGACCCATAGACTTGCATAGAGATACAATGGCTGACACAGAGACCCATAGACTTGCATAGAGATACAATGACTGACAGAGAGACCCATAGACTTGCATAGAGATACAATGGCTGACACAGAGACCCATAGACTTGCATAGAGATACAATGACTGACAGAGAGACCCATAGACTTGCATAGAGATACAATGGCTGACACAGAGACCCATAGACTTGCATAGAGATACAATGACTGACAGAGAGACCTATAGACTTGCATAGAGATACAATGGCTGACACAGATACCCATAGACTTGCATAGAGATACAATGACTGACACAGAGACCTATAGACTTGCATTGAGATACAATGACTGACACAGAGACCCATAGACTTGCATAGAGATACAATGACTGACAGAGAGACCCATAGACTTGCATAGAGATACAATGGCTGACACAGAGACCCATAGACTTGCATAGAGATACAATGACTGACAGAGAGACCCATAGACTTGCATAGAGATACAATGACTGACATAGAGACCCATAGACTTGCATAGAGATACAATGACTGACATAGAGACCCATAGACTTGCATAGAGATACAATGACTGACATAGAGACCCATAGACTTGCATAGAGATACAATGACTGACATAGAGACCCATAGACTTGCATAGAGATACAATGACTGACAGAGAGACCCATAGACTTGCATAGAGATACAATGACTGACATAGAGACCCATAGACTTGCATAGAGATACAATGACTGGCATAGAGACCCATAGACTTGCATAGAGATACAATGGCTGACACAGAGACCCATAGACTTGCATAGAGATACAATGACTGACACAGAGACCCATAGACTTGCATAGAGATACAATGACTGACAGAGAGACCCATAGACTTGCATAGAGATACAATGACTGACATAGAGACCCATAGACTTGCATAGAGATACAATGGCTGACAGAGACCCATAGACTTGCATAGAGATACAATGGCTGACAGAGACCCATAGACGTACATAGACACTTACACACACAGACACACACACAGTCACACAAACACTCACAGGCACTCACACACAGACACTCACACACAGACACTCACATACAGAGACACTCACACACACAGACACTCACACAAACAGACACACTCACAGACAGACACTCGCACACAGACACTCACACACACACAGGCACTCACACACACAACCAACGTACGGTGGCCGTGGTTAAACGTTGCGAGATCAATACGTGGCCTAAGACCGACACATCCATATCGCGAAGGGATCTGTGGCGCAGTTTTGGCGAGCTCAATTCCCGGGGCCACGGCTCACATCCGAAGAGCGACCCCTCGATCCAAGCGCCAAGCAAATGTGCAGCGAGGCGCGGCGAAGTTGCGGCCATCCATCTCCCATGACCCCCTCCCCCGCCGCACGGCGTGGGTAGGACATTCAATGCAGCACTGGATTGACGAAGTGCTGTCAAGAAGAATAACAACATGTTCAAATCCGTTTGTACTTAACACGCGGCTTCATGTACATATATATTTTAGGATATATTTTTTGTCTATATATATTTTTGTCTATATATTTTTGGATATATATTTTTGTATATATTTTTTTGTCTATATATTTTTGGATACATATTTTTTGTCTATATATTTTTGTAGATGTATTTTTGGAATATATTTTTGTAGATGTATTTTTGGAAATATATTTTTGTATATATCTATTTCTTGTAGATATATTTTTGGATACATATTTATTTTTTGGAAATATCTTTTTGTATATGTATATTTTTGTATATAGATGTTTTTCCCCTCCCATCGGCAGATGAACACCGTTGGGGTCCGCGCAGCGAACTCGCAACTTCGCTGTTGGTGTTGTTGAAAGGCATAACGCAGCCACAGCTGCAGGCGAGGAGATCATAACTTAATGGGTGTTTTTGTTCGATTCCTATTTCCATACAAACACAGGCGTGTTGCGGAAAAACCCCCGCTCACTCCGCTGCACGAGGGGGGGGGGGTCAGGGCCCCACCCTCCGGCTGCCCCCCCCTCCCCCCCGTCGATCTTGACACCGCTGCTGTGTGTGAGAGCCGTCGGTCAAATCCGCTCCATCTCCTCTCGAGCACGGCCAAGCAGAAGCGCTACGCCGCTGTCTGTAGGGGTGGCGGGTCAGGAAGTGACAGCGACAAGCAGCATGGGAAACCCCGATCAGAGTGCCAAGAATGCATAGGAAAGGAAAGCAACTCACTCAACGTAAATACATTCAATATATCTCCATATGTATCAAAGGCAAAGTTGTGAATATGTGCGTCTGTTCAATATGTTTAGCGTACTTCCCGACATGCAACAAACTGCAAATTTGCCATGTGGGTACTTTCCAGATTGTACACCATGCACAAATTATAAAAATACACGTTTTTTTTTTGGGGGGGGGGGGAGCTCAATAATGCATTTTTTTGGCACGGCAAGTGAGCTGTGACGTCACATCTGCCACGTGACCCGCGCATGTGGAAGCGTAACGCGTTGCAGTGTCGTGGTCAGCGCGCCGCGCTGCGAACCTGGCGACCCGAGTTCGATTCCTGCTCACGGCCACCACCGCTGGTGGGTTATCTGAACCTAGGGTCGACGCAGCCTTGAGTACCTGGTGCGGTGTGTAAACACCGCCACTGGGGAGACAAAGGCGGCCGGGCGTGGAGCTGTTGCCACCCACCCCCTTCGTGTGCCGTCCCTGCCTTCATAGGTGCTCGCTAACAGCACTTGCCGCGATAGTCTGTTAAGGCTACACGGGGCACCTTTATCTTTGTGTATATATATGGTAGCGGTAGTGTGGTGGTTAGCGCACTGTACTACGAGCCGGGCGACCCGTGTTCGATTTCCGCTCACGGTGACAAACATCGCCATCGGGTCCAGACTCAGCCTCTCACGAGAGCGCCTTGTGTGGGCGTACACACATCACGACTGGGGAGACAAAGGCGGCCGGGCATGGTGCTGGCCACCCAACCCCGTCGTGAAAGCCGTGCTGACCTTAACAGGTGCTCGCTAACAGCACTTGCCCCGAAACATTTGGTGGTGGGTGGTGGGGGGTGGGGGGGTGGTAGTGTGTGGTGGGTGGTGGGGGGTGGGTGGTGGTGGGGGGTGGTGGGTGGTGGTGGGTGGTGGGGGGTGGTGGCTGGTGGTGGTGGGGGGTGGTGGCTGGTGGTGGTTGCTTTTCAGGTGATTTTTTTCATATTCGTGAAATTTGAACGCACGCAACAATGGCCCAACAACAAACAACAGTGGGCGTCGCGGTGGCTAGGAGATGTTAACTCCCTCGCCCGGTACGCAGGAAGTCGTGGGTTCGATTCTGACCCTGACGACGCCTGCTGCTGTATATTTGGAGTTTCTCTCTCCGTCTCCCCGTGGTCGCGTGGATTTTTCTCCGGGTCCTCCGGTTTGTTTTCCCATCCCGCGTTTAGAATGAGCGTCGCGTGATGGTGATGATGATAAGCCACTTCGCCGAGCTTATCATTCGTGATAGCCAGGTCGCTTCTACATAGCTCAGCGGGCCTTACCTGGTAAAATACAAAAGTAGTTATATGGATATATATATTTTAAAATAAATACATTTGTTTAACTCCTTGCAAACGGCGTTACGGGATCGTCGGTCGACCCATCGCGAAGCAGACTGCACGTAGTTTTATTTTTTTTGACGTTCCGTTTCACGCTCAAAACCGCCCGCAGTATTAACCGGGGCGGCCGCCGACCTTTGAACCTGGGCAAACCTCTGCAACGCGCCACACCGCGGTTTTGGGCTTTCCCTGTGGGTCTGCGTGTGAATTTGCAGAACCTGGGCCCACACCCATCGGGGTACTGATAGCGAGGTTATTTATATTTTTATTCTCTTCTTTTGACATTGAAAGAGGAAGGAGCCCTTTCATTGTAAAGAGGAAACACCCCCCCTCCTCATCCACCCCCATTCCCTCCCCTCTCCCTCCCCCCGCCTCTCTCACCCCGCCACCCCCACCCCGTTCCCTTGATCGCACCCCGTGGCATCGATCCGCCCGTCCGCCGCTTACCCGCTGTTGTCAGTACCAGCTGATGGAAATATCCATGGAAAGTTTCACACGCGACGCGCTCGCGAAGGTGTTAAAGGGAGTCCGGGCGAAGCCGGGGGAGGGGGTGAATGGCTGTGGCACCACAAGGTGAACACGCACAAAGGTTACCACAACACGGCCCATGCAGCTTTACCCGGGCCTGCCCACTGTCACGAAGGTCATGGGTCGAGATTGGGGGGGGGGGGGCACTGGACACATTTATAAATGTATTTTCAGTAGTTTAGAGGTAAGATTTTCCTTTTATTATCATTATATGCACCCGCGATTTCTAATGTGGGGGGCACAAAGGGACCCACCCCCCCAAAAAAAAATAGAAGTCAAACTCCGCCTATAACGGAGGTCCCTTAATGAGCAAAGAGAGTCGGGGAATCCCAACACAATAACAACAACAACACGAAGCCCTAACACTTGGCACAGTGGTGTCGTAGGCCTTGGCCAAGGTCAGTGAAGGAGGCATGGCAGGTCGTATTGAAGGAGGGGATGGTGGGTCGTATTGAAGGAGGGATGGCAGGTCGTATTGAAGGAGGGATGGCAGGTCGTATTGACAATTCACCTGCACCTCTGCTGTAGCAGACGAACAGGAAATTTGGCATCGGAGTGGAGTGCCTTTCTGGTCTCTTCCTCGACGTGTCTGGCAAGGCGACGTTAAACCTCTGCCAGGAATTACCCCCCCTCCCACTCACCCACTCCCCCACCCCCCCCCACTCACACCCCCACCCACCCACCCCCCCACTCACCCCCCCCCACTCACCCACCCCCCCACACACCCACCCCCCCCACTCACCCACCCCACCTCCCACTCACTCACCCACCCCACCCACCCTCCCACTCACACACCCCCCCACTCACCCACTCCCCCTCCCACTCACTCACCCACCCCCCCACTCACACCCCCCCACTCACCCCACCCATCCACCCCCCCCACTCACACACCCCCCCACTCACCCCCCCCCCCACTCACCCACTCCCCACACACACACCCACCCCCCCCACTCACCCACCCCACCTCCCACTCACTCACCCACCCCACCCACCCTCCCACTCACACACCCCCCCCACTCACCCACTCCCCCCTCCCACTCACTCACCCACCCCCCCACTCCCCACCCCACCCACCCACCCCCCCCCACTCACACACCCCCCCACTCACACCCCCCCACTCACCGCCACCCCCCCCACTCACACCCCACCCCACCCACCCCCCCATTCACCCACCCCACCTCCCACTCACTCATCCACCCCACCCACCCTCCCACTCACACACCCCCCCCACTCACCCACTCCCCCTCCCACTCACTCACCCACCCCCCCACTCACCCCACCCACCCACCCCCCCCCACTCACACACCCCCCCACTCACACCCCCCCATCACCGCCACCCCCCCCCACTCACACCCCACCCCACCCACCCCCCCACTCACCCACTCCTCCTCCTCTTCCACACTGGGGGGAGGGAGATGCCCCGCTAGTCGCTACGATCGATCTGCGGGACCCCCTTCTGACGTGCCACACACGCCGCTCACCTCGCAGAGAGTCTCCCGTGCAACGAGACGACAGGCACAAGTCGTCTCGTCGCGCGAGTGTGACCTTGTCAAGGGCCCTGGCAGAGTTGCACGGAGCGGGGGTGGTGTGCGGGAACCCACCAGGGCATCCCCTTCCAATCCCCACGGAAACGCGTCCTGTGCAGTGCCCGATTGTCCTCGTAGTGACAGTATCTACACGTGTAGTAGCTGCACGTGTAGTAGCTACACGTGTAGTAGCTACATGTGTAGTAGCTACACGTGTAGTAGCTGCACGTGTAGTAGCTACACGTGTAGTAGCTACACGTGTAGTAGCTACATGTGTAGTAGCTACACGTGTAGTAGCTACATGTGTAGTAGCTGCATGTGTAGTAGCTACACATGTAGTAGCTGCATGTGTAGTAGCTACACGTGTAGTAGCTGCACGTGTAGTAGCTGCACGTGTAGTAGCTACACGTGTAGTATCTACACGTGTAGTAGCTGCACGTGTAGTAGCTACACGTGTAGTAGCTACACGTGTAGTAGCTGCACGTGTAGTAGCTACACGTGTAGTATCTACACGTGTAGTAGCTGCATGTGTAGTAGCTACACGTGTAGTAGCTACACGTGTAGTAGCTGCACGTGTAGTAGCTACACGTGTAGTATCTACACGTGTAGTAGCTGCACGTGTAGTAGCTACACGTGTAGTAGCTACACGTGTAGTAGCTGCACGTGTAGAGCTACACGTGTAGTAGCTGCACGTGTAGTAGCTGCACGTGTAGTAGCTGCACGTGTAGTAGCTGCACGTGTAGTAGCTGCACGTGTAGTAGCTACACGTGTAGTAGCTACACGTGTAGTAGCTGTACGTGTAGTAGCTGCACGTGTAGTAGCTGCACGTGTAGTAGCTACACGTGTAGTAGCTACACGTGTAGTAGCTACACGTGTAGTAGCTGTACGTGTAGTAGCTACACGTGTAGTAGCTACACGTGTAGTAGCTACACGTGTAGTAGCTGTACGTGTAGTAGCTGCACGTGTAGTAGCTGCACGTGTAGTAGCTACACGTGTAGTAGCTACACGTGTAGTAGCTGCACGTGTAGTAGCTACACGTGTAGTAGCTACACGTGTAGTAGCTGCACGTGTAGTAGCTACACGTGTAGTAGCTACACGTGTAGTAGCTGTACGTGTAGTAGCTGCACGTGTAGTAGCTGCACGTGTAGTAGCTACACGTGTAGTAGCTGCACGTGTAGTAGCTGCACGTGTAGTAGCTACACGTGTAGTAGCTACACGTGTAGTAGCTGCACGTGTAGTAGCTGCACGTGTAGAGCTACACGTGTAGTAGCTGCACGTGTAGTAGCTGCACGTGTAGTAGCTGCACGTGTAGTATCTACACGTGTAGTAGCTGCACGTGTAGTAGCTACACGTGTAGTAGCTACACGTGTAGTAGCTGCACGTGTAGAGCTACACGTGTAGTAGCTGCACGTGTAGTAGCTGCACGTGTAGTAGCTGCACGTGTAGTAGCTGCACGTGTAGTAGCTACACGTGTAGTAGCTACACGTGTAGTAGCTGCACGTGTAGTAGCTACACGTGTAGTAGCTACGGGCCCCGCACTTTCAAGGGCCCCGCGCTAAATGCTTTCAAGATATCAATTCCGGTTTCAGTAATTCTGCACTTGCTCTATTACTATAGTACTATACCGCCTTCAACTTTTACGAACGACTGGGTGTTTAAGGTTAGCGATTTGTCATCTTATCTGGCTGTATAGCAAGTAAAAAAATACAATTACTTTACTATGCAAGTAAAAAACATTCGTGTTTTAATGTTTGGCCGTTGTGGTGGGTGCAAACGCCATGAGGGGAATGGCCAATCTAAACAGGCCCTCTGCCCACGGTACTGCCCACCACAGCGTTGCCGTCCGACACCAATGAGGAGATATGGGGTTGTTTTTGCCGGACGGCAAGTCACTCGCACACACACACACGCAGAAAATACATAACCCTCGTTGGCTGCTGGGATGCACTCCAAAGTAAATGTGCTTGTTTATACAAATTAAATTACAACAATAACATGAATAAACTGTCCTGTTTTACTTAATAAAAACACATTTCAGGAATTGCTTTTCTCGTGGGCCTGTCTGGGGTTTTGTGGCCTCCGCATAAACATTCCGACCACAACCACAGCAGCAACAACAACAACCACACCACCAACAACAAACCACACCACCAACAACAACCGCACCACCAACAACAACCACACCACCAACAACCACAACAACTCCACAACAACGATAACAACAACAACAGCCACACCATCAGCAGCACCAAAAACAACCACAGCATCAACAACAACAAACACAACAACAACTCCACAACAACCACAACAACTATAACAACCACAACAGCAGCAGCATCAACAACAACCATACCAAGAAAACCACAACAATCACAACATTTATAACAAGCACAACAACTACAACAACAACAACAACAACCATAACAATCACATGTAAAACGAAACAACAACCACAATCACCGCAACAACCACCAGAATCCGTGCGTGTGCATGATTTTTCTTCCTTCATTCCTTAACTGGAGGGGGTGGGGGGGGGGGCAGCGGTGGTGGTGGTGGAGGGGGTGACGACGCCACGACTTAGCAAGCAAGAGACACATAACGCAATGGGGATCTTCGCGACAACCCTCTCGAGCCGCTCATTTTTCCAGCACAGGCCTGGTCCGTGAGTCCTGGTCCGCGAGTCCTGGTCCGCGAGTCCTGGGGCTGCGCGTTGCGTGACGAGAGCCCGGCACGAGTTCCATTTGCAAGGGGGCGACCCCCCGAGTCGGTCGCTACGGTAACAAAAGCCGTCGCTCATCACGCGGAAGATGCTCGCACAGCGCCGCGTGTTCGCTGCGGCGCGGTTCTTCCATTGCGCAACGCCCCCCCCCCCCCCCGTTATAACGCCCCCCCTCCGCGTTATAACGCTAAACGCCCTCCCCCCGTTATAACGCCACCCCCACCCCCGTTATAACGCCACACCTGTTATAACACATAACGCGCGCTGCCCGTTATAACGCAGAACACGCACCGTTATAACGCAGAACACGCACCGTTATAACGCAGAACACGCACCGTTATAACGCAGAACACGCACCGTTATAACGCAGAACACGCACCGTTATAACGCAGAACACGCACCGTTATAACGCAGAACACGCACCGTTATAACGCAGAACACGCACCGTTATAACGCAGAACACGCACCGTTATAATGCAGAACACGCACCGTTATAACGCAGAACACGCACCGTTATAACGCAGAACACGCACCGTTATAACGCAGAACACGCACCGTTATAACGCAGAACACGCACCGTTATAACGCAAAACACGCACCGTTATAACGCAGAACACGCACCGTTATAACGCAGAACACGCACCGTTATAACGCAGAACACGCACCGTTATAACGCAGAACACGCACCGTTATAACGCAGAACACGCACCGTTATAACGCAGAACACGCACCGTTATAATGCAGAACACGCACCGTTATAACGCAGAACACGCACCGTTATAACGCAGAACACGCACCGTTATAACGCAGAACACGCACCGTTATAACGCAGAACACGCACCGTTATAACGCAGAACACGCACCGTTATAACGCAGAACACGCACCGTTATAACGCAGAACACGCACCGTTATAACGCAGAACACGCACCGTTATAACGC
>NC_136129.1:8742022-8783108 GCF_965212315.1 Lampetra planeri
GTTGTGATAACGACGGTATCTTATTCACCGGAATCAACCAATTATATCACACACACACATACACGCACACACGCACTGTTGTACTGTACTAACATCTATAGCCACGTGCTATTTATGAATAGATTGATTGCCGGACGCAGAGGGACACGCGCTTCTCGCCACTGACAGACCCTGCTGCACGTGAACACAACTACTGGGATGAAAGCGTAAACTAGTAAAACAAAAACATCAATGGAATGCCATTAAACGTCTTGTTGTTGTTGTTGTTTGTTTGTTACAAAATGTACCGGCGAGACAAACACACACACACACGCGCTCACTTACCCATAAGGGATCGGACCCGTCCACGCTACAGAAGTCGTCCATGGCCCCGGACTGACGCTCGGAGCGATCTCGGATTGCAGATGAAGCGAGAGAGGAGCAAAATTGTAATTGGCGCGGCCGCGTTCCGCCAGTTTAATGTTTAAGCCGAACGGAGCTCCGCGCCCATAAGAGGAGGATGATGATGAGGAGGAGTAGGAGGGGGATGGATATAACGACGTTGACGTCACAGCGACACGTGACCTGCCGCGGCCATGTTGGTCAGGGGACCGTAGGGGGGGCGGTAGCCATATTGGTTAGGTGAGAATAATTCAAAACGTATCAAACCAAGACGGTTTAGGGGCCGTCCATAAATGACGTCACGCGATTTTGGACGATTTTTGACCCCCCCCCCTTCGTCACACGGCGTCACAAAAAGTCAGACCCCTCCTCAAATATGACGTCACAAAGCTCTGCCCACCCCCCCCAAATAAACATGCTTCCAATCGCTTTAAACTATTGTCATTGTAGTGCGTATTTAATGTGGCGCTGCACTCTGATGTTGTAGGAGAAAACATTTATTAAAAATAATATTTAATTAAGTTGAACGTGTTGTCTATATTTATTTAAAGTTTCGCATTTTGATGTGACGTCACATTTCTCAAACTCCCCCCCCCCTCGTCACACATCGTCACAAATGTCTGACTTCCCCCCCCAGGTGCGTGACGTAATTTATGGACGGCCCCTTAGCCCCGTGTTCTTGTACAGGAAATTTGAGTTTTCAGGTCCATACGGCGTACAGCCGTTTCCATACGAGCACATTTTTTTTCTATTTGTGTTTCTCTCCCTTATGATGGGACGTTGTAGGATGAACGTTCAGATTTGTAAAGGGCACCGGGTGACCAATCGGGTCTGAATTGGTCTGTAATAACGTAGGCATTGATAAGGGGTTGACAGGTATGATATACACTGCACTATACACTACACTACTATACACTTCACTATACACTACACTACTATACCATACCTGTCAACCCATTCGGTTTACCCCGTATTCTTTTACAGGGGAATTTAGTTTTCAGGTCCATACGGCGTACAGCCAATTCAATACGGGCACACAAAAAACAAATGTCTATTTGTTTGTGTTTCTACCTTGTGCTGGGACTTTGTAGGATGAACGTTGAGATTTATAAAGGCACGGGGTGACCAATAAGGTCTGAATTGGTCTGTAATAACGTAGGCACTGATAAGGGGTTGACAGGTATGGAAACGTGAATCAAGTTAAATGATCAAATCTATAACTTACGAAAAGAACCGCCCCCCCCCCACATCATAACAGAAAAAATAGTGCAGACCGGATAACCATGAGTCTCCAAATAACAGGCAAGAAATGTATACAAAGCAATCAGCCTTGGTGCATTTTGCTAAAAACCATCTGCAGCCTCTGAATACGTGCATTGTGTTCCGCTTGCCTTAGGACACTCTCAACATACATTTGTAACAGACTAAGAGGCAGCAGTGATAAAGAAATAGACAACTTTAGACCTGTTCAAGTGTTACGAAATGCATTATGGTAATGTGAGTAAGAAAAACTATCTCTTGCGTCATTCAGACTCTTAGTTGACCGGAAATAACACGTGCCGAGGCAGATGATGCATAGGTGTGTCGTTAGTTCTTAGAAGCGGCCCATAAATGACGTCACGCGGTTTTGGACGATTTTTGACACCCCCCCCCCATCGTCACACGGCGTCACAAAAAGTCAGACCCCCCTGAAATATGACGTCACAAAGCTCTGCCCCCCCCCCCCCAAATAAAACATGCTTCATATCGCTTTAAACTATTGTCATTGTAGTGCGTATTTAATTTAATGTGCCGCTGCACTCTGATGTTTTAAGAGAAACCATTTATTAAAAAGTCTATATTATTAAGTAGAACGTGTTGTCTAAATGTATTTAAAGTTGCGCATTTTGATGTGACGTCACATTTCTCAACCCCCCCCCCCCTTGTCACACATGGTCACAAATGTCTGACCCCCCTAGGTGCGTGACATCATTCATGGACGGCCCCTTACGGAGACTTGAGACGTTGTCTTTTTAGAGGCAACACGGTTAATTGTAACTTATTACAGAACTCTCTTAACCTCCCCTATCTAGGTAGGTACAGCCTCCGGGCTAGCGTGCCCTCACACTGGGTAACCGGGCTCCCAGCCCTCTGGCTATCTGTGCCCTAGGGGAGGCTGACTGACCCGACCCAGCCAAGGCACGGGTCCTGACCACTGGTCCAAGCTCGACCCGGCCCTTACAAGGACGTCGGGCTCAAGGTCCCAGGGTCCTCGTCTCGCTTCGCTTCTGTCTTCGTTTTCCGTAACACTGCCTCTTTTATCCACCTCCAGGGGACTCTCCACCCCGGTACCGCCCCCTTTTTGGAACCTTCCAGAGGATCCTGGAAGGGCCCCTCCCCCAGCCCCCCACCTGGGGTAGGGCTTGGGAACCCAGCCTCACTCGGGTCCGGCTCTCTCTCTCTATCCACTTGTACAGGCTAGCACACCCTACAGACCTCTGGCTGTAACTGCAGGTAAGTGGATACAGGCGGTGTGTGCATACGCGTTTCCGACACTTTATTGGGAATCCTACAGTGCTTACCTTATGGACAAAATTTTCCGGCATAAAAATATAGAATTTCCGCCGCTGGCTCATGGTTGTGAGAAAGTAATGATCCATATTGGGGCAACCCAAAACGGTTCTGTCATAAAAGACTACACAGGCCGTAAAGTGATGAATATGATTGCCATATCACGTAACTAACCACAATAAATACCAATGCAACAATTGCACACAGATATTAAAATAATAATATTTAAATAATCGAGCATTCTACCGATCAACGGTTCAATGAACTCGACGAATTGGATAACGAGTAAACAGTTAGGGGGGAAATAGTCGCGTCCTCTGATCCCTCGTGTGCCGCTGGACTGGAGGTCATGGGAGGGTGTTTGTGACGTCACAATCTAAGATGGGCGTGGTTTTTAGTGAGGGTTGGGGTTTCCCGCCTTTGCAGGGCGACGGACAGCTGTCATTTATAAAGGGGCCCGAGTAATCGACCACAAATAAACAAGCCGATTTCGATTTTAAGTCGATTGGACGTCGACGAATCGACCACTAAAATCGATCGATCCGCTGAACATGTTAAACTAGTGAATCGACTAATGGAATATTATTCCACCAAATGGATCATCGTCATCGACTTCACCTGATAAAATCGGTTTCAAACTGATAGGGGGCATTAAAGATCGGTTTCAAATTGTTAGGGGCATTACGTAATTTCAATCGCGAAGATGACGCCATTCTCCAAGTTAATGACGCCACACTCGTGTCGATGATGACGTCAACGAGGGGGTACCGGCGGTGGGTGGTGGGGGGGGCGAGGGGGTTGCGGCGGGGGAGGGGGCATCGGGGGGGTTGGAGGGGGGCGGGAGGGGGTCGGAGGGGGGCGGGGGGGGTCGGAGGGGGGCGGGGGGGGGGTCAGAGGGGGGGGGGGTGACGGCGACTGGGGGGGGGGGGAGTCGCCATTTTCCTAATTTAACGGCAACGGTCGTTTTACGACCCACAGAGAGAGGGGGAGGGCGCGCGGGCTGAGAAGCGGCGGCGCTTTGCGACATCACGTGACAAGAAGTGAGCTTTACGGCAGCCGCCCGCTGTTTACAGGGAGACAGGAGCGCCCCGGGGCGGCCTTTGGCGTTCGCTCCTTCGCCAGAGTGTGGCGGCTCTCTCCCTCATCTTTCCCTCATCTCTCTCTTCTCTCTCACGGGACAACTTGCAACCGAAGCGTAGGACACTCGGCTGGCAAAGCGACAAATCAGCAGGTGAACAAAGGTCAATTTGGCTCCCCCCCCCACCCCCCCTCAACGAAAATGAATTGAAATGTTTGGGGGGGGGGGGCTACGGTAGGCCCGAGGCTTTTTTTGTACAGTAGCGCACTGTACCCGTATTGTTTTGAATGCCCTAAAAAAAACACGGAGCGTTGGATATTTAAGACAAAGCCTCGTTTTAAACGCGTCGATTGTGTAGGTTTTTATTTTGCTTATTTCTTTCACTTGAAGCGCTTATGTTTTGTCCATAGGTGTGTTTGCCGCGGTTGTTCTAAGGGCGGATTGGCCCCTGTTATTGGACCTTACAATTCCCGACTACTACCTCGGCTGTACAAAGCTACATCCTTCGTTTGAGCAGGGACACCACCTTTTCGTGCGTTTAAAAAAAAAGTGTGTTGGCCTCGTCTATTAACACAACTGAAATTTACGTAACAAGCAATTGTGTAACGCTATTACTTTGTCGTGTGCGTTTTGGTGGCTTAATTGTCTCCTTAAGGCGATGGGCCTTCCTCAAGACGGTCTCGTGACAACAAATAAGTCGTTCTTGAATAACTTCGGGAGTAAATTAACGCGGCCTTTCAGCAGCAGCAACAACAACAACCACCACCACTGTTTCTCCACGCTGCGTTCAAACGCGTGCCACTCATTAAGTAATTACCCCACCGCCCACTGTTGATGTGACGCGCACGTGCAGGCTTTGCACGTTTTGAAATTGGTAAACGCTGATTAATGAGGGAACTTCAATCGCCGAACCGATCAATCGCATCGCCTGCGAATGCGCCATCCATTAGCGACATGCCGGTGGTGTGTTTGCTGTGAACCAGCGGTTGGGAAAAAAAGTAACTTCGTAAAATGTTTCAAAACTGTTGTGTTTAATCCAGACATTTGAAAGAATAAGAAGCAGTAAACCAGTAATATTATACAATACAAAAACATGCGATTACAAAGGAACGGGACGTTTCATGTAAAATCTGTGTACTGACGAGAAAAAAACTCCTCGTACTATAAGTTTCAATTAACACGCAAACACGTGTATATGCAAAAACACACAAGCACGTGCATATGCAAAAACAATTAGCATTTCCTAAAGAAGTGCAAATGCGGTCTTCGCGTGTTAGGTCGTCATCAAAATAAATTGAAAGAAAATGATGACGACATCGATCCACAGTTGTCTTATCACTGCATTACTGGGCGCTCTCGGTCGGTAGGTCGCATTTGATCATTTATCTTGAAGGTGACCTAAGATAAGATGACAACTATGTACTATGTCGCGAAATGCTAATGTTGTTTTTTTTGTATGTGCACAGAGGTGTGCTTTCTAAACAATTGGAATTCTATATTGTCATTGTGTAAAATGGTATCGCGACAATCCTTGTAATACCTTTTATTAACCCAGGAAAACCTCGCTGATTTGAGACTCTTTATTTGGAGATTACTCCTTAATTTACATGTTTGGGAAGTTCAATTTAATATCTGGATTGCGAGTCATCGGAGTACTTGAAGAAAACCCATACATGAGCGAATAAGAATAAAAACACTTCACTCGGAGACATTTATGAAATATGTTTCAGCCCATGCCGACAATACATTGTACATCCAGGCAGTCACCCTTCAAGTGCTAATTGGGCCGAACCTTGTTTAGTTTCCAAGGTCTGACAAGATTTGGTTAATTAATAGATATTTGAAAACGTGCATTCAAATGTATTTCAAATGCGTGCCTTTTTTTCAGGGCCATACAAGAGACAAACAATACAGGAATAAATATATTTATTGCCTCTCAGCCCATATGGCAGTACATAATTTGATGCTCGACCTCTATGGAAGTCCTGAGCGAGTCTTACTGGGGTGGAAACTGTGAAACCCGCGAGGCTGTGGAGTGACCAGTTGACGACAGTAAAGCAATTGGGTTCGTAAATCCATGTTTGTGTGACCCTTTTCGTGTTAATCCTCAACTTATTTTTTTGTTTCTCAGCATAACACTCCTTATGAAAATCGAATTGGCCAAACATGACCACGCAGAACCCTCCAAAGAAACCCCTTGACTCCTCGAGGCTTTCCCGGATGCTCCTGTAGCGTAATTGTTAACGCAACATGGACTTGAAATCCAGAGCTCACTGGTTCCTTCTCCTGGCACAGCAGTTGAAATAGTGAGAAGGTTTCTTAAATCCCACTCGGCTTCCACCAGGCAATATTAATAGCTACATCACAGTCGATGAGCAGGTCATGTGTGGTGGGGTAAAGTGTGGGTATCCCTACCTCTTCCAAGTAGTCTGGCCCACCGTAGAAGAGGACAACAAATACTGTCTAGAGGAGGCCCTTCTGCCAGCAGTGGCTTCAGCAAGTAATTACAGGGCTAGATCTTCACCTTTGCATGAATACTCGCACACATTGGAACAATATAACATTTGCATGATGTTGAGGAATTACTGCATCTTAATGGATGTTGAATAAATGTTAGCATTCGCGACTTGAATATTACGAGTGAATTTGCTTTTAATGTCTACAAATGCCTACATTAAACAAAGCTAGTGTGAGCAAATCATTTCAGGGTTGCCTCATTACAATGTAATGTTTGTAAACAATGTTCATGGCAGTGGTGACAATACTATTAGTTTCCCTGTGACATTTCGGGAAAAGGCATTTCTTTCTGCCATGAAGAAAGTACATTGCCAGAAACGTCGGCTCTAATAAATATTTTTTTCATTAGGACAGGGTTTATTTATGACCGTGAGTTTTTGTTTATGATTAGTTATAGCGAAAAATGTGTGCATAAATACGTGATCTTGATCACTTCTGCGTATTAAAAATCACTTACTCGTTGGTTCTTTCGGTAAAGTCACATAGGTAGAAAAAATAATAGATCACGACGTGTCGATCGCAACTCAAGCGGTCGTCGCAAGCCTGTGCACGTCACCGCTCACCCCCTTCTCCCTCACCGTGCACCCCCAGCCCTCGGGCATTCCCACAACGACGCCCGTGCCAGAGCGGAGGATGAATGAGCACTGGACCGGCGATGGAGCGGCGTGCCGAGTGGGGGCTGCCCTCTCGTGACGCGGCCGCAGAGGCCGTGGGTGGCAGCAGTGGCTTCCACCTCCCCGAGGGCCATGCGAGGTCCGACCCCGGCGCCTGGTACCTGCAATTGTCCGGCTGCCTGTCACTCGCGCAGCCGCTCGTGGCCCCGACTCGCCCGCTGTTCTTCCCAACGCAGAGCTACGTGCCCGTGGCGCAAACGCCGGTGAGCGGCTAGCCTGCGCTGGGTGCTCTCTTGCCCGGTGTTTTCTTCCGCTGCTATATGCGTGGTGGGTTTTCTCCAGGCACACAAGTTACATTACACATGCAGATAAAAAAAGATTAAAGAGGAATTGGCCAAGCATCCGGAAGGATCCTCAAAATAATGAGTTTATACTCGCTAAGGCCTTTGCTGGTAAGCAATTAATTTAATTTATTTATGCGTCACATTCACGTCTTAATTAAAAAGGCTTAAGGATATCACACCCCCCAACTGATTATCTACAATGTTGATGATGGAGACGGCGGCACGTTTTCCCACAAAAATCGGACAAAACCGGAGATTCTCTGTCATGTGGATTTGGGCCTGCGAGTATGGCCAGTTGTTGGTTTGCCGTACGCTGAAGCTGCTGGCCTTTCATCTCCGTGTGCCGTCCCAATGCAGCACTACTGCATGGCCAAGCAGGAGCCTGTGGCAATGTTCAACATGGCCGACGCCAACCTCAAGCGTGTGTCCGCCTCGCTGCTGAACCCCATGACAATGCTGGCGCCACGACCCCCGCAAGAGGGCCCTTGCCCAACCACCAGCGACGCCTCCGCCACCTCCACCTCGTGCCAAGTAAGCGGCTACGCCTGCGTGCCGTGCCCTACGGCGCTGCGTGGCGTGACTCCGCCATTTCACCGCGGTGGCCTTGACGCCGACGCCTGCCGCCCCCGGGACCCTTTCTGGGGGGACCAGGCGCCGGCAGTGCCTGCGGATCACGGCTCCGGCCTGCTGACACCAGGCCAGTTTTGCTGCGGCTCGCCCGGCCTCCGTGCTCGGCAGCAGTCCGCGCCGTCCTATCTGGCGTCGATGGCAGCGCTGGCCTGCCCGGGCTGCGGGTCGCTAGCAACGGCCGGTGCCCCCGCGCTGCGCTGCGCCGCCGAGGCGCTCTCTTCCTTGCCGTTCCCTGGCCACTGCACGAAGCACGACGAGCACCATCGGCAGCACGTTCTCCTTCCTCCTGGTGGTGGTGGTGGTGGTGGTACCGCGTCGGCTCACCTGCACTGCCCCTCACTCCCGATCCCGGTTGCACACGTGCATGGGCACCACTGCCAAGGCTGCCACTGCAAGGTGCGTCCACTGTGTGTTCCTTGGGGGTTGGTTTAATGGGGTTGATTTCCTTCTCCGATTTCCTCTTCTTGTGTCCCGTGGTGAAGCCACGTCGCCGTTGGCCGTGAAAGTAGGCGCAGAGTGCAGTGGCCGAATCGATTATATTTAATTTCCTTTAAGTGGATGAGAGCCCACGGAGATGGAGACGTGTGGTGACCATGGTCACATCAAAGAGAGATTGTTAAAAAATGTAACATTAATAATGACACTTGCCACGTACAATGCCCTATTTTTGCAGATGCTTTAGGCATGGGCTCCGTTTATGCTTATTTTGCAATCTAACCTTCACTCTGACAATTCTCTGCAGAAGGTTTAAATCAAGTTCCGCTTTCAGTTTACGAATTACATTGTGTTTATTTTAAGTGAATAAATTGGTGACATGTGAATAACTCATTCTTAATTTGACCGAAAGAGAATAACGTCCGTAAATACTTTAAACCAGGGGTGTACAACTACGGTCCTTTGACGAAATGCCAGCAATTAAGCCATTTGAGTTGTGCATTCTTTGCTTAAAGCGAGTTCGAATTTATTCAGCTCACACCAAGGTGTGTTCACAAAGAACGGGAGGGCCCACATCATGTGCCCACCACATTGCATGGTCAGACCTCACAGCCTTGTCGAATTTGTTTCCAACCTGCATGCGTCTTCCTCCTTGTAATGGCTTTTCTCATTTACAGAAAGTATCATACAGTGGTACCTCGGTATACGTCATTAATTCGTTCCAGAAGGTAGGACTTATACCGAACATGACGTATACCAAACGAATTTTTCCCATTAGAAATAAAGGGAAAGGAAATAATCCGTTCCAGAGTATTAGAAATAATATTTTATCTGGCATATTATACAAAATAATTTCGACACTACTTATTACTAAAATGCATACATGAATAAAAACAAAAATGCATGAATAAATTAAAATAAATTGAAATAAAAATAAAATTTAGCATCACTTTACCTTGCTGAGAGGAGTTGAATGAATTCTCAAAAAATTCACGTTAAAATGACAAAAAACACGTGAAAATTCACAGAGTTAAAGCCAAGGGTTGTGCACTGAACGAGATCTACTGTACAGGCAGACTGAGGAGCGGCGCTTTGTTTCAGTCGTGAACGCGGTATACGCGGGTACGCGGTGACTCATACGACATTTTTTCCTCGTCAAAACACGACGTATACCAAATTCGACATATTCCAAAGCGGTCGTATACCGAGGCATGACTGTGAAATTGCACACCTCGCAGCACCTTCAGCTCCGTCTCCGTTATAATTCCTAGTCACCACCACCCATCTCTGCGCCTGCCCCTCACCCCCACCCAGGGTGACGCGAGCGAGACGACCGTATCCCAGCCCAGGAGGGGGTCCGCGCCGGGGTCCACCGATCCCTGTGGGCCCCTCCACGGCGCCAACGTGTGGCCCGACATCCCTCCCCCGTCGCTGGTCAACGGGGCTTCCGCTCCGACGTGCACCCGAGGTAAACCATTATTTTAGACTGTAAACCATTTTTAATTTTACCAGGTAAGGCCCACTGAGTTTTATAGCTTTTTTTCAGAAGCAACCTGGTCACAAATGATATCTCAGCAAAGTGGCTTATCACGTGGAAATGTATTGCAGCCAAAAAAAAAATCCACTCAACCACGGGGAGAACCCACGACCTCCTCTATACCAGGCGAGGTAGTTAAAATCTCGCCACCATAACTTGACCTCGCATACCGTTCGTTCGCCGTTCACAGAAGCGGCGTCCGAGCTCCCTCCGCTGGGTGGGATGAGCGGCACGGGCGACAGGGATGGCCTCCCGCCAATCGGCGTCTTCTGGGACATCGAGAACTGCTCCGTGCCCACGGGCCGTTCGGCCATGTCGGTGGCGCAGCGCGTGCGGCAGCGCCTGTTTGGTGGGCACCGCGAGGCCGAGTTCCTGTGCGTGTGCGACATCAGCAAGGAGAAGCGCGAGGTCATTCAGGAGCTGAACAACGCACAGGTGTGTTACGGACGCACCGTTTCGATGAGTACCGTTTCTGGGTTGCCACCGAGACCATCGTTTTTCTCATGGAATGGGAGAGACGATAGTTGACACCGTTTCGCCGTGAGCCATCGCCGAGCCTGTGAAAATCGACGTACGTCGCCTGGTGGCGTCCGCTCACCGGGAGACTCAATGTGCATGTGGGTGCGTGCCTGGTGGGGAGTAGTAGTGTCGTCGGTACCGAGCTTCCCTACCAACCTGGCGATCTAAGGTTCGATTCCCGTTCACGATCAACATTCGTGGTGAATATCCGAACTGTGGCCCTCTCCTCGGTCGATTCCTGCCTTAAATTAAGTACCAGGTGGGGTATGTAAACATCACCAGTGGGGGATATTGGTAGCCACACCACCCCCTCGTCTGCCACGCTGGCCTTCACGAGTGCCAGCTAACAGCGCTTTTTCCTAGCAGTCTGTTAAGGCTCTGGGGGGGATGGTGTCTTTGTCTTCATGCGTGTGCGGCGTAGGTGACGGTCGTGCACATCAACGCGACGGCGAAGAACGCGGCGGACGACAAGCTTAAGCAGAGCATGCGTCGTTTCGCCGAGACTCACTCTGCTCCCGCCACCATTGTGCTCATCTCCAGTGAGGACCCCCCCCACCACCTGCAAAAACTTGACAGGACCCTCCTGAAAATGAGGCTTGAGATTCAGTAATGTTTCCCTGGCGAAACGAGCATAATAATGAAATGGCCCTTTTATCCCATGGCACATCCGAGCCAAGCGAGCCCTCGCTGCTCACGGCTAGAGTGCTTTTATACTGGCTATGTGCCAAGCTTAGAGCCCAGGGCTGGTTCAGATGCCCCGGTTGAGTATTTAACTCGGGGCATGCAGTTTATAGCGTACGCTGCTAAACAACTGTGCCACCATTCTACCCTGGCATAGACTGCACTGCTAATCGTAATTAGGTAGGAAGATAGGAGGGTGATGAGTTACGCAGTTTAGTAGTAGTGGTGGGGGGTGGTTTGAAGTCGTGAGATCATTGAAGTTCTTTGTATGGCAGGGACAGCAAGCATACCCGATTTGCACGACGAGATGAAGACTTTGACCAAAGTAACACAAACTTGTGAAACATGATGCACGATGGCCAGATCGTGGTGGGTGGTTGTGGTGTTGGCTTTGAATGGTTCGCTAGCACCTTCCCCCCCCCTTCCCCTCCTCCCACACAGGCGACGTGAACTTCGCCCTGGAAATGAGCGACCTGCGCCACCGGCACGGCTTCACCGTGGTGCTGGTGCACAAGACTCAGGCTTCGAGCGCACTGATGCACCACGCCAACACGTCCATCCGCTATGAGGAGCTCGTCGATGACCTGCCGCCCTGCCCCTCGCCCCAGGTGACCGGAGTGACCAATGCAGGGGGGCGGAACGTATAGCCTGGCAGCTCTTGGCGGGTGGTGGCACTCATCGAGGTGGCGGGGGGGGGGGGCGGTTGTGTGGGGGGAATCGGGTCATGACTAACAAGGGAGGGGGTGGCACTCAAAAGGTAGGGCAGCGTTTACGGAGAGGCAACTCTCACGGAGGGTGGCACTCAATGGGGAACGGCGCTGACATTGAAAGCCTGGGTGTTGGAGCAGTCAAAGGAAGGGTAAGCATTGTGGGGGAAACCGTGAATAGGGTGGCAGCACTTAAAAGAGAGCAGCACTGACAGAGGGGGCAGCACTTCCAGCTTGTTAGCACTTAGCGGGAGGCGAGGCACTCCGCAAGGGGGCAGCGATCCTAGTGGACCGCATCCCAAGTGAGATGGCAGTCAAAGGCTGGAGCAGCACTTGCTGAGAGCGGGCAGTTCTTGATCCCGAGCAGGTAACGGGGCAGCACTCTTGGGGTGCACGTGTGAAATGCAAACCCAAGGTGCACACGGATAACGCGAATCGCTATTTCCCCCCCCCTCTACCCATTGGTCACGTTCCTTCACGCCGTGCAGCCCTGCCACACGCTTCTCTACATCAACAACCTGCCGAGTGGCCGTGACACCCGGCAGGTGGGCGCACGCCTGCGCCAGCTCTCCGAGAACTGCGGCGGCAAGGTGCTGAGCGTGGCCGCGGGCACCGCGTGCCTCCGCTTCCCGTCGCCGGCGCGCGCCCGCCGTGCCCAGCGCCGCCTCGACAACGAGGACGTCTACGGCAGCCGCATCTCCGCATCCTTCCTGCCGCAGGAAGACGGCGGCGGCGGTAGTGGTCAAGCGGCGGAGGCGGCGGCGCTCGGCAGAGAGAGGCTGGAGGGAAACGAAAAGCCACGGTCGCCGGGTCCCCCTGCGCACCGGCGTGGAGGGGGCAGGCGGCACGACGCGGATGACCTCAACGGCGGTGGCGGCGGCGGTTTCACCGGTGGCAATCACCACGGTAGCCACGGCGCCTGTGAGCGTGACGGCAGGTCTGCCGAAAAACAGTTGCGGTCGCCCGTTGCTGTTGCTGGCGGTGGCGGTGGCGGTGGTGGTGGTGGCGGCGGAGGCGGTGGTGGAGGCAGGCGCGGTCAACGACGGATTGATGCGGAAGATGCTGGAAGGAACGGCGCCGCCGTCGGGCATTCGTCAGCGTTGCCACTGCCGTTGTCGTCGTCTTCTTCGCCACCACTATCGACAAGTAGAGCCAAAGACCAGCGGACGAGGGACAGTGCAGGAACTGGCACGGGGGCCGTGGCGGCCGCTCCGTCCGGTCAGGAGAAGCAGCTGTCGAGCGGCGGGGCGCGGGCTAGCGGACGAGCGGCGCACAGGCACGGCGGGGCGGGGAAGAACCCGGAGGCTGGTGATGGAGCAGCCAAGTGCTCTCCCCACGAGCACTTGGCAGCGGGAAACCCAAAGGTCTGTGAGCCTCACCTGTTTCTCGCGAAAGGCTTTTGGTCCCACGGCGCTATTTTCTCAGCGTTTGTTGTCACAGTAACACGTGTGTGTGTGTGTAATAATCATCGAATGATACATCTTGACCCACCCCCCCCTCCCTTCCCACCACCTCCCTCCCCCATCTTCCCACCAGCGAGTCAGTACATTTTCACATTTTGGGGTGGCAATTCGATTGAAGAGTCCATTGTTTCTGTCTAAAACGTCTGTACAATTTTCATGAACGGTGAATAATCAATTCTGGTTTGCATGGTTCTGGTATGACGCACTTCATAAGAACCAATTTTTATTTATTTATCGGTGCATCCTCGTCCTTTGTTATCGTTTTGTGTGGATTGCTGTTGACTCTAGTGACACGTGGGCCTCGTTCGTTTTGCCCGCGACAATGCTCAGGGGGAGTGACGTCCGTGCTGCTCGCGTTGCGATTGTCCGTGGTACAGGAAACCACCTCGAGTGGACGGCAGCAGCAGCAGCAACAGCCAAGTGCTAAGAGGCACCGGCGTGGAGGAACGGGGGGCGCTGGCAGGGGCAGCTCACCGGGGCCCCCTGCTACTCCCCTCCTTGCACAGGCGAACGCCCCCCAGAGAGGCGGGCGTGACGCGGAGACTACGAGGTGCGGCCGGGAGTGGCCAGTGTCGCTACGACCACACGCGCGCACACAAAGATAGCCTTAACAGACTGTAGGGGAAAGTGCTATTAGCGAGCACCTATGAAGGCCGGAACGGTACACGAGGGGGTGGGTGGCCAGCACCAGTGGCGATGTTTACACACCGTACCAGGTACTCATTTGAGGCCGAGTCGACCTAGGGGAGGCCCAGGACCGGTTCAGATAAACGTCACTGGTGTAGGTCATGGGCGGGAATCGAACTCGGTAGCGCAGCACTAACGGCTACACTACCACTCCACACGCACACACACGCACACGGTACCTTTCTGATCTTGTCAAGGAGCATAAGCCGTCACGCAAACTCCGATCATCCTCGCGGCAGCGGCTTTTGGCTAGCCATCGAACAAAGACGGTCACCGCATCGCGCGATTTCAAATTCGCCTCTGCGGCCGTCTGGAACACTCTTCATTCGGATATTATGAAGCCACTGGAGCTATACACTTTTAAATTTAGATTGAAAATTCATTTCTTTAGAACTGCTTTTTAGTGTTTAGTTTTTAATTCTTCCCCCGCACCTCCGATTATCACAGTTGACCACGTACGGTGCGAAATAAGTTCAACATACACACACACACATGGATTATGCGTATCGCTAGAGAGACTATTGGGGCGAGTGCTGTTATTATAGAGAAGCCCTATTAAGGCTGGCATGGAACGCGAATGTGTGGTTCGTACCGCACTGGTGTTTACACACCGTACCAGATTTATTCATTCCTTTTTGTTTTGATACCAGAAGTTTATTTTCTTAGGCAACATTGGGTCAAAATAAATGCATTGGACAGCTAAAAAGTGGGTGCAACAGTTTAGAATGTTAAAGTAATCAAATGACAGGAATATTTTCTAACAATTATTATAATTTATAGCCCTTAATCCACTAAGAGATGAAGACCTCTTCTTGCCTTAGTTATTGGGTTCGTTTAATCATACTTCACCATTCTGGGCAGTGCAAGTTGGTGGGGGGGCGGGACCGGTTGAGCTGTAGCCTGTATTCAAACTCAGGTCACCAGGCTCACAGCGCAGTGAGCTGACAACTCCGCCACCGCTCCACCTGAATAACACAATAAAACATGTCAATATACATTATAAAATGTGATTTAGTTCTTCTCGAGAGGGGCTCTCTTGGGGCCCCCTCCAATGGATGCCCTTCCACCAGCAGTGGCACGAGCAAGCAATTGCAGGGCTGCACCTTTACTTGTTAAATCTTGTTAACATAACATCTGAAAGGCATTACTATTCGTACTCTCCTAGGAGCGAATCCAATGGCACGTTGAACGCTGGTCTGCACTGAGCGGTGTATAAGTATAATGTAGCTGTGTTAGTTCCAGCCAAAGTCCATCTCATACTCTCCCAGCTGTGTTCGGTTGCTTACAGACAACGGTGCCCGCACGGCTGAAGCCTGCACGCTCTCTCGTCCCTTAGGGCCGACTCGTGCCCGCCGCTGGTGCTGGATGGAGACGGCTCCGTTGCCGCCGCGAAGCCGGTGCTAGTGGACGGCCCCCCTTCGGGGAACCCCGCGGCGTTCTTCCGGCCGCTGGCGCCAACCCCGCCACCGCCGGGCGCCATGCCGCTTCTCCACGCCTCCCACCAGCCCCCATTTCCCATCGTCGCCCCCTGCCCCATCACCTGGGTGCCTAGGTGAGCGATTTTCTCCCTCCACCTCAAGCCCGTTGGACGTTTTCTCTCTCCATCGCTGTATCTTCCAACTGCGATAGTGTCCTATCGCATCCAGTGTTCCCACCTCCCTGTCTCCCAGTTCTGCCCTTGTCCCAGAGGTCGCAAATGGGTTTTGATTCCTTACCCGTACCCGGCCGCACCAGGGTCGCAAATGGGTACCCGTACCCGGCCGGGTACGGGTAGCCGTTCCCTACCCGTATCCTACCCGAAATGAGTGACAAACGGCTACTCACCAGTGACTCACGGCGTACCCGTACCCGGCTGCACCAGGGTCGCAAACGGCTACCCGTACCTGGGTATCGGGTAGGGTACGGGTATCGGGTATCCGGTTGCGACCTCTGCCTTGTCCTCCCCTTTTCTTCCGGTCCTCTCCATCCACCTGTCCTGCAGGGGTCCCATTCAGCCCCTCTTCCCCCACACCGGCTGCTTGCATTGTAGTCTTCACTTGAAGACGGCTGCTTGCGTTGTAGCCGAAACGTCGTGAGAATTATTTTATTTTATTATGTTTTATTTTTATTATTTTATTACTTCCCTTCTACGTGACTTTACCGAAAGAACCAAGAAGATGAATCCCTGGAGTCACGAAAGCTTTAAATCGAAATTTAAAATCCTCCAATTGCCTTGTCCCTCCAGCTCCCCTGTCTGGCAGTTCCCCCCTGCCTTGCAGATCTAAAACAATGTAATCTCATTTTAACACTGTTTAACACATAGGCTTTCACGACCAATATCATCCATAATATAGTTTTTTTTTGGTTAGATCGCGTAAATATATAATTGTGTCGTTTAAACCCACCACCACCCGACACAGCCAACTAGTAAAGGTTGTAAACAGAACGTGCCAATTCGTCACTAGTACAGCAACACCGGTGTGTTGGAGAGCCAAGCCACAACATTTACAATCTGAGTACGACGTTTCGCCAGTAATGACAACTAGCTTCATCAGGCGACAGCCAGATTTGCGAAGTCTACTAGTGACGAATTGGCATGTTTTGTTTACGTGACAACCCTTACTAGTTGGCTGTGTTGGGTGGTGGCGGTGCATTTATTTTAACGCGATCCAATCCAAGAAACCCTTTTATAGTGGAATCTCACATGCGCGTGCCCACGCGTGAGAATCTTTGAGTTTCATCGTTTACTCGCCTTATCGCTAGTCGGAGCCGTTTTCTCACCGCGGTTGTGCCCGCCTTCTCTGTCCCCCCCCCCCGCAGCTCCCGGCTGGCGACTCCATTGAACCAGCTGGTGTTCCCCGGCGGCCTGGTGTCGCGCACCACTGCGGTGGCTGGCCCCCCCCCACCGCACGGCTACGTCCCCTCGCCGTTGGGCTACGGCTATCCGGGGAGCGGCGCGAGCGGCGCGAGCCTCACCGACGTACTCGTCACCAACCTGGACGGCAAGGCGCAGTGGAGCGACACCATGCAGGAGCTGAGCGACGCCTTCGCCAAGTTTGGGCAGGTCAGGGGCCCGCCAACCGAGATGGTCGGTCGTCGGTACCATCCTGGGTGGCGCATGCTATGTATCCGTATGCACATTTTAGCAGTGTCTATCATGGGCAGAGGGCTGAGCATACGTATACCATCTTTGCACACGCATGCCTATATTTATTTCTCATTCTGTACTCATTTCTTGTCACCCTGTGTGGTACGGTATGAGCCATTTTTGGGCCCGATTCATGAACCAGCTGGGGGGCCATGTGGGGTCACGGGATGGGGTGGCATCTCGGCATTAGGCCTGTAACGATTCATCACCATCACCACCTTCACCACCTCCACCACGGTCATCAAAGCCACCGCCCGCCACCTTCACCGCCACTCATTCCAACCAGCGATTTGATGAATTGTGTAAACAAATCGGATCATGATTGTTATTGTTGTCGTTTTTTCTTCGTGTTTGTAGCGCTTTTTTATTATTCTGTCTCGTTTGTACAGTTTTGTTCACTCTGTTTAAATATAGCAACACTATTTCGCCTGCCGAAAGTTTGAAAATTGTAAATGTGTGTGCATTGTGAGCGTAAAAAAAACAAATATCGCATTTTTTATGAATCAAAGAATGGGTGGATGTGTAGATAGATAGAGGGATTGATTGGTTGATGAATGGATGGGCATATCGAAATGGACAGACAAATTGATGAACATTACATATGGATGGACGAATCCTCAAACTCCCGAGTCGCCGCGCGCGTAACCGCTTGCCATCCTAACCATCCAGCCAAACGGTCACAACACGCGGTGACGACGTGCGGCCTCTTAAATACACGTCGCGCCGGTCTCGCTCCCTTCAGGTCAAGGGCATCGAGCTGCGCGGCCACGCGGAGCAGCAGCAGTTGCGGGCGCTGGTGCGCATGGGCAGCGCCCAGGAGGCGGCGCTGAGCGCCAGCGCCCTGCAGCACTGCCAGGTCACGGGCCGCCGCGTCCACGTGTCGCTGGCGAGCGACGGCGTCGTCCACGAACCCCAGCGCACGTCGCCTCTGTCGACTCTCAGGTTGGGCGCCGCCCCGCGTCTCTCCGCGGTCGTTAGAAGTGGCTCCGAGGTCAGATGGGCTGAGTTGGCACGCCGCCGAGAATCTGGGTGAGAACCCAAGCAGGCCACCTGGGATTGGATGGAAGTGCCCTCGAGTATAGTGAGTTTGTGGTCTGAGCCGGACTCACCAGTGACTACATACAAAAAAAAAATAATCGCATTAAATTGGGTTCTGCACTTTATTTGACTAAATTCCACTGCTGAGATGGAAGATATTGGTCTGACTGTCATGCGACGAACGTTAGTCGCGTGTACAGTGGGTGGGAAAGTGTTGCTCCCTCTATTGTGTGGATCCAGGTCACTTGGAGGGATCTCAGAGGTAACTCTCTGATATCTGCCTTCCATGGACCGTTCTTAAAACACAAATGGTCCCACTGCTCTGTGAGAGATCATGACATGATGTCTGCGGCACATTCGGGAGACATCTGGGGGATAGTCGAAAACACAATATAATTTTGGTTGCGTTTTAATTATAAACATTTCCCTGGTGCAATCAAAGTCCAAGAAATTAGTCAAATTTGACATCGCTTTCTACAGTTGCACAACTTTCCAACATGGAAGGAATCTTTAAACAGCTTTGTCGTTGCTCTTCTCGCCTGGTGCTTTGATGGACGGGTCACTGGGCGAGCCCACCACTGACACTGTGCGTGATGATAATAATAATAAGAATTGTATCAACTTGTTATGCACCGGCAGACAGTGTTTGCTCGCTCGCCAAGAGAACGGACTCTCGAGCCGCAAGTAATCGCGGCCCTCTACTTATTAAGTTGTTACCGACCAATTCATGTGGCTTTAAATGTATCGGAGGAAATTGGTTCCCCTGGAGAAAACCCACGCGTGCGAGGGTGGGGGGGGGGGGGAACTTTCTGTCTCGTACAGACGGAACTGGCGGAGGTCGCACTCTTTCTGGACTGCCTTCTGGAAAGCCAGGGTACGGGAATGGGCGTTTCGCAACATTTGCGCGATCCTCCAACCCTCGCCACCACAGTGCTGGATTACGGGCCGCGTGCGCTTTGACAATGTGTAGACACGAGGCTGTTAACTGTTGCGACGTTTGGTTGTGTTGCGGGACCCGGGAGCAGGCTGGAAGCCATGGGGATCCTGCACGAAGCGCCAGGGGCCACCCTGCCCCTCCACCTCTTCGCGGATGTTTACGAAAAACGGTAGGCGCTTCACACTCGCCCCCCCGTCACCGTCTTCTGCACGTAAATTTTAGTTTGCGTTTACACAGCTATCTTTGCCTTTGTCGTACTTGTGGTAAAACATCAGTGAGAAAGGTTTATTGAAAACTGTTCTAATTGGTCCTCTCTATATTTCGATTGTGCAATCACCCCCCCCACCCACCCGTGTTCTGGGATAAAGATATTCCCGTCCGTACCCTCGCAGCTAGCAGCGCACCAACCCTGTGACTGAACGCCTCCGGGCGACGACGTCACAGCGGTGCACTCGTTTGGCAATACTCGTGTGCCTCCTGACAATCCGTCGCTGAATATTGGCACGAGCGTACCGGGCATCGCTCGGTCACTTGTGTCATCCAATCGGCGTGGTTGCTCGCCCCCCCCCCCCCCCACCACCGCCCCACTCCAGGTACGGGCGCAAGCTGGTGGTGTCGGACCTGCACAAGCTGACGGACTTGCTGTGCGTGCACGACCACGGCCTCGCGTGCCGCCTCGTGTCGCTGCTGCCGCTGCGGAACGGTCCCTACGTCGGGCCGCCCCCCGCCGCCACCATGGCCGCGGCGGCGGCGGCCGCAGCAGCGGCGGCGGCGGCCACCAGCAGGGAGAGAGAGCGGGAGAGGAACTTCTCGTCGTGCGGCAGCAGCCCGGTGGTGATCGAGGAGCTGGCGCATCACGACGCCTACTGCCCCGTCCACTCGCCGCACTCCGCCGCCACCGTCGACATCGAGTGAGGGCGCCGGCGCACGAGCGTGTGGTTTTATGTCGGCCACCGTTACATTTTCTGAATGGAAATACCTGAAGATTTTTTTTTTTACCTTAGTTTCGGTCGATGATGATGATGGTGTAGTGAGTTTTATGCAAGGGGAGACGCACCTTACCGAGACGCAGGTGACGAGGGGCTCTTGTGAGTTCGCAGGTCATTGGTCACAGTTCAGAGAAGCGTCGGTAAGATGAGACGCGACGCGTATGTTTCTGCACCATCAAACGGAGGGCACAGAAGCTCTAGTACTCGACGCGTGTCACTGGGCTGATCCACGTGGTCATATGGTGATCACGGCGGATTATGGATGCTCCGACGCAGTTCACGGATGTTCCTTAGGCTCAGACGAGTGTTCAATTGGTGCCGAAAATATTTGGCGAAATAGTTTTTCTTTTTTTTGTTTTGGCCATGGATCATTTTTGGACGAAAGTCCTCAAGAGTGACGGTGACTACAATCCCCACCAAAGATCCAAATTTGATGAACTGGGGACGTGAGCTCGCAGCACTTTCCCCGCCAAATTAGTTGGTGAAGCTGCCGAGTTGGCAATGGTGCACGAGCACAAATAAAACCAAAAACATAACGCGTTCATCAACAACGCTGTCTATAATCGGCAACGTTACGGACATTGGCCCTTCTTGCTTGCAACAGTCTTGTCAAGGCTATACGGGGTGGATCTTGTTGTTTTTAGGGAGCATGACCTGGAGGTGGAGTACTCCCAGCTGCCCTTCGTGGTGATGTCGCTGAAGACGTTCGCGGCGCAAGTGCACGCGCTGCTCCACTCGCACGACGGCACCGTGCCGCTGCTCAGGTGATGCGTCATTACGCGCCCCAACCCCCTAGCAGCCTCCCGGCAGCGCCCCCCCCCCCTCCCCCCAGACACTGATTACTGAAGGCGCTCGTCTTTGTGCTCAACTCCGCACGTGGTGTAAATGGTGTGTGTGGGGAGCGGTGAACTTGGCAAACCGAGTTGGATTCCCGTTCACGGTCAACGCCAGTAACTATTATTTGAACTTGTGCTGGCCCCCCCCCTACCCCCGCTAGTTTGATTCGGCCTTTAATGAGCACCTGGTGCTGTGTGTATACATTTTCACTGTGGAAACAAAGGTGGCCAGGCATGGTGCTAGCTGCACCACCCCTCGTGCCATCTGAGAACAGCACTTGACCAAACAACCTTTAAAAGCTATGCTAAGATTACCTGCCCCGTTGTTCCTTAAAAGCCTGTGCTGGTGCTCACGCCACTCGTTCGTCCCCCCCCCCCCCCCAGCTTCCCTGATTGCTACGAGGCCGAGATGGGACCGCTGCCTCGCGACGCGCAGGCGGCGATGGTTCCGACCGCGGAGGGCGACACGGGCGCGGAGGAAAGCGGCGACGACGCTGTCGCGGAAGCGGCGGCGGTGGCCGCGACAGTTTTGGCTGCCGGCTGTGGCCGTGGAGTCCCGCTGGAGCACCTGGCGGCGTGCGTGCAGGGCGTCCACGTGGTGATGGCGCAGAACGGCGTCAAGGTGGTCAAGTGGGTGCAGAACAAGCCGCCCCTGCCGAGCAGCGGTACGCACGCACACACGCACACACACAAAGCCAAGTGCTATTTGCGAGCACCTTACGAAGGCCGGTGGTTAGCACCTAGCCCCAGTGGCGATGTTTACACACCCCACTAGGTACTTTTTAAAGGTTGAATCGACCTAGGGGAGTCTCAGGACTGGTTCATATGACTGTCACCGGCGGTGGCCGTGAGCGAGAATCGAACTCGGGTCTGGTTGGTTCGTAGCGCGGCACACTAACCGCTGCCCTACTGCTTCCCACACATATGTTCGCACGCGCGCGCCCGCACACCTGTCATTTTTTTTACATTAGAACCTGGGGGAAGCTATAAATGTGTAAATAACAGATGCAACATTATACGTTTGTGTGTCGTTGCCTGTCTGCGCACGGCACAGACACGTGGCTCGCGTCGCGCTGCAAGAGTCCCGTGGGGAACCCGCAGCTGATCGCGTTTGCGCGCGAGGTGGTGGAGCTGCTGCGCACGCAGCCGCGCTGCCTGCTGGCCTTCACGCGCTTCATCCCCGCCTACCACCACCACTTCGGCAAGCAGTGCCGCGTGGCCGAGTACGGCTACGCCCGGCTCGGCGACCTGCTCGACGCCGTGCCGCACGTTCTGCAGGTGCGCTTGCGCGTTGCCCCGTTGTTCTCCGTTGCTCTCCCCGTGTGTAGCGCAGTTTTGCGAGTGTGAGGAGGTGTTGCGGTAATCATTTTTGGTTATTTTCAGAAGGGTCCGGCCATATTTTTCGCAGTAATGGGCGATGATTGCTCTGCATAATCCCAATTCGGTAATTTGCGGTTAATTTTTCAGATTTTTTACCGCGACACCGCCGCACAATGGGCCTACACTTGCGATTAGCGTCACGGAATCTGTAACGTTTACTGTGAAGCATACGGCTGCATATTCCTACGGTTGAACGCACCGGCAGTAATTTAACGAGGCGGCCGATTGATTCTCTGCAACAAGCGACGAATGTGCCTCTGCCGGGCCACGTGACCTCTGCCCTGATGGCGTCTTTTACCCTGGTGTAGAAACCTTCGTATTTTGCGTTTCGGGTTTAAAAAAATATATATCGCTTCTGTCCCGTTCGGTGCGACGGACAGATACTGGGGCTGGGCGGAAGGCGGCTGCTGACGCTGACACACCGCGTCCAGGTGAAGCGTTTCACTCAGGACCTCTTGAAGCTGCTCAAGTCCCAGGCCAGCAAGCAAGTGTGCTTGCAGGACTTTGCACAAGCCTACCACTGGTAAGATCCACGTCTTCTCGGCGTGAGTGATAGATCGCTCCGATTCGGAGTCCTGGTTCAATTAAATACGATTTTTTTATTTAAAGAAATGCATTCGTCATCAATTTATTTTGGGGTTGTATCGCGTACGTTTTTTTTGCCCACGTGACTTTGATTGGATTGGCTCTTGTCGGGTGGTGGAGGGTTATATAGCTCTAGTTGACATTATACCCACAAAAAATAAACCAATTATGAATCGTGATATTGGTTGTGAAAGCCTACGTATGGGCCTGTGTGTGCATGCGTGTGTGCGTGCGTGTTTGTGCGTGTGTGCGTGTGCGTCCCATTGCGCCGGCCCAGGTGCTTCTCGCGCGAGTGGGACGTGCGCGAGTACGGCGTGTGCGAGCTCTCCGACCTGCTGGCCGAGGTGCCCGATGCCGTGGTCGCGATGACTCCACAGGAGGGCGGCCCCGTGCTCTCCATCCCCATTAAAGGCAAGAGCTGCCCTGATTCTCCCCACCACTCAGCCACTCAGACACTCACTCGCCCAGCCACCAACTCACTCACTACACGGACCCCACAGGAGGGCATCCCCGTGCTCTCCATCCCCATTAAAGGCAAGAGCTGCCCTGATTCCCCCCACCACTCACCCACTCAGACACTCAGCCACTCACTCGCCCACCCACTCACTAACTACACTTTAGGTCACAAGACTTGTACCGTGCTGGATTTCATAGGTGCTCCTCGCTATCAGCACTTTCCTTCCAACAGTCGGGTAAGGCTACAAGGGGTGGGGGGGGAATCTTCGTCTTGTTGTCCTGCGTCTGTACGTGTATTAGCGCCAGCGTGGTTGCGTGTTACAGCACGCGCGCTTGCGCACTCCCGCACCTTGACGCGCATCCACACACGTCCCGCCCGCCTGCCGCGTGTGCAGTGCGCACGGAAGAGGAGCGGTCGCGCACACGCGTGTTCGCGCGCGAGGTCGTCAAACTGCTGCGCCAGATGCCGCGCGGGCGCATGGCGTTCTCGCGCTTCATCCCCGCCTACCACCACCACTACGGGCGCCAGTGCAAGCTGGCGCACTACGGCTTCACCAAGCTCACCGACCTCTTCGAAGCCATCCCCGAGGTGGTCACCGTAAGTGCCGCACCTCTCGGCCACGCGCAAAAACCCACCCACCCACGCGCGCGCGCACACGTTGCCGTGCGCCTTGACCGGGACTCGGACCTGCTCAGTGCTAACCACCGGCCCGTTTAATCGTCATGTCGATCGTCTGGCGATCGTGTGTGTTTGTTTTTTGGAGTGGTAGGTGCACCAAGCCCCGCACAAGCGCCGTGGTGACATCACTGCCATTTAGTGGTGCATGGCGTCCGCTGTTGTTATTGAGGAGCAGTTGTGTAGTGGTTAATGTACTTCACTACGATAAAGGATGTGGCCTTAATTCCCGGCCATGGAAAACATTAGTTGTTATGATCTCTAGTTCTACTGGTGTGTAAACATCGGGAATGGGGAGACAGGCAAGCCACATCATCCTCATACCCTCGTGCGCCCTGCTGGCCTTCATATGTGCCTGTCAGCAGCACCCCCCCTTCAGGCTTTGTGTGGTATCCTTGTGTCTTGTGCTTGTGTGCATGCATGTGTGTGTGGACGCGCGCGTTCGTTTGCTCCTTTTCGCACACGTGCGCGTCTTGCGCCTCCCCGCGCCGTCCCCCGCCAGATGCTGGAGCGCGGAGAGGACAAGCTGCTGGTGCTCACCGAGGCGGAGCAGCTGAAGGCGCTGGCCTGCCAGATCTCTCAGCTGCTGCGGGTGCACAAGGATCAGCCCCACGGTGACACTGCGGAGCCCGCCGGCGCTGCCGGTGCCGCCGCATCCTCATCCTTCGTGGCGGGGGGGTTGGCGCCGTCAGAGCTGCCGGCCGAGTACGCGCGCGCTGTGGGGCATCCGCTGTACCTGCAGGACTACGACGTGAGCTCCGTCACGGAGCTCCTGTCCAAGATCCCGCACGTCGTCAAGGTGCCACCGTCGACTGAGAGCACAGTTTCCTTCCCCCTTCCCCCTTGAGGGGACAGTTTTCCCTCCCCTTGAGTCGACATAAGGGAATGCCCAGGACCAGCCGTGAGCGGGAATCGAACTTGTAGTCGCCGTGCACGAACCGCTACATTACCACTCCCTGTGCGCAAACACGGTGCTGTTAGCGAGTAGCACCAATGAAGTCCCGGCACGGCACACGAGGGGGAGGGGGTGCCCAGTACCATGTTTACACAACGCACGAGATACTCATTTGAGGCTGAGTCGACCTAGAAGAGGCCCACGACCGGTTCATATAATCGTCACTAGTGTTGGCCATGAGCGGGAATCCCGGTTCGCAGCTTAGCGTGCTCACCGCGACACTTAAACACACGTACACACACGTACACACACGTACACACACGTACACACACTTGCACGCAATTGCTGGCATTACTGTCCGGTGTGCGCCAGCACATGCCAACGTACACCAATACGTGCCAGAATGAGCCAACGTGCGCAAACTTACACAAATATGTGCCAGTGTGCCACACCGCGTGCAAGCACACACCAACACGACCCCAGGATCCACTAGTAAGTACTGGCAGAGCAACGCAGGCTCATGCGCCAACAAACACACGTGGGGACGTGTCGACACGCCAACTTGTACGCGCACATACACCCGATACATGCCAACACACCAACCAATGTGTGCTCGCAATGTTCGCACGGACAATGACGCAACATTTCCCTGTTCACCGTGGTAAGATAAAACTGTTTTATTAAATTTGATCAGGTAAGGTCCACTGAGCTCTATATAGCCCTTATCCAGAAGCGACCTGGGCACAAATGAAAGCCCGACAAAGTGGCTTATCACGTGGAAATATATAGCAGTCAAATACTCTTAAACGCATGTTTCTAAATCCACGCGACCACGGGTAGAACATGCAGACTCCAGATATACAGGCATCAGGGTCGGGATCGAACCCACGACTTCCTCCCGTATACCAGCCCAGGAAGTTAACATCTCGTTATCGTAAACCGGAGACCACCGCGTGTATAAGCGCTTGTGAGCAGCGTGTGCAGGGGGTGCTCCCAAGCGCTGCCCTGCAAAACCCTGGAGTCGCCAGCTGACCTCCGGGTGCCTCATCCCCCCTCTGCCCAGGTCGTGGACACCCCCGCGGGTCGGCGCATTCAGCTGCTCTGCCACAAATCGCAGAAGGTGGCCACCACCCAGCTTCTGCTGCTGCTCATGTCCCAGCGCCCAGGGGCCTTGGTGAAGCTGGCGCTGCTCGAGCAGCTCTACCACGCGGTGTTCGGGGTGCCGCTGGCGCCGCACGACTTTGGTTTCATGTGCCTGGCCGACATGCTGCGCGCCATGCACAACATGTTTGAGGTGGGTGGGCGGACGGATGGACGTGTGAGCTAGGTTGGGCGTGCGTGTGTGTGCGTGTCAGTGACGGGGTCTAGGATGGGTAGGCGAGACGGGCGAGTGGGTTGCGGTGACAGGATGCGCAGGGCAGACGGGCGGGTTGGGTAAGCGGACGTGTGTGGGCTGGTGATGGGGTGGGTGGACGAATGAGCGAGCGGGCTGGTAAGAGTGCAAGAAACTTAGCAAATAAGTGGCCGGGTTCAAACGATAAGCGGGAAAATAGAAGGGCTAGCCAGATGTTGGCGAACGGTCGTGGTGGGCAGGCGGATGGGTGAGTGTGGTTTTGTGGGTGAATTTGCAAGTCGGCCAGGCGGGCAGGCAGGCAGGCAGGCAAGCGGGGATACACGTGTGTACATAGTGAACGATCTTTGGCCGGCACATCTTGAATATATCGGTGAGGCTTTTGCGAATTTGCGGACACTTATGACTATCGTAACGAGCGCAAAAGCTGCCGTTGCGACGTCCGCTGCGGGGCCACTGACTCCATCCGTGCCCACGTGTGGTAACCACGTGTGGTAACCACGTGTCGTAACCACGTGTCGTAACCACGTGTCGTAACCACGTGTGGTAACCACGTGTCGTAACCACGTGTCGTAACCACGTGTCGTAACCACGTGTCGTAACCACGTGCCGTAACCACGTGCCGTAACCACGTGCCGTAACCACGTGCCGTAACCACGTGCCGTAACCACGTGCCGTAACCACGTGCCGTAACCACGTGTCGTAACCACGTGTCGTAACCACGTGTCGTAACCACGTGCCGTAACCACGTGCCGTAACCACGTGCCGTAACCACGTGCCGTAACCACGTGTCGTAACCACGTGCCGTAACCACGTGCCGTAACCACGTGCCGTAACCACGTGCCGTAACCACGTGCCGTAACCACGTGCCGTAACCACGTGTCGTAACCACGTGTCGTAACCACGTGTCGTAACCACGTGTCGTAACCACGTGTCGTAACCACGTGTCGTAACCACGTGTCGTAACCACGTGTCGTAACCACGTGTCGTAACCACGTGTCGTAACCACGTGTCGTAACCACGTGTCGTCCCCGTGCGGGCAGCTGGAGACGGAGAGCGGCACCGTTGTGGGCGTGCGCCTCACGCCGCTCCTGCAGTTCGCGGCGTGCGTGCGCGCCCTCCTGCTCACCTACCACTACCACCAGATCTCGCTCGCCGACTTCCCGAGCGCCTACGCGCAGTTCACGGGTGACAGCGCGGCCTCTGTGGCCTCCACTCTCGGCTTCGGCTCCCTGGAGGAGGCCCTGCTCGCCTTCCCACAGGTGTGCCGCCAGTCGATCGCGCTTGAGCCCACGAGTGGAGCACCGGCTGCTACCGCCGGCTTCCCCTCCTCCCCCACCCTCCCGCCCCTTGTGGGTCACGTTCACGTGTAATCCGTTCATAGATACCGAGTCAAATGAAAACACGCAGTGATTTCCTGCTCAAAGAGCAGTGAGGCAGTGATCGTCTCCGGTTTACAGCTCTGAGACACTGGTGGAGATACATTCCTGTGGGGTCTAATTTGTAGGACAACCATCGTTGACTTCCCCCCCCCTCGCCCCACCAAGTGGTATGTATTTTATCGTCCCTGGAGGGATGATGGACAGTCAACGCCATTAACCAGGATTAGAACTCGCAAGCTTCCGATTTCCAAGCTGCTCGCTCACTTTTTCCGAGTCACCTGGCCGGGCAACTAAAGTAATGGTCGGACATGTTCGGGAAGAAATAATATTTAGGGTGTTGATGTTCAGTGATAACTGATGGTGATGTGCTAATAACTAGTTGAGTTTAGCACTTTATGTTATTGTTTTTACTTGTGCTGTGCTGCACATGATTTGTTTTGCAACCTCAGGTAGCAAAACAAAAGACACTTTTGTCGAGGCACAGTGAATTGTTACAATTCAGTTCGCACGGTTCCATTTGAGTGTCGTTTTTAATTTGTTCTGTCTCCTTGGTATTGTTTGTTCCTCATGTTGTCCGTGTCGTTTATATTATAATCTGTCCGGTTCGTGTTTGTCTCAGTTATGCTGTCATTGGTATTGTCTTTGTCGTTTTGCGCCATCTTGTCAGTATTGTCCTTGTCGTTTGCACCAGTTTGTCTCGCTTGTCTCATTTGTTCATTCCCGTTGGTTTTATTCGCCGACATTTAATCGCCAGAATTTGTAAGTAATCGATTCTGACGGGCACAATTGGATCCACGTATTGTGAGTGAAGATCCATTTTGATCCATTTATGCCCGCTTTGTGTATGTGACAGCTTTGGCTTGACAGTGCTGCGCGAGTGGTATTATAGCTGCTATATGAACCTGGCGACCCGAGTTCAATTCCCGCTCACGGCCAACACCAGTAACGATTATTTGAACTGGTACTTTGGCTCTTCAAGGTCGACTCAGCCTCAAATGAGTACCTGATACAGTGTGTAAACATCGCCACGAGGCAGACAAATGCGGCCGGGCATAGTTCTGGCCACCCACCCTCCCGTGTGTCCTGCCGGCATTCATAGGTGCTGCTCATTAACAGCAGTTGCCCCAATAATCTGTTACAGGCTATACGGGGAGGATATGTCTTTATACTTGTGTCCCTCCCCCCATCCCAGCAGGTGGTCTGGGTAAAGAAACACAACAAGATGCTGGTGCTGAAGCATGATATGAGTGGTGAGTGTCGTGCGGACAGACTCGGCAAAGCGGGGGCGGTGTCTTACAGCCCGCATTTTGTTGACATTTGTGATGCATACAGTAGTAGGTTCTTGTGAAGCGTTGCGTGCTGCAGCGGCAAGGCTCTAAGGAGGGGCATCTCTGGCCGCGTGTTTGCAGTGCGCCTGTCCTGCTCCTCGCCAGCCACCCTTCCCAGCGAGGAGGGGGAAATGCACTCCGAGCCTTCCACACCTCCGCCGTCCGCCACCTCCGCCGGGCTCTCCATGGACGCCCGCGCCGGGGTCCTGAATGCCGCCTCCCCGCAACGTGAGCAGCACCGCCCGCGGCCAATCGCAGCGGCCTGCGGGCGAGCGTGGTCGCGCGTTTGGTCCGCGCGCGTGCGGCGACGTGATCGAGCGGTGGCGCCTATAGAAACATTAAACACGACCGGCGAGCGGGTGAATGGCACGAGTTGGAGCGCTACGTGCATCGTCAGTGACAATGTTGCGTAATTGTGCGATGCGCGTCGACAGGCTGCGCGGAGCTGGCCCTGCTGGGCCCCTCGCTGGATGAGCTGCTCAGCGGGCCGCTGCCCCCGCACGCTGCCCTCGCCCCAGCTGCGGCCTCACCCGGCGCCGCTGCTGGCGCCGCCCACGGCCGCCTACTCCCGAGACCTCATCGAGTTGGAGCCGGCAACCGGCGACAGCGGTAATCGATTGAACGGCCACGCGGCGGCAACGCACGACACGCACCGCGATAAACGCAAGCGGCGCCAAGCATTGTGGCCGCGGCGGTCACGTCAATGGCACGGCGCTGGTCGAACCTCGTCATGCTCCCCCAACGTTGTCGGTCGTCGTGACCACCATTATCACTCGCGTTGTCGTCACTGTCGCATTGTTACAATTGCCAGAGAGCACCTTTGGTTTGTCGAATATATTTTGTAGCTTTTTCCCCCCCCCCCCCCCAAAATAGTGTTTACAATTGGTCTATGAACGTCGTGTCGTGAGACGAGAGGAATGGGCAGAGGTTTTATTATCGGAAGAAAACCTATGGGTGTAAATCGTAAGTCTATGGATGTTCATTTGAGGCTGTGGGTCTGCACAAATTTGGGTCTCTTGCTGAGAACAACACTCTTGCAGAACCAGTGCATTCACCCCTTGTTCGACAGCAGCCTACGGAAGCGGATATCACAATACTACATCTTAGATCACTTCAAGTGACCTCATTTACTGGCACACTTTGGCCATGCATTGTCCGACTGATCCCGCTACGGGAAAATTTTTTTCACTTGGGTACGTGTTTAATTCTCGGAGCTGACATGAAAAGCCAAATTGAATGTGGGTGGCATTTTTGTAAATTCATTGGTGACTGATTTGAGCCCGTCACCTTGCTACACTTGCGAGCGAGGTTTAATCATGGACGAACTCACGATCTTCGAAAGAACTGGCTTCGTGTCCTCTGAGCCACACCTCATCTTTTCTCACATGGACTGAAGCTTAACAGTTAACTCTGATTGAACACAAAAAGCAATCACCATATATGTCAATCAACAGGTGGAAACTCAAAGCCCACAAGGCATTTCGGTATCCATAATTGCCAAATGACCCAGTCATCATTATCGCACAACCAATGTTAGCTTTGTTAGCGTTTCAGATGGTGATATTGTAATGATGGTGCCGATTGATGTGGTGATTGTGGCTACCATCAGATCCGTCATTCTGGATTGCAGAGGAAGCGCTTGAGCCACCTCCGAGCTCTCCCCCGAACCCAGCGAGGAGGAACGGCTCCCCCCTCCCTCGCCCGGCCTCTCGACAAGCAAGCTGAGCCGGCGTTGTCGTCGTCATCAAAGTCATCCTCATCATCCTCATCATCGTCGGACGTGAGAGTCGAAGTGGGATGCGAGCCGGCAGGGCCGGGAGAGACCGGCAGTGTCAACGGCGGCAGCAGCAGCTGCGGAGATGCCGACGGAGTCCAGGAAGAGAGCGAAGGGCGCGATGACGCGAGAGGGGAGGACGAGGCGGCGCCCGACAGCCCGTCGCGCCGGCGCACTGGCCGCTCCCGCGTCCGCCTGGCGGTGAGCTTCTCGCTCGCGCCGCTGTGATGCCCCGCCAGCGACGTTTGCCGTCTGGCCGCTTTGGCGCCAACGGCGAGATTAACGACGACCCGACGGCGCCCACGGTACGGCAGTTCAACGGCCGCGCCGCCGACGACACCGCCGCGGCGATAACGCAAAGCAGTGCCTTGGCACTGCCGCCACCGCCACCAGCTGCACTGTGACCGAGGTCACGGAATCGTCGCGAGGCGCGAGCCGCTGCAGGAAGTCCCTCCTGCTCTTTAAACACCCTTTTTAAGTAAGGCACAACTAAAAAAAAAAGCAAGACGCACGCCCCTTAACCCCAGGCTGCCGCGGTGCGAAGTTGAAGCTTAGCCCGTGCAAAAAAGTAGATAAAAAAGTTTACGATCAAGCACGCCCGTTAACGGCGCTCTCGTGATGTCGCTGCGACGGCCATACCCGCTGATGCCGTGATGTCACTCGAGCCCTATGACAGGAACGCACGACTTTGACTTTAAGTTATTTTTTATTTGTACTTATCGAAAGCTCAATTATGTGCCCCCCCCAAAGCAGCCCACGCCGAGGATAAAACAAACTTTAAAGCCACTCCAAAGAACAGCCACCGCGGTGATGTACTAGAAACTACGCACGTGACGGTCATGCTGCTGCAGGCTTGCCACTGCACAGCATCCGTTCTCTCCGACGGCGGCTTGCACTCGTGTCGGGCAACCCTGCAACGTGCAGCCACCCAGTTCCCCTGCACCGTGTCCGGACGACGGGAGCCGCCGGTGTTGTGCGGGGTTACGACTCAGCAAAGGGTCCCTTCGGTGCTTTAAAAAAAAAAAAATCTCGTACACAAAACCAAAATTTTGTTGCGGCCGGTGAAACACGAATATCACAGTTTGGCTTAAAGTGGACTTTTTTTCAGACTCTTTATTTTTTAAATATTTTTTTTATATTTTTTTAAATAATAAAAGTTTTTTTTTAGCAGAGAATACATAGCGAGGCTTGGGTCTCAAGAGCCCTGGTCTCACTTTGGTTGCCGCGTTTTTTGGAAATTGCATCACGACAAACGTAATGCATCATCGTTGCCCCCAAGTTTGGCCAGGTTTTCAGCTGGCTTTTTTAATAGCCGCGAATAGTTTTGCGAAAAGTTTAGCAAACTTCGTGTTGAGTTGGAAACTGGTCATGAATTCTCCTTATACTTTTGTTTACATTTTCTACGAGGTACCTTCAAATATGAATGTTTTGGCTGCGACACTGCTAATGGCTGAGCTGTAACGACTTATTTGCGCCAGCGAGTAGATTCGCCCTTCCGTTGGGATAATTACGCGAAAATAAAAAGGAACAAATAGAACCAGACCCTAAAATTCGACGTGAAGTGCTTCGATCGCTCTTAAGGTGCATCTCGAGCAAAGGTCCTGAACACAATTTTACTGTCGCCAAAATAAAGTAAAACTCCCAGCAAGAAAACCCTCAGCTAGAGGGAGCTCTAGAGAGGAGGCCCCTTAGACAGCGTTTGGCGTGTTAGAAGTTGCTGTTGAGAATCCGCGAGCGTCTCCTCGGGTTTCAACAACTGCGCTCGCCCCATCACGGCGATTTATGCCCCCTAACCTCCGCTCACGGTTGGCCCAATTCAACGACGTCGAGCCCGATTGATGCTGTTCGCTGTATTAGAATGATAATTGCTGGAGGGTTGATCATCAACGAGCAAGGGGGTTCCCAGTCTCGGTCGCTCTTCCAATGCATTTTGCCGTCGTGCCGCGTGTTTTGTAGGCAGGATGTCCGACGTTTCGCTCCACGAGTTGAATCTCCCAGGACGCGGCGCGGAACGTCCGAACGGCACGCCGAAGGCACTTGGAGAGCGATGTAATGGCACAACCCCGATCGCCTACACGGTAGCATTGGGCTCCAAGTGACCGATTCTACGTCACCTTCATTGTTATTCTCTCTGTTGCTGGCGGGGTTTTAGTTTTTGCTTTGTTCTAAACGATGGAGGCCGACGGGGCCACGCGTCACACGTGGGCACGCCTCTCGTCGGCTCGGACGTGTTCAAGCCGATGCCCCCCCAATGCACGCTCCGCGTTCGGTGATCCCCTTGGCCAAAACATTTCCGACGTGTCTCCCCCACCGCTGCCGGATTGCTGGGAGAGAGAGGGGATGGGCGGCCTGCCATCGAGCCGAGTTACGCTTTTTTTTCTCGGTTAGAGGATCGAGCGCGTAAACGGATGTGGCCGGGCATGCTGCTTTTACGACGGTGTCCACAGGCACGCGCACGGCCGCGTTGGCAACAGCCGTTACATTCGCTCTCCTTCATTGCGAGGACTTCGAGGCGTTACGATTAAGTTGCGCGACTGGAATGTTGAATTGTTGAAACCTGGCTTGAGACTTAAGGTGAAGCGCTACGTTTAAAGGCAAGAGTGGCGAAAGCGCTTGCCGTAGCCCTGCCTCCAGCCGCACGTCCGTCCGTCCGTAGGCCTCGAGCCTTAAGGCCAAAGCTCCCGCGGTGCCTCCTGCCATCGACCCGATCCGCTCCTCATCCCCCGTGGTTTTTTGGTATCCGTCTCTTGAGCTCCAACGCAACTCGTCCCGCAGCTGCCAGGGCCCTGTCGGATATTATTGTTGGGGATTATTTTCTCCTTTTGGTCTGTTGCACCCCCCGCAACCCACTCCACCCTACTGCCCCCCCCCCCGCCCTCCCGTTATGTCTCCCACCAAGTAGCTCCCCGTGTTTTTATTGCGTGCACCGCTCTTTGATCTCGCCGCGAAGAGTTTTAATTCGGTTTGAGCTCGCTGGACCGGCGCCCGTCCGTTACTGCGACCGAATGGGCGCCCAAACCGATGACAAAACAAAATGAAATAAAAAGGCATGAAAATAATGCAAGGGAATGAGGCAGCGTCTTCGCTGGCATCTAGAGATTACGTTTATTTTCTCTCCCTTCATTCATGCCTCGCTCTCTTTCTCTCGTTCTCCTGGATTTGTAGTCGGGGGTGTGGCGTCATCCTGAGGATGACTATGGGCATCCACCAGGGGCAGCTTTTCCCCGGCGTGGGTGCGACGAGACATCAAACTCCCGTGGTCGCGGTCGCTGTTCTAACGTTCTCGACCGCCCTTGCAAACCATTGTTTTTAATGTTTTGAGCTATCACGCCTGTTGCACGGAGTGGGTGACCGTGCGGGCCTAGCCTGGGTCTCAGTCGTGCATATTACGCCTTCCAGGCAGTGGAAGATACCTCGGCAGGAAGATTCCTTACTGAGATATCACGGCGAACGTTGGTGCTTTTTGGCGATTGTCCTTGAGGGCAGGGGCTGGTGTGTCTGTGTGTCTGTGCGCGTGTGCCTGTGTCGGTTGGCAGCAGCCTCTTGTGCATGCGTAAGCGTGTGTGTGTGTGCGCGCGCGTGCATGTCGTTGCATATGCGTAGCACAAAACCACGTTTGTGTTACTCCTTGCCCTTGTGTGGAAAACGGTGATGCAGTGGTTGGTGAACTACGCCAATATCCCAGCGAGCTAGGTTCGATCCCCAGCCATGGACAATATCAGTAGCGAGTGGTGTCGGAACCTGTCGTGGACCTCCCTTCGGTCGACTAGGCCTTAAATGAGTACCTCGTGCACTATGAAAACATCAGCTGGGCCAACAATCGGCCGGGCGTGGTGCTGGCTGCACCACGCCCACGTGCGCCGCGACGGCCTTAATAGTTGCTCACTTACAGCACTTGCCCCGACAGACTACAAGGCTATACAGGGGATTTTCATTCTTCGTGTGTGTGTGTGTCTCGTGTTCTTTGTGACGTGAGAACGTGGCCATGTTGCGCGTGCGGATGCTGTATTGTGCACAATCCGCACTTTCGTCATTGTGTGTGTGCGCGTGCTGTAAGTCGACACACAATTGTGTGTGAGCGTGCATGTGTGCGTGTGTGTGCGTGCGATGCACTAGAACATGTCACACACTGTATAGTGCAGTTTCCCAGGCGTGTGTATCTCTTTGTGCGTGTGTGTACTGGGTGTGTCGGGCACGTGAACTTGAGTCCAGTTCTCTACTCCCTGCCCCAAGCATCGCAATGCCGTCTCACCTCTCTATGTTACAAGCCCAGGTGCATTCCTTTTAGTCCCAGCTCTTGGAGGCGGGGGGGGGGGTTAGTATTCATTTTTTACACCGAAGCTCCACGGTTTGTGGAGCGGGCTGTTACATATCAACTGCCCGATAGGAACATCCTTGTCAGCGGAGGAATACACTCGACTGATGGATCCCTCGTCAGGGTGAACCGGCGTGTAGTCATCCACTTAGTTTTAACCTCCGGCGAAAGTTATGGAGGCCCCACCTGGTTTTAAGCCTGGTGGTTGCGTTGGGCTGGCGTGCGGATTGACCCGCACGCTTGCCCCGCCCGGTGGGTTTTCTTTTCTTCGTCCCGTGATACCGGTGCCAACGATCCCACCCCCCACGTCACGCCCCCCCCCACCACCCCCCCCCCCCACTCCCACTTGGCGCGAGCGTCGCGTCGCCTTGACGCGCCGTGAGTTCGGGGCCGAGCGTCGACCGTTGTGAAATATGCAAACCTTGCATAGATCGCAACCGCGCTCGCCACCCCACCGCGTCTCTCGTGGTCGGTTGGGGAGGAGGTGGGTGGGGCGGGGAGTGGATGGGGGGGGGGATGGTGGGGACAGGGGGAGTGGCTCTCCGTTGGAAGTCGAGTCCAGGGTGCCCATTTATTTTAACATTACGAGGACTGTTCATTGGCTCAGGGTGCTGCACGTTTTTATTTTGTTAGTGGGAAGGTGGATTGGGGGGGGGGGTGTTTGCAGGAAGAAGGTGGGGGGGGGGGGGTTGAGTGGTTCCCGGAGGGGGGGGGTGGAATGTGCATGTTTGTGCACATGTGACATATCAGTCCGCCATGTTGGTGGCATGAACTCTGCCATGTTGGTGGTCGAAATGAGCGACACCAAAACTGCGCCGTCTCTATTGCATCGCGTTTGCCTCCGTCTGTGGCAGTGCTCGCACCTTTATTGGCGCTTGCGCGTGCCGCTCCTGCTCAGGTGAATCGGGTACCAACAGTGAGACTGTCGAAAGAAAGTTTGGGACTGTCTGGGCTATAGCGGCTAGGCTTAAGAGCTAACATGTGCAGTGGGGGGGGGGGGGGTGCAGGGTTGACCTGTTCTTGGTGACCCAATTTTCATCGGACGATCATTGGTAAAGAGGGCACTGGGAGCTCTTGTCGATGAGCCTCGCGGTATCCCCTGCCGAGCGTTGGTGATGTTTTGTTGTTGTTTCGAGCCCCGGCCTTGGCTGGGCTTGTGGAGCTGGGCAGGGCCTGATGGGTCGCAGTTTGTGGGTCGCAGTTTGTTGCTGCTGTTTTGGGGGTTTTTTTGTGCTTTTTAATTAACGAGATTGTGTCTTCGACCCAGTGCGTTTGTGTCTTTATCAGTTTTTAGAATTGGCCAAACACCGCAATCAGAAGCTTCCTAGAAAAGTATCTAAGCCCGGCTGAGGTTTTCCTATTAAATATGCCAATTTAAGATTCATATAATTGTTCATGAAATAGTTTTCTGAATTTATTTTAAACTTTTATGGGAACTTGAGCCATAGCTAAATGCATCGAAGCTATAGAGGGCTTTCTCCTCGCAACAACATTCGTACCCAAGGAATTCAATGAACTCTTTAGCACCCGTGGTCACTTTTTTTTCGATGCCCGGCGATTTGTAATTTGGCATCCGAATGGCGACGAGGGGTGGGCCACCTGCGGCCTCGTTCGGCTTCACTTCTGATTTTGTCCCATCCAATGGGATCCGCTTGACACGTCGCAATGGTCTGTGGCAGCCGCTTATTCATTATCTGAGCAAGCGTTGCCGCTGTTGCATTTGAAGGGGTCTGTTGTGTCCTCCCTCCCCCCCCCCAATCTGACCCTCCTCTACTAACCTCCTCTGGGCTTGGTTTCCGGCCCTTACAATAGCTTGTATCGGCTGGGTCAACCAAGCCCGGCAAGCTACGACCCAGAGACATTTTCCCATCTCCTTCACGGTGAGCGGTTTCGGTGACGCCCGCTCACCGTGTCCACCACCCCGCCGGACGTTTGTGAACGTTTTCGAAATTTGGGAATCTCAGTGGGGTTTTGATTTTGTTACGTGCATTGCGGTGTGTCTTAGCATTCCCCTTTTTTGTTTATTTTGCTCTTTGCGCTGTGACGCTTTCGTGCATGTTCACTTTTTTTGACGGTGCCCAAAAAAAAAAAAACGCGTCCAGTGGACGAGCTGAGCGAGCGCGCCCCACTACTACAACTATTATTACGCGCGCGCACGGCTCAAGGGACGGGTCCAGGTCGCGGAACGGAGCGCGCGAGATGCATCACCAATGGCAGCAGAGGGCACCGTGGGAGCGGCATCCAAAAAAATGTTAGTCGAGGACATTTTCTCCCGCCGTACGGCGATGGACGTGCGGCGGCGGCGGCGGCGGCAATCCCACGGCCGATATCGTCGCTGGGTCTCGCGCGATGGAGCAGGGTTTAGCTTCGTATGAGCACTTGGTGTTGGGAGGACTGCTGCCTTGCGAATAGCAGCTGTTTTGTAGGCTTGGTGGCTGTGTAGGGTGGCCAGGAGGTGGCGGTACAGCAATGGATTATTGAATCTATTTAAAGAGAATTTAACTTTTGAGATCCTCATTCATAGTTCCCCCTCGTATTCACAGTTTTTCCTCCCAACGTGAACCGAACTGATCGTTCGTGGACCCTTCGGAGGGGAAAATAAAAAATTAAGTCTTGAGAATTCGCGAGGCTTTCCCCGGGAAAAAATATAGGGCGTTATTATTTGCACCTTGCGGATAGGGTGGGCGACTCGGTTTTTGCTCTGCGGGCCATTTTTGTATAGGAGGAGGTTTGACCGTTCAGATACGAACGCTCGGCTTATCATGAACTCTGTTCCGACTTAACCGGGCATTTTGCATTGCATGGAGCAATACACACTGGCCCCGTCGTGAAGAAATGTTAACGTGTAAACGATAGCGGCCGTAGCATTGCGTGCAACTTCGTTGTAAGAGGAGGTTGGACCGTTGCGATACGAACGCTCGGCTTGTTCTGAACTCGGCTCCGACTTGAACGCAGGGGAGGTGGTGGCGGCGACGACAGCGGCCGTCGATCGGAACTGATTTGGTCACCAGCTTAGAAAACCCGGCGGGGGATTGCGTCTCTTTGGCAAGGGGAGACCCGGAGTTCGAGGAGGACACTAAAAATCCCAGTTGGATTGGCCTTTGAACCTACTTAATTCCAGTCCGCATTTTCACACCCGCTGCCCATGTTGCTGCGTGTAAATATTAATGGTAAGCGGCATCGTACGTGAGGTTAGGCGTTGTAACAGTGCATCAAAGCGACGATTCGAACGGATCGTTACTCTTTGAGGATGCACGTAAAATGTTATCGCGTGTAAGTAAAAAAAAATGTATTTACATTGAATTTGGAAATGATGCCGTTAGTTTATGTTCTCATCTCGGCCGATAGTGCCGAAACAAAGCTGTACAAACGAGACGCGCGAAAAAGAAAGGACCAATCCAAACGTGACGATGAAAAACGATACGAAAAGATAATCGATTCTTCGAATGAAACCGCGACCCCCCCCCCCCCCCCCGAATAACGAAAGTTTGATTAAGTTATCAGGGGGGGGGGCGGGGGGGGGTGACCATGCCGTGTGCGTTGCTACGCTGCTAACTGTGAAATGTGTTGAGCAGGAATGAAAATCTGTATGCGTTGGGCGCACACACAACCTCCCGTTTACATTCGTGTCGTGTGTAGTCGCGTCACCTGTAAGTGTGCGCGTGCGTTAGTGTGCGTGTACGCACACGTGTGCCGCGTTATGCAGTCCAGGACGAAATAGTTTCTGCCCTGCTCTGCATAAAACAGCGCACCGCACGCAACCACTCTGCACGTAAACCGCCCCCAAACTTTGCGGTAGTGACAGCCGCTATAGCAGATAACTGCCAGGTGAATGGCAGCACCATTCACCCTGTGGTCACCTCTTGCTTCTACCGTCGCCCTCCCTCCCCCCCCCGAATCCCCCCCCCACCACCACATTTTATTTTACCTCTTGAGATGATGTTTCTCCTTCCATCCCTGTGCCTCGTCCATCTTCCTTAAGCCGCCAGTATTCATGCAGGCACGTCCGGTACCCCCAGTGGACAATGGGTGCGATGCCTATGTACATATCATGTATAAAGAAAACCTTTTTACGACGAGACCACGTGGATTTGACGCACTAACCCCGGCGTTACGCAGCCGGCGAGTTGGCCTCGTGGCATCCGCGCGCGTCGGGCATTTTGCGTCGCATGGAGCAATATACACCGGCCCCGTCCTGACGAAATGTTAACGTGTAAACGATAGCGGCCGCAACGTTGCGTGCAACTTTCGGTCGATTTTGAAACTTATGAAGGGAGCGCAGTGCTCGGAGAGAGAAGCACTGGCATCCAACTCCTCGGAGACGTTGGAAGAGTCGCGTTAAGACGCTAGTTTGTGCCGATGGCGTGGCCAGATTTGAGTGCGAGTTCGTAATTCAAGAAGTGGCCACCCCCGGACCGATGGCGTTAATTCCGACCTCGAGCCGTCGGGGAAACCCGGCGAGCATGCCTTCCAACAAAACAACATTATTTTTTTGCCGTGGGAACAAAACATGCCACCGTGCGTTCGGTGCACAGTTCGAACGGCAGAATGACGTCAAACGAAACGGAAAGTTCGAGCGGGCGACGAAAACGCTCCGGGTGCGGTCCCGCGTGCGTGTGTCGGAGAGCCTGGCTGGTCGCCGCATAGCCCGGGCTGGGATTGGGCGGCCACCGACGTACGGATCGCCACCGATCGTCCTCAAATAGAAAAACACTGAAGACATTTCTCAGCGGTCATGCTTTTGCTTCGGGTAATCGGGCAGCCCCGCGTGATTGCGCTCGACCCACGTGGTTGAATAAATCTGGTCGCAGATGTCACGCGGCGAAGAAAGCCTGCGAGTGTGTTTTTTTTTCTTTTCTTGAAGGAAGCCATAACCCAAGAAAACAGGAAAACAGCTCTCGTATTGTAGACACGCACCGAGGCCGTGCGTCCCGGGCTGTGCCACGCCACGTCGGACGTGTTGCTCATGAGAAAATAATCATGGTGGCATCTGGTGCCGTCAACGTGACGCCATATCCAACATTTCGGTGGTGCCACTCGAGCGCAATTATGGATTGCATGACCATGATTTTTAAGTTTTTTTTTTTTCCCTTTATGATCAAAGATCGGCGGACAAGCCCAGCAGGACACACCGCCTGAGGGTGGGTGTCTACGATTAGAACTGTACATATTTTGAGATGCGCATTCGTTTTGGTCAACTGCACACTCGTTGATTTACAGTGCCAATTACACTGGTCAACACACTTTTTCTGGCATAAGGTATTCTCGAACGGTTTTAAGGTAATTTTGGGGTGCTGATTCCAAATATGGCATCAGTTTTTGTCTATCACATCAGGTTTTTGAGATCAAATATTGCATTTTCAATAAAAACTGCAGAAGAAAAATATTGAATAAATGTGGATATTTACATAAAATGATTATGAACACACTATCCTAAAAATACAGCACCATATTTAAACACTAAAGCAGTCACTGACTCGCAACAACTTGCAATCATTAGTGACAGAGTTAATTTCGGGTAAAATCTATGAAAATGGGGTATGCCGATAGCATAATATGAGATGTGATAGAGCAAATCTGAGATCAGATTTGGAATCAGCACCCTGAAATTAGTCTAAAACAGCTGCAAAAGTCCAGGCCAGAATTTATTTTTTTTGTTGACCAGTGTTATTAAAGAGTGTAACATTTAAACATTTAGGCCACCAAGTGTGCAGCAACGGTGTTATCGCCGCACACCTGCGCATATGCAGTTGCCCACGACGACGATGATCACGGTAATGCTAACGATGACAGTGACGGTAATGGATGATGATGAGGAACCTTGGTTGATCGTCAATACGCGAAAGTGAAAAGGATGTCACGGGTGCTTCTTGT
>NC_136129.1:8783308-9158308 GCF_965212315.1 Lampetra planeri
TGGCCTCCCGTCGCCTCCCCCTTCACGCACCCGTGGCCCCCGCAGCAATACCACAGGTGCAGACCCCCCCCCTCTATCCCCTCAACCCCCCCCCATCCCCCCAACCCCCCCCCCCCCCAGCCTAACCCCCCCAATCCTATCCTCCTAACTCCCCCACCCTATCCCCCTCAACCCCCCCACCCTATCCCCCCAACCCCCCCCACCCTATCCCCCCAACCCCCCCCACCCTATCCCCCCAACCCCCCCCCCAGCCTAACCCCCCCAATCCTATCCTCCTAACTCCCCCACCCTATCCCCTCATCCCCCCCCACCCTATCCCCCCAACCCCCCCCCACCCTATCCCCCCAACCCCCCCCACCCTATCCCTCCAACCCCCCCACCCTATCCCCTCAACCCCCCCACCCTATCCCCCCAACCCCCCCCCACCCTATCCCTCCAACCCCCCCACCCTATCCCCTCATCCCCCCCCACCCTATCCCCCCAACCCCCCCCCCACCCTATCCCCCCAACCCCCCCCACCCTATCCCTCCAACCCCCCCACCCTATCCCCTCAACCCCCCCACCCTATCCACCCAACCCCCCCCACCCTATCCCCCCAACCCCCCCCACCCTATCCCCCCAACCCCCCCCACCCTATCCCCCCAACCCCCCCACCCTATCCCCCCAACCCCCCCCACCCTATCCCCCCAACCCCCCCCACCCTATCCCCCCAACCCCCCCCACCCTATCCCCCCCAACCCCCCCCACCCTATCCCCCCAACCCCCCCCCACCCTATCCCCCCAACCCCCCCACACCCTATCCCCCCAACCCCCCCAACCCTATCCCCCCCAACCCCCCCCACCCTATCCCCCCAACCCCCCCACCCTATCCCCCCCAACCCCCCCACCCTATCCCCCCAACCCCCCCACCCTATCCCCCCAACCCCCCCCCCACCCTATCCCCCCAACCCCCCCCAACCCTATCCCCCCAACCCCCCCACCCTATCCCCCAACCCCCCCCACCCTATCCCCCCCAACCCCCCCACCCTATCCCCCCAACCCCCCCCACCCTATCCCCCCAACCCCCCCACCCTATCCCCCCAACCCCCCCCACCCTATCCCCCCAACCCCCCCCCACCCTATCCCCCCAACTCCCCCCACCCTATCCCCCCAACCCCCCCCACCCTATCCCCCCAACCCCCCCACCCTATCCCCCCAACCCCCCCACCCTATCCCCCCAACCCCCCCCACCCTATCCCCCCAACCCCCCCCCCACCCTATCCCCCCAACCCCCCCCCAACCCTATCCCCCCAACCCCCCCACCCTATCCCCCCAACCCCCCCCACCCTATCCCCCCAACCCCCCCACCCTATCCCCCCAACCCCCCCCACCCTATCCCCCCAACCCCCCCCACCCTATCCCCCCAACCCCCCCCACCCTATCCCCCCAACCCCCCCCACCTCATCCCCCCAACCCCCCCCCCACCCTATCCCCCCAACCCCCCCCCACCCTATCCCCCCAACCCCCCCCCCCCACCCTATCCCCCCAACCCCCCCACCCTATCCCCCATAACCCCCCCCCCCCCCCACTCTATCCCCCGATGGGGTGCAGAAACTAATCTCTTGGGATTATCGACCGTGGGGGGTGCAGATCGGGGGGGGGGGGGCGGGGTGCGGCTTTTACATTCAGCAGTCGATTGACCGTGGCTGATGGCGACTCGCTCGAGGTACACCGCCTACGACTCTCAAACAAGAGTCCCTCTCTCTCTGTGTGTCTCTCTCTGTGTGTCTCTCTCTGTGTGTCTCTCTCTGTGTGTCTCTCTCTGTGTGTCTCCCGTGTGACTTGTGTTCATCTCCACGGGTTGTTTGTTGTCTGTGTTGTGTTTTCTTCTTCAGAGAGTGGGAGTCCCGGGCCGCACTGCGACTGCATCTGCTCACGCTGAGAGGCACCTTGGCTCCGTCCAGATTCCTGCAGCTGAGTCGCCTCTCGCGTTCGTGAGCCCCGAGGATCCCCAAGGATCAGTCCTTGGTGCCCCAAGTGACTCAAGATTCAGGTTACACGGTGGGGGGGAGTAGGAAAGCGAATGGTCAACTCGAATGAGCTAATACAGACAAGGAGCCAATTGACGCGAAACTAAAACAACAAATTCATCTCTCTCGTCGCTTATCTTCGGATGGGCTTCCGCGGCCGTCTGGAACGCTCTTCCTTCAGATATTACGAAGCCACTGGAGCTTTGCACTTTCAAATCATCACCCAGATTGACAAACCCATTTACTTTAGAACTGATTCTTGCGTTTAGCTTGTTGTCCTTCCCCGGCACCTCCGATTAGACGTCACAAAGCTCTTCCCCCCCCCCCCCCAAAAACATGCTTCAAATCGCTTTAAACGATTGTCATTGTAATGCGTATTTAATGTGGCGCTGCACTCTGATGTTGTAGGAGAAAACATTTATGAAAAAGTCTATTTAATTAACTAAAACGTTTTAAAGCTTTCGTGACTGCAGGGATTAATCTTCTTGGTTCTTTCGGTAAAGTCACGTAGAAGGGAAATAATAAAAAAATAAAAATAAAACATAATAAAATACAATTCTCACGACGTTTCGACCACAACGCAAGCAGCCGTCCTCAGGTGAAGAACAGGTCTGTCGGAAAGACTGTCTTTTTGTATTTTTTTATGTATTATTTTTATTATTTTATTATTTCCCTTCTACGTGACTTTACCGAAAGAACCAAGAAGATAACTATAACGTGTTGTCTATATTTATTTAAAGTTGCGCCTTTTGATGTGACGTCACATTTCTCAACCCCCCCCCACCTCGTCACACATCGTCACAAATGTCTGACACGCCCCCCCCCCCCCAGCTGCGTGACGTCATTTATGGACGGCCCCTTAGGTATTGACAATCAGCACAAGCGAAACAACGTGAAAGCCTCATGACTGTCTACTCGCTCTTATTTTAATGGGCAACTGGATTTTTTTTTCATTAAGAAAACTATTAGTTGAATTGTTTTTACTTCATAAAGTGTCAGTGCGTACATTTTGTTTTTGGTCGGGAAATAAATCATTTACATTTTGTGTTTAACAAATAATAAAACGAGTCGTGCGATTTTATCGTAGGTAATGTCCCAATCGCAACGACGCTCCTGACGATGTCGTCATTGGCTCCACATTTCTTCCAGGATGCGTCCAGCAACAATAAACTATAGATTGCGTAAAAATAATGTCAAACGAGTGGGATCGTCCGCGGTGGTGAGATGTTAACTGCCTCGCCTGGTATGCAGGAGGTCGTTGGTTCAATTATCATCACGGTGGCTTGGAGATGTAAACTACCTCGCCTGGTGTGCAGGAGGTCGTGGGTTCGAAACCAGACCCTGACGCCTGCTGCTGTATATTTGGAGTTTGCGTGTCTCTCTCCACGTGGTCGCGTGGATTTTTCTCCGAGTACTCCGGAATTTTCCCCTCCACATTTAGAATCGACACACGTTTAGACTATTTGGCTGAAATACATTTCCACACGATAAGCCACTTTGTTGAGCTATCATTTGTGGCCAGGTCGCTTCTGAAAATAGCTATGTATAGCACAGCGGGCCTTACCTGATCAAAAACAAATCTTCTTCTTCTTGGTTCTTTCGGTAAAGTCACGTAGAAGGGAGCTAATAAAATAATAAAAATAAAACATAATAAAATAATTCTCACGACGTTTCAGCAGCCGTCTTCAGGTCACCTGAGGACGACTGCTTGCGTTGTAGCCAAAACGTCGTGAGAATTATTTTATTATGTTTTATTTTTATTATTTTATTATTAACCCTTCTACGTGACTTTACCGAAAGAACCAAGAAGATGAATCCCTGCAGTCACGAAAGCTTTAAATCGAAAATTAAATCGAAAAAAAAATCGTAGTTTTTATCGATATAGTTGCGATGCCACTCGTCTTAGCCTTGTAAATAAATCGGTACGACTACGGTAACGTGTTTTGATACCTTTGGTCGTCCCAATGTCTACTCTGGCCCATGGACTAATAGCAGCAGAGTTGGAGTATAACTGCGACGAACGCAGAAGAATAAAAACAACTCGCTTGTGAAGACTCCGGGAAGAGTTTGGGGCACGAAGTCTGTATTTGCATTCCGATGTTTGTTTTCTTGCTGTTCATCATCATCCTCAGCCATGCTCAATCAATCCACTGTTAGATGAAACCTCACACCCCCGCCCTTCAAAGCTGCCTCCATCTCTCACGATGGTGCCATTTCCTCCTGAACCTTGATGCTATTCAAATTGCCTGTTTAATGGCGTTTCTCCGGACACTCCGGTTTCTGTCAATTATTCACCAACAGGAACTGGGCCAAACATTCCTGAGTAGGACTCGCGAATGGACATCATGAGCCAAGGGGGTGTTTTGGTCGTGACCACTTGGCGTCTAAAATCCTATAGTTTCAAGTTTCATTTATATAGGTATAGCCCTGTGAGCCATTCTGCTCTTGAATCGGGTGCAACCGCAACAAACAAAAAAAACAAACACATGAACAAGAAAACATCTTAAGGTGACTATGTGCAATTCAGAAAATCCAAGAAAAGACAGCAAAATATTGCAGACAAGTAAACCCGTAAAAACAAAGTTTTTCACTATAAATCCTTTATATGCATGGCATCGGGGCAGCTAGAGTCCTCTCGTCCTCTGGCTTGAGATGGCTGCCACCTATGGGTCAGATGATTGTCTGGCAGCATTAAACAATTGGTAATTAAATATTTATTTATTTTTCCCTAAACAGTGTAAAATTTTGGAAAAAAATTTTCACGAAAATGCATTGTCATGCACAACGAGTCTGTGTGCAAAATGTCAGCTCGGTTGGATCACGGGAAGTGGGTTAAAAAACGAGCGAAAGATTTGCACGGTCCTAAGCAAGCAAGCGAACTTAATATAAAGGATTTAAAAAGCACCGTACACCAACACTGTGTGCAAAAATCCCTATTCCCGTGTCCCCCCGTAGGTAGTTCCGACCATGAGCGACTAGTGTTTGGGATAGAGATATTTGGGCAGCCATGTTAGCGTACATACCATCTGTTGTTTTATTCCGACACTTGCGCTGCATATGAATGTTGTGAATATGCTTAATGTCACAATCGGTTTATATTAAAAAACAACATTACCTTTCAAAATGAGTCCAGTACCCTTTTGATGTTTCTCACGCAACAAAAAGCTATTACGGACACCGTGCTAGCATACATATATGTGATCACCAGATTAAATGATTCAAGAATATCATCGTCAGCATTTGCCACTCTGCGTGCTTACCGATAAGACATTTTTTGGACGAATGGCTCAAGAATCGGAAAATGAGTTGGGGCCACCTGTAAGGGCGCGCCGCGAGATATTGGCCAGCAGGTGGCGATGAGAATCCACGAGCCGGAGCAGATTTCAAATCTGGAACCCATTCTACTCGGCCTTGTTTTATGGATTAATTAGTCATTAAAGATATAAACCTATAGAATCACACCGACACCCATATACCCACACAGAGACCCATAGACTCACACAGGCGCATAGACTCACACAGACCCATAGACTCACATAGATACCCATATAGGCTCGTTATGGACGTGAGTTCACACAAGAGACCCATAGACTCACACAAACCCATAGACTCACGTAGAGACCCACAGGTTCATAGTGGACATGAGTTCACGATGCGTTCCACTGTTTTTGTCGCGGTTTGCCGCAGTTGGATTTGCGTGATGTTTTTTTTCCATTCGTGAAATAAGAGATTGCACCTGCTGGGGCCGGTTCGACCACTATTCGTCGCTTTACAATGATAATGATGATAGTAATCACGTGCAGCCCATTGTATATCCACTACTTGCTGTCTTTGGGGGGGGCCTGCCACCACCAGCTGTGGTATGAGAAAGCACATTGGTGAGCAGTACTTTTTTTTACCTGTCATGGAAATGTGGAATTTCGCTAAATGAAAACAATTTAAAGGCAGGTGCCCCCATGAGCCAAATTATATTTCGCTCGAAACGGACGATAGTTGGCCGTGGCCAGAAATCCGTTTCAGGTCGAGTGAAAGGGGTTCGTTAGCGCAGTGCGCTAACCGTTGCACCGTGCGCTAACCGTTGCACCACCGCTCTCCCCCGTTACCTCCCTCAGCACTCGTGCATTTAACTGCTGTTGTGCGAGTCACATTTCCAAAGGGGCGTAATTAAACCCGGTGGTCTTTATGGGAGCAGGTGAGGGCCATTGAGACTCGGTGAACCCTGCCGGTATGTTGCGCAATCCGGACCTGCAATCCGGACCTGCAACGGAACGGGACGGATTCGGGCCTATGCTTGTGTGTATTCAAGAGTTCTCCTAGCGAAGTTGTGTGGTCTTGGATTCAATCCCAAATACGAAGCACCGTAGACGCGTGCGTGAAGCTGATTCCCTTGCTGAAGGAACACTCACAACCACGGCCCGCATCAGTAGCAAGTGATATTGGAACCGGTCCTGACCAGCGTGGTGAAGTGTGGTAAAAAAAAATAACGCCTCCATGAGCCGGCATAACGAATGAAGGACGTCATACAACGGTAGATTGAGAATGGCAATACCACTGTTTGGCCTTAAAAGGGGGAACAATATAATAGACCACGTTTCGGGCAATGACCATTTTTGATAGCACATGCATAGGTTAGAGAGGCAGAGTGGATACTAAACGTTGACACCGTGGGTACCTATATTCTTGGTTCTTTCGGTAAAGTCACGTAGAAGGGAAATAATAAAATAATATAAATATAAAACAAAAAAATTTCTCACGACGTTTCGACTGCAACACAAGCAATTATTATCAGGTGTGAAATCCACAGCAAGAAAATTTAAAAAAAATAAATCCACCGTGGGTACCTGATGAGAGATGTGACTGTATTTGTAAGGGCAAACAAACATCTCGCAATAAACCGCAGCATCAGCAGTTTGCCCAAGGCAAGTGCACGCGTGCGTGGCAGAAACAGGGCAGGGTTTAAAATCTCACTCCACATTTCCCGGAGTTCTGCTCGGCCGGCCTGGATTAGGTATCGGCGTAAGGCACTACCACTAGAGTTAAAACAAAAACGTATAGGCCTATACATAACATTCCCGTTAGTCGTGTACTCTATATTCCTATAGACAGATTTATAATAAAAGATTAAATCTAAAATATAGGCGTGATGGATGTGGTTGAGTGCCAACATCATTTTCGAGACTGTTTCGGCTGAGATTTAGCGCTGCTCATCGATACACTGGAAATGAATTGTAATCGACTTTCTGCCAAGTTGTTGGCCAGCATTGATTCAATATCCAAGCAAAGCCCGACTCTGCTGATGAGACACTGCGTGTCGAAACCGATCCGGAATAATTGCTTGGAGCGAAATCAACGATGAAGGCAGTGGGGCCGATGGGTTGTGTAAAGAATACTTTTTTTAAAAAGACACGTGAAATGTGGTGAGACGAACATGTGAAGGAGACGCTGTTAGGCTAATCTATTCTGTAATCGACTATTGTGCTTCTGGCAGTGATGTGAGACACGTGGTGGGTGAGCGTGGCAATTCGGTTCAACGCGTATCTGATGCGACTTTGCACATTGCGAGCCACCGCTGGCGGGGTCTTTGCTATCAACAATAAGTAATATTTTAAAAAAAAACACGCTTTAATGAAATGTACCCGACTAGTAATGGAAGAACTCCAGGAAGTGGCCCCGAAGCTTGCCATAACGTAAGGGACCTTGGTCAATTACAGCCAACGTGAGTTGACCGTGGACAATTAGACCCAAGCCGAAACATAACATAAAAAAAAAATGTTAAAAAATAATATATGTTTTAATGATAGAATATAGCAGAGGTGTGGACTCGAGTCATGTGACTTGGACTCGAGTCAGACTCGAGTCATGAATTTGATGACTTGCGACTCGACTTGGACTTGCATAACAATGACTTTGTCCCACCTATGAGATGTGGACTCGAGTCATGTGACTTGGACTCGAGTCAGACTCGAGTCATGAATTTGATGACTTGCGACTCGACTTGGACTTGCATAACAATGACTTTGTCCCACCTATGAGATGTGGACTCGAGTCATGTGACTTGGACTCGAGTCAGACTCGAGTCATGAATTTGATGACTTGCGACTCGACTTGGACTTGCATAACAATGACTTTGTCCCACCTCTGAAATATAGTATTGTCATCAGTATGACATAAGTATACCAAGTTTGCAGTCGATACCACATTGGGAAGTGGGTTAAAATTGAGTTACAAGATTTGAGGATACAACAACAGACATAGTAAGTTAATAAAAAGCGTGTAAAAAACAACGGCAATTCGCTACTAATTGGCGGTGACGTCACCACGGCGGCTTGTGCCAGGCTAGGTGCACTTTGAGGCTATGGCGTGAAGTGTCGCAAGCTCGTTGGCAGGAGGTCATGGGACAGACCCAGGTGCCATGGGTTGACTGACTGAGATGGCATGCAGATGCACCACCTGTGCCCTCTACTGTGCGAACTTTCTGTGTTTTAGCTGCCCGGCACTCCTATCGTTGTTGTAGGATATCACGCACACGACGTGGGATATCACACAAACAGAATACACACACATGCACATACACAAATCCAGACATAATCACACACACAAACACGTACAGACATAGTCGCACGCATATGCAAACACACACAAACATATATACAGTCACATATACAAAGGCAATTGAAAACACACAGTCCATGGTAATACACACACACACTTACATTCAGATGTGTCATCACACACACACAGAAACCACTCACATGCAAATACACACAGCCACGTACGCTGGACATACACACATGCAAATACACACACAGAGTTACAAAGACTCCCCTCATTTCTTCCTTAACAGACTGCTGGGTCGAGTGATGGCACACGAGGGAGTCTTTTGCCAGCACCACGCCCGGCCACCGTTGCCTGCCAGGTTCTGATGTTTATACACCGCACCGGCTACTAAACTGAGACTGATTCGACCCATGGAGAGGCCCAGGATCGGTCCAGATATTCGCCACAGATGTGAGCTGTGAGCGGGAAGAAAACTCGGGCCACTGCATTCGTAGGGCAGTCCGCTAACCGCTACACCACTGCTCTTCTCATACACACGTAGATACACAGCATACACAAACTCATACTGTACTGTAAACACACCAATGTACATATACACGCGAAGCGTATACTCTACTCACCCACGTACACAATTAGGTACATGGTGAGCGAGGCGATGACTGGGTGACTGATGTAAATTCTCCATAATAGAGGGTTTTGGGTTAGATCACGTAAATCTATGAATGTGTCGTTAAAACCCGCTACCACCCGACACAGCCAACTCGTAAGAGTTGTCACGTAAACAGAACGTGCCAATTCGTCACTAGTACAGCACACCGGTGTGTTGGAGAGCCAAGCCACAACATTTACAATCTGAGTGTACGACGTTTCGCCAGTAATAACAACTAGCTTCAACAGGAGACAGCCAGATTTGTGGAGAAGTCTTACTGTTTCGTTCCTTATATAGAGGCGTAGATGTGTTCTAGAAGGTCTAGAAAGCTGAGTGATCGATGTAAAATCTAATTTATGTTCTAGAAGATCTGAGAAGTTGAGTGAACGGTGTCAACTCCAATTGTGTTCAGGTCTGGAAATGTGAGTGGAAGATGTAAAGTCCAATTTATGTTCTGGAAGGTCTGGGAAGCTGAATGACCGACCTCAATTCCAATTGTGTTCTAGAGCGACTGTAAAAGCCGAGCGATCGATCTAAATGATAACTTATGTTCTAGAAGGGCTGGAAAGTCGAGTGAACGATGTCAATTCTAAAACAAGGGCGGTCGGGAGTGTGTGGGTGGGGTTCGCACTCCAACCATCCCCGCAAGGTGTTTTCCAACAACGACTGTTAGATCTTTGCCCCCAATCTGCCGTGCCACTGTTCACAGCGGCTATACAAATCGACCCCCAGTAGCGGCCCCAAATGTCTCGGCTCCCTGACAGCTAACGCGTGTTTGGGTTATGTAACCGGCGTGTGTGTTGGGGGAGCGGTGGTGCAGCGGTTAGCGCTACGCTGTGCAGTGAACCCGGCTACCCGAGTTCGATTCTCGTTCACGGCCAACACCCAGTGACGATTTATCTGAACCGGTCCTGGGCTTCCCATAGGTCGACTCAGCCTCAAATGAGAACCTGGTGCGTTGTGTAAACATGACTTACGTGTTTGTTGTGGTTAGAGAGTGGAATTTATAATTTTATTACCTTAGGGACTTTGCTTAACCCCTGACTCGGGCTAATAGGGACAGCTGGAGATATCCCCACACATGGACCTGCAACAAAGATCCCACGTATAGCCTTGACAGACTGGAGGGGCAAGTGCTGTTAGCGAGGGCCTATGAAGACCGGCACACGAGGAGGGGTTTGCGGGTGGGGATTTGGTGGCTAGTACCACGCCGGGCCGCCTTTGTCTCCCCGGTGGCGATGTTTACAAACAAACGCACCAGGTCAAAAAACTAGGCGAGGCTCACGACCGATTCAGATATAAGATATAATCCTCACCGATGTTGGTGGTGGTGGTAGTGAGCGAGAATCGATCTCGGGTGCCTCCGGGTTCGTAGGGCAACTCGTTAACCGTTACAACTGATCCTTATGGCGGTACTCCGAGGTACCAAATAATACAAACTGGCCGAGGCAATTAAATATATTATTTCTGGGACACTTTTTTTTCTCCAGGGGTGTACTTACAACCGCGACTGGGGTACCAATCAATCCGAAATCAGTGCCACTCCGCGATGTCGACAAACCAAACTTGAGCATTAAAAAATCCGTTCTCGAAAATTTCAACTCTGAATCGTGCATCGTGTACAGCTCGTCGAGATGAGTCGATTGCCGCATCGCCGACCATCGACAGACTAAACATGACTGCATCACGGACATTGTGCGAGAGCCTGGGCACTATGGGACCCCAGGGTTCAACTGCCGCTGTCAACCCCCCCCCCCGCTACAAAGATGGCGGTCACCCGCATCGCTCGGCGCTTTCAGACGCGTCGCTTCTGCGGCCGTCTGGAACGCTCTTTTCCCTTCCGATATTCGGAAGCCGCTTGGAGGAGCTGTGCACGCTTTTTAAATCTGCGTTGTTGAAAACTCATTTGTTTAGGACAGCTTTTCTGCGACTCGTTTGTTTATCCGTAACCCCGACGCTCCGATAAGCGCGGTTGTGGTACGAACGGTGTGAAAGAAGTGCAACATACATGCAAAGTATCTCTCACACACAGAAACACACGCACTGCTACTTGCGTATACTGTCGTGAACCATCACTCTGTATAGTGAACAACATGAATCCACGGCCGATAATATAAAACATTTCTTTATTATTGCCAATTTAAGTTTTGCCTTCACATTCCTTCCATCCGTACACAAACATATATTACTCTTAAATAAATGAGGATTTACACGAGCCATCCGTGTCGTACGCTGCCCCAATCAACGATGATACGCGAGCTGGCATCCAATGACTTACATGAATTAACCCTTTTAAGCTCTTGGTCCATTTACTTACACATAAATATATACAGTATATAGCAATATTCATGGCACAACTCCGTCGACTTAAAACAACGCAAGACTAAGAATGACACCCATTGCCCTACATAATTTTGCCTGCACGTCCCATCACGAACGGTCACCCGATTTTCAAATGGAACACAATTCGACCGCTCACCCAAAAAAATATCTCAGCCAGGTGTGACCATTTCTGGAGGCCATAGACCTGGTCGGTGATGCCGCTGCTTGCTTATCTGCAGCGGTGCACAGGACAATTAATTAATTATGAAAACACTCAACACCATCGGCAGCAACACTGTCGTCTTAAAATGGAAACCATTAGGTGACGTTTCGGGAAATAGCCCTTCAAAGCCCCTAAATTATGGCCATTACCCAAAACGTCGCCGCGTTATATATTTGACACGTTAAGGCTACAGCGGTATTGACGATCGTGTTGAGTTTCTTACAGTAAGTTCGCTACTTTCACCCAGATTAACGGAGTGGAATGTAGCACAGCGTATAGGCTTTTTAAAAAATTTCGCTGTCGTGCCTGTAAAAGTCCTCAGGATGTGTGCTTGCGGGATGTTCCACGCACGGCGACAACCCCGAAAAACGCAACGCAGATCTTTGGGTTTTCCGGGGGGGAATTTTCATTTGAGGCGCCAAATCCGAGTCGGGTGAGGGTGACACATCTCCCTCCTCTCTTTGTCAACAGGAGCGGCATGGCGTCGTGGTTGTTGGGTTATCATTTAAAAGTTCTGCATCACCTGTTCTTTGTATTCGTCTAGATTTGGGATGTGCGAGTGTCTGAAAAGACCTTTGTGTGCGTGTGATGCCTTTGGTCAAACTATATATATATATTTTTTAACTATTGGCCGCTTCATTTGCGTTGCTTGATGTGTTGCGTTCACTTGTACCATATGCTTGCCGTTAGTGCCGTGAAAAAAATAAAATAACCTCTTTTTAAAAAAAAGAAAATCGGCCATCCAAAACGACTCTTGTTAATCTCTGGGCAAGATAAATAATACACTTGTTAGTTTTTAATATGATTCCAGAACTTCGGTGGAGAGGGTTTTGGTGGATCACACCAAAAGAGATTTGTAAAAAAAAAAATCCCAAAGCCGCTGGATTCCAAAGTGTCCAGAAGGTGTAAGTACAGCAATTGAGTTCACTGAATGTGTGTGGCCCTTTTGAGTGTTATACCCTCACACACACAGTGGGGTTTCTCCAGATACTTGCATCCCACATAAAGCAAAACGCTCCTTTAAAACAAAATCGTTTGGTCAAAAGGCCCCAATCCAGGACACTCTGATACAATAGCCTTTTGAGACTCTGCGAGGTTTGCCTGGGTAAATACGTGACATTCGCGATTTCTGTAAACTCTCAGCAGGATAGTTTTAGTTTTTTTTTCCTTTCTTACAACGGTGCCTAAAAGATGTAAAACGAAGCAGCAACGACGATTTCACGACGAACTGTTTTACAAACACAGCACGCTAAAATATCTAAGAACTTTGCTCTAAGTGCGGGTGTCTACTCGCTCGTATTTAAACGCACCACCTGTCAACTAGGGTATAGTCCTTTGCTTTACAGCGCGAGACAGCATTGGCATGAAGTAGAAGGCAGGTGTTGGCGATTGTTCCGTTGACAGTAAGAGCCCAATTCATATTTTTTGGGGCGCAGTCGTATGCCGGAAATGAAACGGACAGACAGATGGAGTACTAGGATCGGAGGAACAAAAAAACAAATCAGAGACACCATGCGGACTATTAGACCTTGGATAAGACACGTATCGTGGCTGCAAGGGACGATCGTGGTCGATGGACGAGACTGATGATCGAGAGAATACATACGGGACAAATGACCACTACTGTGGATGTGGGAGCGATGATATTGGTTCACGTGTGCGGGGGGTGGGGGTGAAGGCGCTGGATCATGGCATCGGTATGTACCACGACGGGTGGCGACAGCGTAGGTATGTCTTCATCTAGCAGGGGATAAAAAACGCCGATTGCCTTCGCAGGTTTTAAAACAACAATTTGGCAGATTTGGTGCTGCGGCTAGGACAGAACGTGATGGCCTGCTGTCAAGCAGGATTACGGGCCTACAACCGCTCCCCTCAAACCGTCAAATTGCACAGCACGTTGCAAGCAAACTGCAGGGTGCAATATACTTTACAGTTCTACGGAGTATCACAAAAGTGAAGGTTTCAGACAACCGTAAACACCCAATGCAAAGAAGGGATGGGTGTCCTGGGGATACGCTTAGGCACATAGTGAGAACGATTGTCAAGTGACTAACCACTTGTAAAATATTAACGGCATTATTATAAACAAAGTCAAGTAAAAAAGTCTCCCTGCTCAAAGAGCATTGAGGCAGTGCTAATTTTCCACTGTGGTGTACCACTTACCAGTGGTGGAAATTCCACAATGCTATGGTGGGTAGCAGTGTTTCCATAGGACAACTATTGCTTATTATTCATTCTAATAAGGCACAATTTTAATCTAGTTTTGCAGTAAAAGGCCCCATTTTACAGCATTTTCATCTCGTGGAATCACACCGACGTACAGCACGACACAGGCAGCACCAGTCCTTGTGTCCATACACACCCATGGCCCAGTCATTTTGGTTTTCCAGGTCACCACTTAATTGCCTGGGGTACTTGTCCCCAACTTGGCTGGCTTCCTGAGGCATTGGCCAACAAAATGCCATGTGGGGCCACTGGCCACTAACATGACCACCTAACAGACTGGCCACCAACATGGCCACCTAACGTACTGGCCACCAACATGGCCACCTAACGCACTGCCTACCAACATGACCACCTAACGCACTGGCCACTAACATGACCACCTAACACACTGGCCACCAACATGGCCACCTAACGCACTGGCCACCAACATGGCCGCCTGACACACTGGCTACCAACATGACCACCTAACACACTGCCTACCAACATGACCACCTAACGCACTGGCCACCAACATGACCACCTAACGCACTGGCCAACAACATGGCCACCTCACACTGCCTACCAACATGGCCACCTAACACACTGGCCACCAACATGGCCACCTCACACTGCCTACCAACATGACCACCGAATGCACTGGCCACCAAAATGGCCACCTAACACACTGGCTACCAACATGGCCACTTCACACTGCCTACCAACATGGCCACCTAATGCACTGGCCACCAACATGGCCGCCTGACGCACTGGCTACCAACATGACCATCTAACACACTGGCCACTAACATGGCCGCCTGACGCACTGCCTACCAACACAGTGACATGAGGCACTGGCTACCAACACAGTGACTTGAAACACTGGCTACCAACATGGCCGCCTGGAGGCATCATGCAACAACATAGTCAGTCACCAAGGGCACTGTTCACAAACGTGGCTGCATGTAGCTTCAGACAAAATGCTTTTTGCAATTAAAAACAAAACGTAGTTCTCTCGAAGAACAACCAGAAATTGATTACGGTTGGAGACGAGTGGTGCATCGATGGCACAGGTTACACAGCTGCGAGGCGAGTGGCGTAAAGAGGTGATTAATGGCCGGCCAAGTCAAATACGTTTATCAAAAGCCTCCCTTAATTTAGACCGATTTAGTTGGGAAACTAAGGGAAGGAAATGTATGTATGTTGAACTTCTTTCACACCCTACGCAGGCAACCGCACTAATCGGAGGTGCGGGGGAAGGACAGCAAAACATGTCTTCACTTAACTAATGGAAATATATTCACGTTACTGAGGGTAATGTCTTCACTTAACCGACAGAAATGTATTCACTTAACGGAGGAAAATGTATAAACTGAGGGAAATTTATAAACTTCATTGAAGGAAAATGTCTTCACTTCACTGGGAGAAAAGTCTTCGCTTAACTGAGGGAAATGTATTCATCTTTCGTTGCTTCGCGCAACCAAATGCATGCCCGTGCCACCACCAACCACCAGCACCAACCACCACAAACTTTGGCGCCAAGTTGCCATCAACAACCGCTCTGGGCAATGGGCGACAGTGGCCAGCAGGTGTCGTGAGAGGCACCCAGGCGGGCGGAGCAGGACGGCAATTTTTGGTTCGACCGTGAACATCGTGCGGCTATTTACGAGTAGCATACGACATTATGGCGATTATAAACAACAAGAATAAAGGCGCGAAAATGCAATACGTGAGGGATGCTGCCACTTTTCCCTGCGCCAAAACTGCGTGAGACTCCAGGAGCTGTGGATAACTATTTGAGTCGTTTTGTGTTTGTTTCTGTATTGAGTGAGCAGCAATAGGTCACGAACTTTCCAGTATAAACACGAGCGGTTCCATCGTTGACGTCGGGAATTTACAGTAAATGAGTCAGGAAAGTTATTTTTGTTCTGGAATTTTCTTTTTTTTATACTTTGCCACTTTACGTCTCCTCACGTTGTAAATACAAAAACAAAACTTGGGAATGTGATGCACTCCTTGGTGTGTGGTAACTTCCAGTTGTCGGAATCGAAGTTCATGATTTAAAAAGAAACAACAAAAATATTTCTTGAGGGTTTGGTCGGGGAGCTGAGATGGGCTAGACGACCGGCCCACACGTTCCTTGCTGGCGGTCGGAAGAGACCTGTGGGTACAGAGAGATAATGAATCATCGTCGTCGTCGTCATCATCAGCAGTAGTATGATCATCAGTATCATCGGTATCATCAGCAGCACAATCATCAGCATCACTGTCATCTTAATCGCAATTAGCAGCAAGCAAGTTTTGTCAGCAGAAGCGGTAGTAGCATGAAGATGACCAGCTTCGTCACCACCACCACCAACACCGTCAGCAGTATTATCAGCCAACGCAGATAAAAAAAACAATCATCCTCACCATAACGTGCTCCGCTCCTCATTTAAAACCCATCTCTTCTCCCTAGTCGACCCCTGGCCAAACCCATCTTACTACTTTCCCACCTTGCCTCTGCCCCCCAGCTACGATGAAGCCTACCCCAACCCCTACACCCCTATCACTGCAATTTAAACATAGCATTTCTCTCGCCTGGTATACAGGAGGTCGTGGGTTCTATCCCGACATTGACGCCTGCTGTGTATTTGGTGATCGCATGTTTCTTTCCCTGTGGTCGCGTGGATTTTTCTCCTCCACATTTACAATCATAATGGCTTGAGATTATTTGCCAGCCATACGTTTTCCACGTGATAAGCCACTTCGTTGAGCTATCATTTGTGGCCAGGTCGCTCGCTGCAAAAGAGCTAATAGCTCAGTGGACCTTACCTGGTAAAACAAGAAAATGGTTTCGTTTAGATACTGTATCACTGAAAGTAACCTTCCGTAATTTATCAAAGCAAACCCTCGCCGGGTCGTTTGGGGGGCAGCGACAAGGAAGTAATAGTTTTTTCTGCGTGTGCGAGGGAAAAAAAAGCCAGACCGCCTGGAAAATAAACTCCACCCGGTAAAACGCGGCAACCGTTCCACGCAGACGGACGGGGGGGCTCACAGCCCACTTGAGGTGCACTGCTACAGCCATGGACGCCACCGCTACTGCCACCACTGCTGGACAAACCGAGGGGGGGGGGAGGTCACGAAGTTCTTTCAACACTTTATATTTTTTTACGCGAGGGCAAGCGCGCGTCTCACCCCACACCGGCGTTCGCGTGACAGAACTTTTAACGGAAACGGTTCACGAAAACCTGAAACCGCCGCAATAAAAGTGTTTTATTTTATCTTGAAAACCTCATCGCGACACGCGAGCACGTGGCGGGTCGGAGTGACGTGGCGCGGCGGTAAATGGCCGTATCGCCCGCTGTTAACTTTAGGGTCGCTGGCGGCAAGAAGCGGTGGCAATGAAAGTTTCGCGGACTCGTTCACGCCATGTATTCAGTTTCCACGATCGTAGATAGCTTCGCGTGCACGTTTGCGCAATGACAAAGATTCCTTCCCCCCCCCCCTCCGTATCAGCCTTTAACAGGCTGTTGAGGCAAGTGCTGTTACAGTGAGCACCTATGAAGGTCGGCACGGCACACGTGAGAGGTTGGTGACCAGCACCACGGCTGGCAGCCTTTGTCTCCATCGTGGCGATATTTACACATCGCAGTGGGTAATCAATTAAGGCCGAGTCGACCTAGGGGGAGATCCAGGAACCGGTGCAGATATTCGTCACCGATGTTGGCCGCGAGCGGGAATCGAACTCGGGTGGCAGGCCAAGTTCGTTGTACGGTGCGCTAACCGTTGCGCCACCGCTCACCCACGCATGGTCGTACGCACAACACACACACACCTTGTGCAGGCTTCTCTTTTTCTCTCGTTAGCCCAGGAGACAAAGATCACCCGGCAAGACTTAACAAGCTATTGGGGGAACTGCTGTTAGCGAGCACCTATGAAGGTCAACAGGGCACACGAGGGAGGGGGAGGGTGGTCAGCACCACGCCCGGCCGCCTTTGTCTCCCCAGTGGTGACGTTTACTACACACCGCAGCAGGTACTAGTAGTAGCCCAGTAGCCACACTGCTTCACCCCACACGCACAGTGCACACATGCACCCGGCCACCGCCCGCCACACTTCAATAGTGGAAACACAAATGGAGGAAATACAACGTTTTTTTTTTAAACCAATGGCTTGGGCGGTACCTCAGATGAAGAGAGCTGATTTTTTTTGGCGTGTGTTTCAAATATAGCTCGAGTTTTTTTTTTATATGTCTTTAGTAATGTATTTTGTCATTGACTCGTTAAGGCAAGAGCAGGAATGTAGACCACAGACAGACAGAGCTAACATTCATTACGACAATGTTGCCATTGAACTATACCGGGGTGGCCCGACTCCAAAATCTAACGTGGATCAAGTTTAAAGATAAATGGCAGCCCAATGTCAAACCACTGTTGGGTAAAGGCCTCCTTACGCCATGTAAGTCATGTTTTTTTTTTACCATACTTCACCACCACTGGCTATCGATGTAAGAGGGGGGAGGGGGGGGGGGCGGCCGAGATATTTTTCAGAAGTCACTCGCTTCTGACCGCTAGCCGTGACTGGGAACCAAACGCGGGTCGCCAGGTTCATAGTGCGGTGGCACCCGCTCCGCTCGGAATTCTTCCCACTTCATCGGAACAGACATGGGCTCTGTGTGACAGGGGTGAAATAAGTTCCCCGCTGTTGATCTGTGATCATTCCGACCCACGATTTCACGCACAACGCCGCCGTTCCCCCCGTACGTACGTACGCGTGATCACGCGCCTCCAAAAAAATAAGGTCCCATCGACGGCAAGGGCCATCGTTGTTCTTTTGTAAAATAATAACGTTGCCCACGGCATCACGTGAGGTGAAAGCGAGCGTACATTGTTTACAACCGTCCATTATGACCACAGCCCACATCTGTCTCGTGACTCGAGAGAGGCGATTGCCTGCGACGCGAGAGGGGGCACGGGAACCCCCCTTGTCATGTGAGCATCCTAATGCTGGCCAGGCGGCAGTTGTCTAAATTTTTTTTGTTTTGGTGGACGATTCACCTCAGGCGTCCTCTCATCTTCTTTCCCTGCTGACGGGGCTCAATTATCAGCAGCGGCGAGAGTCCGCTCCGGAACGATTCCTCCGGGATTTCTGACCTGTTCCCGGCTGGACATCTGTGTTAAAATAATATAAAGAGCTTCATAGCTCATCGGATTCCTCCAGTCTAAATAAAGATTATGTTTCTGCATCCACCTCGCTGCCATATTTCGCCCTAAATCTGGTTCGTAGGAGCGGTGACGCGGCCCACTGGTAGCGTTTTGGGGCAGGCTTGCGGTTTGAATCCAGCAGGCCGTCCTGGTTAATACTTTTGTCATTTTAGCCGTAAAATTTGGGCCGTCTGTTTCACGGTGGACGTTAAAGCTCCCCTCGTGTAATTCGCAAGAGCTGGTCATTGCGTGCCGGCGACATGGCCTACATTTTCCAAATTAAAAAAATGACCTAAAAATTACATATTTGTGATTTTACAGAGCGATCATTGCCCCCGACTGGCAGGCACGATAATGCCCGATTGCAGGCCAGGTGCAAAATCACCTTTTGCCCCAACAAACAGGACAGCTGCCACTGGGGATGCCGTTTCAAATGTGTCGAGATGAGATGCAAGTCGCCTGTTGGGTGTAAAGCACTCCGAAATGTCCAGCCTTACAAGGGCGTTCTTTCAAAAATAAATCGTAGGATTATCAGAATTCAGGGTACAACATTATAGGCTTGTTATGAATATGCACCCCTTGTACTGTAGCGGTACTGCACGAGACCAATAATTATTCTTGTAAACTCCAAATATTACTTAACAATATTTAAGAGCCAGGACGATGACGACACGATCAATGTGGAGGTTGATATCTCGCGATGTACCGCCGTGTCGCAGCGACCCTAGCTCCTGCTGCGAGGCGGCAGTGGCGAGAAGCCACCGGCGGTCGTTGTTTTCGGCTGCGCCCCGCTGAGCCCTCGGTTGTTTGTGAGCGGCCAGCTTCACGCGTCGCCCTGGTGAAGGGCGACTCGAGCCGATCATTAACTCGTGACGAGGCGAGAGAAACGGACGGGCGGGAGAGGCGTATATGGGTAACAAAATAATATATATTTTTTATTTTACCAGGTAAGGCCCCACTGAGCTGTTTGGCTCTTTTTCACAAGCAACCTGGCCACAAATGATTGCTCAACGAAGTGAATGATCACGTTTCTAAATGTGGAGGGGAAAAACCGGAGGACCCGGAGAAAAACACACGCGACCACGGGGAGAGAGCACACGCAAAATCCAAATACACAACAAGTGTCAGGGTTGGGGATCGAACCCACGACCTCTTGCATACCAGGCGAGAGAGTTAACATCTCACCACCGTGGCACCCCTGGGCTAGCTGGGGTCGGATGGGAAGGTGAACATTAGAATCAGAATTTTCTTTTTTTTAGAATGGAGGTTACAGATGTCCAGTTGAGGTCGGGCCAGCAAGTTACATTGGGGACATTAAATGGACACAGCCAGGTGAGTGACAGTCTGCCAGCTGAGAGGTGAGCACAGAGACGGGTAGGACGAAAGGTCAGCAGGTGAGCTCGTAGGTTAGAAAGCAGATAGGTGATTTGGGAGGCAGACGCACTCGTGCGCTAATCGGTATGGATACAACAAACAGGGCAGCTGGTTGCCAGGGAGACGGATCGTTGCCGTGGGAGACAGGTGGGCTCCACGGGACCCGCTTGGCCAGGTAAAGGGAAGAGTCCAAACAACGTTGCACGTAGGTACGGACACCCGGCTCGCCAAGCCAATTGGCTCATTAGCTCACCTATGCATCCCTCATCTGTGCGTCTCCCCCCCCCCACCTCGTGCCTCACCTGCAGACATTGCCTGTTTTTCATCTCACCTTTCATCTCACCCGTGTGCGTGCAGGAGACCAAAACCATGGGTTTGGCCGAACCCGCCCCCAACACACCATGAGGCCAATTAAAATCCGCTGCTGCTCGGCACTAATTGAGCCTAGATCAGGTCTCTAGAGTTCTCGAGAGCAGAGTCAGCGCAATAAGTACACATCAGGAGAAGCTGTGCGTATATACAAAGATCTCCCGTGTAGCCTTAACATACTGTTGGGGCAAGTGCCGTTAGCGAGCACCTGTGAAGGCTGGAACGGCACACGAGGGGGTGGGTGGCCAGCACCACGCCCGACCGCCTTTGTCTCCCCAGTGGCGATGTTTACACACACCGCACCAGGTAATCACTTGAGACTGAGTCGACCTTGGGGAGGCTCAGGACCGGTGCAGATAATTGTCACTGGGTGTTGGCCCGTGAGCAGGAATCGATCTTGATTTGAAGCTTGCGTCACCGCAGGAATCCATACTCTTTGGTTCTTTCGGTAAAGTCACGGAGGGAGAAAAATAAAATTAAAATTAATATATCACGACAGCAGTTCCACTGCTGGATTGTTTTTTTCCGCCTGAGGACGACCGCTTGTGTTGCGATCGAAACGTCGTGACGTATTATTTTTAATTTTTCTACCTACGTGACCTTACCGAAAGAACCAAAGAGCGTGAATCGGATTAAGGTGGTTTTGCTAACCGCTCCCGCTCCCCACTGTGTGTGTGTATAAGCACACACATACGCCACGCACCTTGGAGGCAAGGGCAACTCTGCTTAAGAGTACTGATTGGTCATCATGAGGCTGACATTACTGACCATGACGATGGTGGCGATTCGACAAACCCCGTTGCAAAACATCGCAAATGCGCGCGGCGCCCGTGTGTGCACACAAGACTGCATCGTTTAAACAAACTTGGAGACGAAAAACAAACACACAAAGGTCCCCCGTATAGCCTTAATAGACTGTAGGGGCAAGTGCTGTTATAGCGAGCACCTATGAAGGCCGGAACGGTACACGAGGGGGTGGGTGGCCAGCATCACGCCCGACCGCCTTTGTCTCCCCAGTGACGATGTTTACACACCGCACCAGATACTCATTTGAGGCCGAGTCAACCTAGGGGAGGCCCAGGACCGGTTCAGATAATCGTCACTGTGGTGTTGTCCGTGAGCAGGAATCGAACCTGGGTCGCCGGGTTAATAGCGCAGCGCGCTAACCGCTACACCACCGCTCCCCACACACACACAGCCACTCGCACACCCACAGACACACACAGACACACACACAGACACACACACAGATACACACACTCCCACACACAGACACACACACACACAGACACTCTCACACACTCTCACTCTCACACACAGACACACACACAGAAACTCTCACACACACAGACACACACACACAGACACTCTCACACACACAGACACTCTCACACACACAGACACACACACAGACACTCTCACACACACACAGCCACTCTCACACACACAGACACACACACACAGACACTCTCACACACACAGACACTCTCACACACACAGACACACACACAGACACTCTCACACACACACACACTCTCACACACACAGACACACACAGACACTCTCACACAGACACACACTGGCACAGCGCCTGGTAGCTCGCGGTGGGCTTGTTTGTTAGGGCAGCTTCTGAAATGCGACCTGCGGGGGCAGAGCCGAGAAACCTCGCCTCGTGGTGTTGCCAAAACCACCGTGCAGCTCACGGCGACCCGAGTTCGACTCCCGCAACACCAAGTGGCGATTGTCTGAATCGGTCCTGGGCCTCATCTAGGTCGACTCAGCCTCAAATGGGTACCCGGTGTGTAAAACATCACCACTGGGGAAACAAAGGCGGCCGGGCGTGGTGTGGGCCAACCACCCCTTCGTGAGCCGTGCCGGCCTACATAGGTGCTCGCTAACAGCACTTGCCCCAGCAGTCTGTTCAGGGTATACGGGGGATCTTTGTCTTTGTGGCATTCCACGTCGTGTGTGTGATATCCCACAACAATGAGCGGAGCCGCTGGGCGGCTAAAGCACAGAAAGCCGGCACAGTACGGGGCACAGGTGGTGCATCTGTCAGTCATCTCAGTCAGTCAACCCATAGCACCTGGATCTGTCCCATTACGCGACGTATCATCCTGGCAGCAGCGGCGTTTGACTAGCCATCAAACAAAGACGCTCACCGCATCGCCTGCTTTAACATGCGCCTTCTGCGGCCGTCTGGAACGCTCTTCCTTCCGATATCAGGAAGCCACTGGAGCTGTGCATATTTACATCATCTAGGTTGAAAACTCACATCGTTGGAACTTCGTCTTTAGTTTGTTGTCCTTTCCCCTCGCAACTCCGATTAGCACGGTCGGCTACGTACGGTGCAAAAGAAGTTCAACATACATACATACATAGGTTGTCCTACATGTACAGTCCCTTGCCGTAAGAATGTGTAATTTCCAACAATGGGTCAGGTGCGCCCCAACGGGAGATGAGCGTCGCTCCACGCTTCCTTGATAGAGGGTGAAGGCTCTTGTGTGGATGTTTATTTTATTTTGACGCCGCGACAGTAAAATTGTACACAAAGCGCGTACGCGAGCCTGGACAGGGACGGACGGGTCATCGCCGACACGGGAAAGCGGCCGCCGGACGAGACCGGTAACGGAATGGCAGTCAAAGGAGAGAGAACGCCTTGGCCCACGAGGATGACCATCGCGGAGACGGAGCGACGAGATTGGTGAATGTGGCAGCGGCGCTGCGCCCCGAGGGATGGCGACGGCGCGGCGAGGAGGGCCTTCATACAGCAGTGGATAGACCACAGCCGATGACGACGATGACGATGATAATGATGATGTCGGTAATTACCACGAAATTACGCCGGACGGACACCATCGCGCGCGCGAGATCTCGCCGGAGGTCAAAAGCTAAGCGGGGTCGATCCTGGCCAATAGTTGGGACGCGCGATAAACATCGTGGGGAGTAGTGGGGGGGGGGGGAGAAGGGGCTTGCCAGGTGCTGTAGGCGTGGGAGCTGGAAGGTGGCCGGCCGGCAGACGGCGGGTGTTGGGTGTCGCCGTCTCGGCTGGGTTTCTACCCGTGGCCTCTCAGGTTTCCTCCCTCGCATGAATTCGACCCCGCTCATGAAAGTAATTCGCTCAGACCATTCCAGCGGCATTGTTACGAGTCGGCATTGAGAGTTTTCGCGTGGGCCGCATCCTGGACCCTCGTTTGACGAGGTTCGGCCCGGCGCTCGCCATAGCACCGTGGAATGGGCAGGATACCGCTGGCTCAGCATTGCTAACGGATAGGGGCAACAGCGCGAGTTTCGAGACACGCCGTAGTCTCATCTGAGTAAATAATTGCCGCCACGGTGGCTAGGAGATGTTAACTACCTCGCCAGGTATACAGGAGGGACGTGGGTTCGATCCCGACGCCTGTATTTTTAGAGTTTGTGTGTCTCTCTCCTCGTGGTCGTGTGGATTTTTCTCCGGGTTCTCTGTTCCCCCCCGCCCCTCCACGTTTAGAAACACGCGTTGCGAGTATTTGGCTGCTATACATTTCGACATGATGATAAGCCACTTCGTTGAGCTGTCATGTGTGGCTAGGTCGCTTCTGAAAATATAACTATAACAGCTCAGTGGGGACTTATCTGGTAAAAAAATAAAATCGAACGCGACCATCAATCACAACGATACCATTCATAGATTCATGAACATTGAGTCACTGGGTTTCCAACATAGGGCGAGGCGATTGAAAGGGGTGTAACAATAAGTGTTTTTTTCTCTCTTCTAAAATAAAACATTGTGGTGAACGTCGCGGTCTCCAGTGACTGCCCGGGAGTTTCGCAAAAGACATGAGCTACTACTACACAAATAACCCCCGTATAGCCTAAACAGACTGTAGGGGCAAGTGCTGTTAGCGAGCACCTATAAAGGCCGGCATGGTACACGAGGGGGTGGGTTGCCAACGCCCGATTGACGATGTTTACACACCGCACCAGGTTCTCATTTGAGGCTGAGTCGACCTAGGGGAGGCCCAGGACCCGGTTCAGATAATCGTCGCCGATGTTGGCTATACGAACCCGCCTCTCCCTACATATCTTACCATACAACATAGAAACATCCATAGGCGTTTGTCGGTTAGATCGCGTGGATTAGATCGCGTAAATACGTACTAAATAGTGTTATGCGTATCGGTCGCGAAAGCCTACGTGTTTAACTAACATACAAACATTATAATCGATGTCATAATATTCGTATTATAATACAAAGATCCCCCGTATAGCCTGCAACAGACTGTAGGGGCAAGTGCTGTTAGCGAGCACCTATGAAGGCCGGCACGGTACACGAGGGGGTGGGTTGCCCACACCACGCCCGACCGCCTTTGTCTCTCAATTGGCGATGTTTACACACCGCACCGGGTACTCATTTGAGGCCGAGTCGACTTAGGGGAGGCCCAGGACCCGGTTCAGATAATCGTCAATGGATGTTGGCCGTGAGCGGGAATCGAACTCGGGTCGCCGGGTTCGTAGCGCAGCGTAGCGCTAACCGCTACACCACCGCCCCCCACAAAAACAATACGCACACACACCCGCACACCTTAATTTTAAATCAAACGTTGTGAGTTGCGTCTTTATAATCCGGCGGGATATGTTTTATCTCGTTGCTCGCGCGTGCGATTTGTTGGGAGGGGGTGAGCAGGGGGGTGAGCGGGGGGGGTGAGCGGGGGGGTGAGCGGGGGGGGATGAGCGGGGGGGGTGAGCGGGGGGGGTGAGCGGGGGGGTGAGCGGGGGGGGGTGAGCGGGGGGGGGGGTGAGCGGGGGGGTGAGCGGGGGGGGGGGTGAGCGGGGGGGGGGGGTGAGAGCAGAGAGGGGGGGGAGAAGACATCGCCGTTTTGGGGCGAGCGTCCCAACTTTCCGGAGCGGTCTTCCCCAAATCGGCAGAGTTACCGTCGCTCCTTGTTGGACGCTAACAAACAAAAAAAAAGAGTCAACGGTGAGTTGAGAGAGGCAAGGTGCGGTGCGTGCGTGCGTCTTACCCGCACAGGAGGAGGAGGGCTGGAGAAGCCAACCTCGTTCATAGCCTCGTGCTCTCCGAAGGCAGCCCGACCAGCGAGATGAAGCAAACCTCGGGCCACTTCCCGTTCGCGTCCCATCCCTGCAGGTCACCACCGCCGTGTCCGCTCGCCGCCGGCTTCGAGCCCCGTTCCTCGAGCTCCGCGCGGAGCGAGGCGCAGCGCCCGTCCGAGGGCGACGAGAAGACAGGAGGCGACGAGGGGACGGATCGTCCCGACGAAGACGACTCACCAGGCAGAGGCTCTACCGGGAGACGGTGCTGCTGCTGCTCGTGGCGGTGGTGGTTGTGGTGCATCTCCGAAGCCGCTATAAGCGAGCTCTTGTACTGAAGTCCGTTCAAGTCAATCTGCTGCTGCTGTTGTTGCTGCTGTTGATTCTGCTGCTGCTGCTGCTGAGACCTTCTCGGAGTGTTCGTGAAGGACCTCCGACCCTGCAGGATGCTCGACACGCTTCGCACGAGGCTCGCGACTCGGCGCGCGGGTCCCGTCCCCTTGCCACCGACACCGCCTCCGCCGCCGCCGCCTCCGCCGTGACCGCCGCGTTCGCTCTCCCCACCGCGCATCAACTCCTCCACGGGCACCTCGATGTTGCCCGTGTACCAGAAGATCCACCAGACGAGGCTCAGGAAGATGAGGATGGCCCCGCAGTAGATGAGGAGGTCGTAGAACTCCACGTCGCTGAAGATGCCGACGAGCAGCACGGCCACTCCGACCGCGTCGAAGGCGATCGCGAGCCAGAAGGACGTCGCGCAGCGGCCGATGCGGCGGCCCGAGTCGATTCCGCCTTGCGCCGTGGCCATCGTTCTCTCATCGCGGGCCGATGACCTCTGCGTGGAGGGGTGGGGGTGACCCTGAGGAAGGGGGGATGACCCCGAGGGCGACCCCGGGATGGACAGAGGACGAGTGGAGAGGCGGCGTGGTGGGAGGGGGGGGGGAGTGTGTAAGGTACACACGAATGTTGGGATCGAAGTGGACTCCACCACGACTCAACGACCGCGGCTCGGCGAGAAAGAGAGAGGCGCGACCCAGGGGATTAGCGAGGAGCGTGGGCGAGAGACGAGGACTGAGAGACGCGTGCTGGCGCGGTTGTGATGAGACCAGGCTGTGTGTGGGTCTTTGTCCAGATGTGGGGGGGAGTGGTGAGGGAGCAGGGGGCGTGGGAGGGAGCAGGGAGCAGGGAGGGGTTAGCTGCGCGCACCTGGCGCTCCGCCTCCCCCACACCTGAGACGAGGCCGGCGTCACTTCCTTACCGACGTCTCGCGGAGGGGAGGGAGGGAGTGGGAGAGATGATGGGGGAGAGGAGGGTATGGGTGAGAGGCGTGGGAGAGATGATGGGGGAGAGGAGGGGATGGGGGAGATGCGTGGGAGACGGTATGGGGGGGGGGACGCGTGGGAGAGAAGAGAGAGAGCGCGATGTGGTAATTTAAAGAGGGGGAAGAGGTCTGTGGGGAGAGCGGTGCGGGAAATGGAAGAGAGAGCGTTGTGGCAGAGAGGAGCAATATGAGAGTTGCAGGAAGATCGGAGAGCGTGTGTTGGAGAGAGGGGTGGATGGGTGTGGACAGGGAGGAGAGGTGCAGGAATATTTGAGAGCGTGTGTTGGAGAGAGGGCTGGATGGGTGTGGGCAGGGAGGAGAGTTCAGGAAGATGGGAGAGCGTGTGTTGGAGAGAGGGGTGGATGGGTGTGGACAGGGAGGAGAGTTTCGGGAAGATCTGAGAGCGTGTGTTGGAGAGAGGGGTGGATGGGTGTGGGCATAGATGAGAGTTGCAGGAAGATCGGAGAGCGTGTGTTGGAGAGATGGGTGGATGGGTGTGGGCATAGATGAGAGTTGCAGGAAGATCGGAGAGCGTGTGTTGGAGAGAGGGGTGGATGGGTGTGGGCATAGATGAGAGTTGCAGGAAGATCTGAGAGCGTGTGTTGGAGAGAGGGGTGGATGGGTGTGGGCATAGATGAGAGTTGCAGGAAGATCTGAGAGCGTGTGTTGGAGAGATGGGTGGATGGGTGTGGACAGAGATGAGAGTTGCAGGAAGATGGGAGAGCGTGTGTTGGAGAGAGGGGTGGATGGGTGTGGGCAGAGAGGAGAGTTCAGGAAGATCGGAGAGCGTGTGTTGGAGAGACGGGATGGGTGTGGGCAGAGAGAGGTTTAGGAAGACCGGAGAGCGTGTGTTGGAGAGAGGTGGATGGGGTGGGCAGAGAGGAGAGGCGGGTGTGTCGAGAGAGGGGGCTGCATGTAGCAGGGAGTTAGGGTGGAGAAGGTAGGGAGGGAGGTGTGGGGAGGGGCAGGCTTGCTGTGTGTGCTGGAGTTACTGTGTTTAGATTCACACTCGGCAGCCAACTTGGCACAAACCAGATCCTAAACCGAACAATATGTATCCTTTATTTACACGATAAACAAAGGCTAAACAAACGCTCTCACACACGCACGGTGTTTACGGGTGCGCAGTTGAAATTAAACTTCTGAAACGAGAAAAATATACAGTATTGAGTTAAAAAAAATACCCCGTGCCATCTGCATAATCAATACGCCAATATTAAAACGTATAAAGTACAACACTGAGCAGTGGAAGTACTATTTTAACAGATGTTTGTTTGTTAATTAAAACAACGCTTTAAAATGTAAGTGCAGGTAATTATATTTGCCGTATGGGGTGAGCGAGTCAGCGAGCCGATGTCAACGCATAGGCGACGCATCACCCACAGCACAACAAACGCGATCGAGTCGGGCAGAATTATCCCGAATAATACCCACCACAAATAGCAAGACACCAATTGGCACGAATGTCTTTTCAACCAGTCGTGGTCACGTACCGGGGTTGGTTACGAGGAGGCGAGTCGGCAGTAGCAAGGGCGGCACGATGGGATACCCAACACACCCGGCGTTTTGATGTCGTTGATTGTTGGGTGTGAATTGGAGGCGGGAAGGGGGTGGTTGGATTGTATTGATGAGTGTGCGAGTGGGTTGTTGTTGTTGTTGTGGTTGTTGTTTCGACACTTCACGTGGCCTTAACGTGCACACAGCCTGGTCACGTCTCAGGCACTTCGTGGCGAATGGCGGTTGTTGTTTGTGATGGTGTGAGCGATGGGTTTTGATGATGGTGGGGTGATGGATTGTGCGATGGGTGTATTATGTGCTGAGCCATTGTCGTGGAATTCCCGAGATTCAGTCTTCTCTTAATCCACGCGGTCTCCGTCTAACTTTATAAACAAATCGAAAATTTATGAACAAAACCAAAAATATAGTTTTCCAAACAATTCCAACGCGAGCCTTGCGTGGATCTTATGACCACAACGAGACTATTTTCTCGAGACCGACCCGTCACTGCAAGCAGCTAGCTGCAAGGGGCCTTCGCTCGAGCTTTTAATAGCCGTGCGATCACTCGATAGATTACTACAGCCACAGAGGAGGGGGCCGTTCACCCAAAGTCCTCCATCAACAGCAAGGACGGAGCAATACTCAATAAGTTTCCCCGATCGCGCCTCGTGTTCCTGTCTGTCTCTCTTCCTTGCGTCACCTTTTCCTGCCGAATTCCAAGAAGGGTGGGCGTGGGTGACTGCTGAGGGCTGCTGAGAGCCAGGGTGTTTGGTAGTGGTGGTAGTAGTGCGTGAGTTGTGGTTATGATTCCCCCGAGGGAGGAGGGGGGTGGTATGGGACAGCGTGGGTCATAGTTATTTGTGTTGTTTGTGATGGGGGTGGGGTTTGGTGGTGGTGGTTAGGTTGGTTTGTTTAGGGTGATGGGTGGGGAAGTGGTGGTGCGGGGAGTGATAGGTGGGGTTAGCGTGGTGGGTATGTTGGGTGCAGGGTGATGGGGGCGATAAGTGGGTGATGGGAGCCTTGGAAATTCCCAAATTCCATCATCCTCGTGATCCACGTGGCACCGCGTGTTGCCTCTGCAGTAGAGGGAGGGGTGCGGTTGGAAGGCTTATTTATTTAAATATGTTTTAGTTTTGCGTCTGGGAGCTGGGGAGGAGGAGGGTGGTGGTGGAGTGGTACTGCTTAACTTTAAATACAGTGAACCAAAACCTGGCATCTGTGTCTGCCCAGCGGCAGGAAAGTGGGAGATGGCGGGGAGATGAGGAGAGAGAGAGGTGGGGGAAATCACTTTTGCTGGCCCCCCTCCCCACTCCAATGCCTTTCATTCTTTCCCCCTCTCGCTCCTCACTGTTTTCCCAGCCACACCCTCGCTCGCCCCCCTTCGCCCACGCTCCACGCAGACGATGCACAGACCGATAGACGAGAGTGAGTCGAGAGAGAGAGAGAGTCCGAGCTGAGCTAAGTCCGCCACCTGCTGGTCCGTGCTCACCCGTGCACTCTGTGGTTCCGATTTCGCAACTGCATAAAGACCCCGTTAGGGGCCGTCCATAAATGACGTCACGCGATTTTTGACGATTTTTGACCCCCCCCCCCTTCGTCACACGGCGTCACAAAAAGTCAGACCCCCCTCAAATATGACGTCACAAAGCTCTGCCCCCCCCCCAAATAAGACATGCTTCAAATCGCTTTAAACTATTGTCATTGTAGTGCGTATTTAGTGTGGCGCTGCACTCTGATGTTGTAGGAGAAAACATTTATTAAAACGTCTATTTAATTATGTTTAACGTGTTGTCTATAGTTATTTAAAGTTGCGCATTTTTATGTGACGTCACATTTCTCCCCCCCCCCCCCCTCGTCACACATCGTCACAAATGTCTGACCACCCCCCCCCCCCCAGGTGCGTGACGTCATTTATGGACGGCCCTTAAGCGACCTGGCTATATCACAAATGACAGCCCAACGAAGCGGCTTATCAAGTGGAATATTTACTGCAGTGAAACACTCTAAACGCGCGGTGACGTTGATTCTAAATGTGAAAGGAAAAACCGGAGGACCCCGAGAAAAATCCACGCGGCCACGGGGAGAAAGAGAGACACGCAAACTCCACATATACAGCCGGCGTCAGGGTCTGGATCGAACCCACGACCTCCTGTACACCAGATGAGGTAGTTAACATCACAAAGCCACCGTGATGATGATGATGAGAGACACGCAAACTCCAAATATACAGCAGGCGTCAGGGTCTGAATCGAACCCATAACCTCCTGTACACCAGGCGAGGTAGTGAACATCTCCTAGCCACCGTGGCGTCCACATGTTCGACTAAAATAGAGCTTACGTGCATCTGTTACCTAACTTTTTCTGGTGTCTTTCGTTAACGTCCGTTTGTTAGTTGTGCAATGTTCCTTAAGGGCCCTGCTGTACTCGATTTTGCTGCAATATTGATGGGTTTTAAAAAAAAATCTTTGTTGCTTTTGTTGTGCTCACGTCTAAAATATCCGGGCAACTGGCTAAACGGGACCACGATCATCCCTTCCCAATGGCACGAACCCTACCATATTAATCACTATCTTGTTTTTGTTATCGCTTTTTAGAAGCGCCTTCAGTTCAGGCGAAGTATTAAAAAAAATACAAAATAAGATCCACATCGACTGAGTTCTGATTGAACCGACTTCTCAGGCGCAGTGGAGAGTTGATGGTTTTCTAAGCCCTATCGACCCAACAATCAATTATGAATCTTCATTTGGCTACACACACACAAAATATTTGTTCGAATTTGCCATGCCAGGTTTTAGCTTGGTCAGTCATTCACATGTGTGAAGAAAAAGAGCTTTGTAGGTCATCGGATTTATCCGGTGTAAATTAAATATTCAGATTCTGAAATGGCAAGTTTCGTAGGGCTGGAGGATGATGAATCGTTGCTGTGCCACTTGTCCGAAATGATCGCCTCCCGAATCAATTAAAGTCTAGATCATATCGAGGAATCGATAACTAGAGTAGCGAACCGTTAAATATCAAATATCGAAATTGTAAGAAAATTAACTCATCCGGATTTCTATAATTCATCGATTCAATAAAGTATTGTTGAATCAAGACATCCATTCATTGACATTCGCTAAACAAACTCGATTAATCGATCCTAACCCGTCTAATCGTTAAATCGACCACGGCCCATAATATTCCTATGAATCGATCTCATCCAATGGCACCAATTTTGGGTAATCGCTAACAATACATTCCCACAGGAATCGAGGTATCGCTAAGGACACTAAGTTACCCAAATCGATTCTCGTTAGCTCAAATGCAATTTCGACATCGATAGATCCTTAAATCGACATCTCAACCAGAATCGAACCCCCTTCACTCGAACACAACGGCGAAATCCGCGCGTCGCTAATCGACGTCTATGAATCGCAAATCGATTCCCGCGGCCCTGATCCAACGACGGAATCGACACACGGTTAATTGTTAACTAACGGAATCGATTCCCGTCCATTCTCGAGACGATGGCGGAGAAGACGGAGGGTGAAGGTAGCAACGCGGCCGGCAGCGCCGCCGCCGCTGCCGCTGCTGCGTCTGCGCGGGGCGGCGTTCAGCGCGTGGAGGGGAAACTTCGCGCCAGCGTGGAGCGCGGAGACTACTACGAGGCGCACCAGATGTACCGCACGCTCTTCCACCGGTCAGTTCTCCCTCAGCCCACCCAGCGGCGCCGGGGGGGTTGGTGCTAGGCCCGAGTCGGAGCCTGCGTTGGCCTGGATTGTCTGCGGGGGGATGCGGTCACTGGGCCCGCAGGGATTCAACCCACCCGCCCCCGTTCATTCCACTTACTCACCCACCTGCCCAGCAAGAACCGCCGCAGTTCGCCAAGAAGTTGACGGGCACGTCACCACAGCTCGTGTGCCAGGCTAGGTGCGTGCGTATTGATGACGCGTAATAAAGTGTCGCAGGCTCGCTTGGCAGGTCGTAGGACATTCCCTGGGTGCTACAATAGGTTAATTGTATCAACTTTCTATCAACCTATGTGACTTTGCCGAAAGAACCAAGAAGATGTATCAACTGGCTCGCAGAGCGCGCGAGCGCTTTTGTTTTGAGTGTAGTGTGATTCTGATTTAAAGCTTTCTTGACTGCAGGGATTCATATTCTTGGTTCTTTCGGTGTGATTGTTAAAGTCCGCTCTTGACCTGTCCGGGCGTGGCTTTGATTGCGGGTGTTAGGCACCGAGACTGCAGAGGCGAGACGATGAGATTAGAATTGAGATAGAACAAACGTTCGTTCGCACAGATTACAGACGCGCCAGGCGTACTCGTACACACGAGACGGTACAATCGATACGGTGTGCATCAGAAAGTACAAACGAAGCACACGTTTAGATCCGACGACCCGCAGTGCAAACGGAACTGAATAAACGAGACAGACCGTACACGCGGATACGTTATCAACGACGTGTGAAACACGCAATCAAAACCAAAGCGGACATACGAATCTTTAACAGAACAGACGGTCTCGAATCGTAATGTGAACGAGACCAAGACATACGTGACCGACAATACCAACGAGCCGAAACATTTGAGAGACGAGCATACAAACGAGCAGGTAAAACAAAATTATCATTATTTATTGATTCGTGTCGCGACCCTAAATCGTTACAGTCAATCGAATCGCCTCGTGTAGTAGGAGTTTGATTGTTTTAAACATTTGCAATTCATATTCCCAGTCCTCACTGCTGCACGTCTCAACTTTTTACGTCGTTTATTTGCCGTGGCACGGCGTCTCTCTATAGAGTCGGACAGAACCTAAATAAATAAACAGCTCTTATCGTGCCGCTCTTTACCCCTGGGCTTGCTTTGTTCTGGATTGCTCCACGCGAGTTCGAAGTCACTGGGGGGGGGAGGTTTGGGGGACGGAACGAGCGTTCATGCGTTTTCCGCTTGTTGCAGAGGCTCGTGGTTCGAGTCTCGCGGCCGCCCTAATTAATACTTGGGGTATATATTAACCATGAACCGTGCCGTTTAGTTCACAGCAGATGGTAAAAGCCGCATGCCGGCAAGGCGGTCCAATTTTGGAAACGTACCTTGTACGTTACTCAAATGGAAAACGCAGCAATACCGCCTCCTGCTGCAATATCACGAACAGACTATGCCTGTGAAACGTCGCGCCCTTTGTGATAGCCTTGGCGCAATAAAAATGGCGCAAATGGCAAAGTAGTTATTTATCATTTTGATTGACTGTGAAAATACCTCAACAGGGAGGTTGGTCGATCCACCGCTGTGTGTTTTTTATGCAAGGGAGACCTGGGTTAGGGTTAATCAGATTGCAGCAAACACCAAGTGAAGGTTTAAAAGCCTGAACATAGGACACACATGCACACCGTCCTTGGCTCTTCAGTTATATCATTTTTATTACACTTATTTACCCAAAAAAGTCTCGCAGAGTCTCAAACACGTACTCGTTTCGTAAGGGTCCTGTGAAGTTTTTGCAGTCGGGGGCGATGCTATTTTAAGTTTTGTTAAGTAACTTCCAGTTACATTTTCATCATTTGGATACAGAATTTGGGCAGTACCAGTGACATGTATTTGTTTAGCTATGGGAACCCCCTGAAGTACAGAGGGAGAACATACAAACTCCTAACAGGATGGCGTCCGAGTTGGGAATCGAACCCCGAACACCGTCTTGCTGTGAGGCACGAGTGGCTATCACCACGTCACCCTGCCGCCCTCTGCTGCGTGCACAATTGCACATTTGTGAGCATATTCACCAGAATTAGGCTGTAACTACTGCTAATGTAGGCCGTGTTTATGACCTTTATTTGCCCATCATCATCATCATCAGCCTTGATCAATTCACTGTCAGAGGAAGGCCTTCCCACCCTCTTGCACTGCCACAATCAACAATGCTTCTCGACAAGATTTGATTCGTTCGCTCCATCTCCGCGGAGAGCTTACTTTTGGGCACGTTCTGTCATTTGGCTGTCGTTCCGTCACCAGTCTCATTTGTCGGTCAATCTCTTTTCTAACGGTATGTCCTGCTCAAGCCCAGCCAATACGATGTCTCTAATTTCCCTGATACTTGGCCTTCTCTTCCTAGCTTTCTGTCTCTCGGTGTAATTCCAAGCATGCAGCTATCTTTCCCGATGTTTCAGCTATTCCATTCTCTTTGTCAGTGCATTCGATACAGGCAGCAACCTCTTTAACACTGACAAAACAGGTACTGTGATTACCGTGAATTATTTATGACGTACACCTTGGCCGCTGTTCGGCTGATGTTTGTGTTGAGTGAGTGCGTGCGTGGCAAGCCGTATGTGGGGTTTTGTTGATGTTATTTGAGCTGGTCACTCTCACACTAACATTGAGCAGGTCATGGCTTGTGTCATCGCTGCTTAAACCACCTTGGTGCGGTCTATATGTCTGTAATGCACGTGGTGCAGCAGTAGGGTTGCCACGACATGATGTTCACGGAAGTATACGATATACAATTTTTACAATATGACACTTACCGTTTCGGTGGATTATAAAACACGCTTTTCCCAATTATTATAAAGCAAAGTTGGGAGTTTATCTTAATCCGGAGTATATCTATACAGTAATATAATTTTATTGACTAGATTTGTGTAACTTTATTGACAAACGGAACAAGTTGGAGGGCCGTCTATTTTCTGGAGCGTATTATAATCCAGAGAATATGATTTAGTGATATCACTTTCCCTTAACTTTGGCATTGGATTTTTATGGTAAAATGTTTCAGATTTTTTGTACTTCCAGTATGAGTAAAGATGACTCAAAAGTTCAACTGCAGTTTACTCATCATAAACCATGAATACATATTACAATAATTGTTACTTTACAATAAATAATGTGCTGCATAGCTCTTTTTCAGAAGCAACCAGGCCGCAAATGATCGCTCAACGTAGTGGCTCATAACGTGGAAATTGATAGCAGCCAAATAAACTCCAAACGCATGTTTTTCTAAATGTGGAGGAAAAAAACGGACGACCCTGAGAAAAATCCACACGACCACGGGGAGAACATGCAAACTTCAAATATACAGCCGTCAGAGTTGAGCTCAAACCCACGACCTCCTGTATACCAGGCGAGGGAGTTAACATCTTGCCATTGTGCTCTTCTTTGCCCCCCCACCTTTCCTCCACCCATGTCCACCCCCTCCACACCCCTTCCCATGTTCCACCGTGGCTGCCACAGGTACACGACACAGAATCGGCACAGCGAGGTGGTGGAGCTCATGTTCTCCGGGGCTCTGCTCTTCTTCAAACACAACCAGGTGAGGCTCGCTGCCCCAGCTCGCGATGATGGTTATGATGATGACGATGGAGTTTCGCGGTTTTGATGTGTGAGTATTTGGAAATGTTAGCGGTCAACATGTGCGTGGGAGGTTAGACACGACCAAACCGCTCCTCCCAAACCGTTTTCCCCAAACAGTTTCACCAACCGCTCCCCTAAAGGGTTCCCATAATCTCCTCCCATACACCACTCCACAAAACGGCTCCACCAAACTGCTCCACCGAATCGCTCCCTTGGAACCGCTCCACCAAATTCTCACCCCCTTTAAACCGCTGCACCAAGCAGCTCTGCCAAACCACTCTCCCTCACCCTCTTAACTGATTATACACATTGTGTACACATTTCCAATGTGGGCTAATTCGTCAGAACATTTAACAAGACCAAAAAACACGAAACGGGCACAATGGGACAACATAACAAGATGCCACAAACGAGATGAAGAAAGAAGTGTGACTCTTGGGTTGAATCGGGACTGAATCGTTGAAATGATTAAACCGCAGGGGGATTGTGAATCGTGACTTGACTACAATTCTCTTCTGCCGAGCATGACGCTGTGCGTGACGCCCGCCTGCTGTGTGACGCTGTGATACTCTGCTGCTGTGTGTGACGCTGTGATACTCTGCAGCTGTGTGTGACGCTCGCCGGCTGTGTGGGAGACTGTGACGCTCCCCTCCCGTGTGCACACAAATGGAACAAAAATAAATAAAAATCTCCGGAACAGACCGTACAACGTATGACGATGCAGTGCCCGTCCAAAAATACGAAGGCGACATCGCAGCGATGCACCACTCTGCCGCTCCCGATGCGGTTATCTGGCCTTGACCACCTGAATGTGAAATTGTAAGTTGTTGCTCTGCATCTACATCAGCCATACGAAAGGAGAAGATGACTCGTGACTCCGTGTGGCACTCCCCTGCTGCTGCTGCTGCTGCTGTGTGTGTGACGCTCCTTGTCGTGTCTCTGCCGCCGCAGCAAAACAGCGCTGCGGACCTCTCCATGCTGGTGCTCGAGTCGCTGGAGAAATCCTCCGCCACGGTCACTGAGGAGCTGCTCGGTGCGTACGCCACCCGGCTCCACCGCAGTCAGCCAGGCTCAATGACACTCCGCCCAGCTCGCATGTGGTATACACGTTGCATGGTACATAGGCCAAGTGGCAGGAAGGAAGGTCGGGCGGCACGTAGACCTCGTGGCGTGTGGGCCGAGGGGTTTGTAGACCAAGTGGAGGGCGTAGGACGAGTGGCAGATAGGCGTAACGGCGCAGAGTTTGAATGGCGTGTAGATTGGACGCTGATCACAATGACAGTTGTATCTTGCGTGTCTAGACACCAGGTTTCAGGCCACCTATCGGATTATAAAATGCATCGCCAACTTTTCCTTTGAAACATTTTGAGGGGAAATAAGTGATATACATTTTTTTTTTTGAACACGCTTTAATGAAATGTACCGTACTAGTAATGGAAGAACTCCACGACTCCAGGAAGTGGCCCCGAAGCTTGTCACATAACGTAAGGGGCCGTGGTCAATTACAGCCAACGTCAGTTGAGCGTGGACAATTAGACCCAAGCCGAAACATATAAAAAAGATTGTTTAAAAAATATTTTTTTATTTTTTCTGATAGAATGTAGTATTGTCATCAGTATGACCATAAGTATACCAAGTTTGCAGTCTATACCACATTGGGAAGTGGGTTCAAATTGAGTTACAAGATTTGAGGATGCAACAACAACAACAGACAGAGTGAGTTAATAGAAAGCGTCTAAAAAAAGAGCGCATCTTGCTTTCCGGTTAACTACGGTGACGATTACACGCATAGTTGTTGTTGACGGTGTCGTGGCGCTGCGCTGTCAGAGCGGCTGTCGCGCCTCTTCTCACTCATGGACCCCAACTCCCCCGAGCGGACCAACTTCGCGGCGCGCGCGGTCAAGTGGTCCCGCGACGGCACGGCGCGGCGCGGGCACCCCGAGCTCCACCGCCTACTGGCGCTCACCCTGTGGAAAGGTGAGCAGCGAGGGTCGGCGGGCGAGCCAGGGCGTGTGGTGAGGGAGGCGGTGATGAGTGCGGAGGTTGTGGTTTGGCCAAGGCGGGGGGAAATGGTGTACGTATGTATGTTGGAGCTTCTTTCGCACCGTACATAGCCAACCGTGCTAATCGGAGGTGCGGGGGAAGGTGGCGATTGTGGAGTTTGTGAATGAGAAATTAGTTGGTTGAGGAGGTGGTGAGTGAGAAGGTTGTGGTGTGGGGGAAGAAGTGATGAGTGGGGAGGGTGGCGAGTGGGGAGGGAGGGAGTGAGTGAAATATCGGTGAGTTGATGGGGTGGTGAGTTGGGACGACGTTGAGATCGGCGAGGTGGTGAGGTGTGGTGATGGTGGTGAGTGCCGGGGTTGTGAGATAGAGTTGTGGAGTTGGGGGGGAGGCTGGTGAGTGAGGTAGTGGTGACAGCTCGGAGCTTATTGCGTACGATCAATATAATCCCAAAGGGTTCACTGGGTAACTAGCAGCTTTAGGAAGGTTTCACATCCTGGTTGAAGTGGCAGTAACGTGGGTGGTGATTGCGGTGGCTGGTTGAGCTGGTAGTGATATGCGTGATCGGGGTGGCCAGTTGAGGTGGTGGTGATTGTGGGTGGTGATCGAGGTGGTAGTGATGTGCGTGAGCGGGGTACCTGGTTAAAGTGGCAGTGACGCGGGTGGCCGTGTTAACACTCGAAGCGTCGTTGGTGTGCGACGAACGCCGTGTGCAGAGCAGAACTACGGCGAGTCGCGCTACCACTTCCTGCACGCGTCGGACGGGGAGAGCTGTGCGCTCATGCTGGTGGAGCACGCGACGACGCAATCCTTCCCCGGCGAGGCCGACCTCTTTGTGGCGCAGGCCGTGCTACAGTGAGTCGCTCGCTCGCTCGCTTACTCAGTCGCTCACTTGCCTGCTGATTTTCTTGCACACTTACTCGTTCACTCGAGTAATTTACTTGTTGGTTTACTTGCTACTCTTAGGTTTTTTCGGTAAAGTCATGTAGGTAAAAAAAAATTATAATAAAAAAAATAATAGAAATAATAATAGAAATAACACAAGTCTCCGTCATCAGGTGGGACCGTCACAGGTTGTTTCTTGTACGTAGCTGTGACGGTCCCACCTGATGACGGAGACTTGTGTTGCCTCCGAAACGTCGTGATTTATTATTTTATTTCTATTTTTTTACCTACGTGACTTTACCGAAAAAACCTAAGAGTATGAATCCTTGCAGTCACGAAAGCTTCAAATCTAGGTTTACTTGCTCACGCGTACGTTTGCAAGCTCGGCCACTCTCTCGTCTACTCAAAACACTCATCTACTCGTTCATTCTTTTAAGAAATATTTTGTTCACTCAGTCACTCGTGGAGTAACTTAACTTTTTCAGTCACCCGTTTATTCACTTAATAAAATAACTCACTCACTGAATCGCTCGCTCACTTATCCGTACACTCAATAATTTGCTCGCTCGCTTCCACTCACTCCAAGTCGAGCACTTGCGCACACGTACGTATGTACGTTAAACTTCTTTCGCACCGTACGCAGCCAGCCGCACTAATCGGAGGTGCGGGGGGAAGGACACAAAACTAAAACACAAGCAGTTCTAAAGGAATGAGGAAACCGATATGCCGCTTGCGATGTCGTGTCGCCCCGCAGGTTCCTGTGCTTGAAGGACAAGAGCACGGCCACGATCGTGTTCGTGACGTACACGCAGAAGCACCCCCTCATCGACGGAGGGCCTCCCTTCTCCCTGCCGCTCCTCAACTTCATCTGGTTCCTGCTGCTCGCCATCGAGGGGTGAGTGTGGCGCGCCAGGGGTTGTCCCGTGGCCGTCGCGTCGTGAAACCCTCGCGCCTCGCACATTCACGCGTCCTCGTGACGCGCCGACCCGCTGATCGCAAATGTGCGCGCTGTGCGCGAGCAGGGGAAAGCTGACCGTGTTCACGGTGCTCTGTGAAGTCTACCAGATGTCCATCAAGAGAGATCCCGTCTACTTGGAGGTGAGGCTACTTTCCCGTCTGGGGACAGGTTCGCTCGACGGTGAAAACGGCTACGACGCGTCGTCTCGGCGATCTGCACCGTTGTTAGCCATCGGGATGTCGGCGCTCAGAATGCAGCGATTCGTTGATTAAAATCTGTTCCATGTGGTGGCTGGGTTGGGTCAGGGGTCAGAGCACCAAGCTGCCACTGCTGAGATCCCGGGATTAAAAAAATTATTCATCCATCCGAGTTCTCAAGTTTTATTGATTTGATGGTCTCAGCTCTTTATCCGGTGTCTGCACAAAAAACCCCATCACACACAATGACGCGGTTGTGTTTGACCAATGAAGACAACATTTTGTCTAAAACTGAAGGGATGTGTGCAGAGGCCACAACCTTCGGTAGTCATGTGACGGCTGTCTGATTTTATTGGTTCTCAGACGATTGGTTCTCAGCCTTCTCAGACGCCCACTACAGAAATCAGATTTTTACAGGTTGTTTCTTGTACGTGTGCTGCCCCTTTATCAATCCACTGCTGGATGAGGGCCTCCCCACACTGTGCATGTTGTGGGATTTGTTTTACCAAGCATCACCATGCTGGTCAGCGCATCGCCACACATCCACGTTCGGCAACAGATTATACCACACTGCCCTCTGCTGCCCACACCGTAGCACCGCAGCCATCTACTGCTACCATTAGTCATGGCGGTTTCCCATAGAAGTATTAATCATGCTCAAATCCTCCTTATTTAGAGTCTGAGATCTGACAAGATCGGGTGCATTCCGGCCGTTTTGGTCGTAGGCGTAAACAATCAAAAAAAAAGTACAGCTCCCGAAATAAACCTCTCCCGAACGTCGTTGACGGGCGTGGGAGGCGCGGGAGGCACACGCGCCGACTCGCACGGTTGGCTACGTACGGTGCGAAAGAAGTTCAACATACACACATAGCACGGTTTGGTGTGTACGTTGCGAAAGAAGTTCAACATACGTACGTACATTCAGTAGAAAATTGCGTGGCAGTCGTTGCGCGGCGATGATTGCCCTGCACCTGGTCTTGCGCAGCGTGCCCTTGACTCCTGCCCCTCGTCTCGCACCGCAGTACCTGGACAGGATCGGGCAGCTGTTCTTCGGAGTGCCGCCCAAGCAGACGTCATCCTACGGAGGGATGATCGGTGAGCTCGGCGCCGTCGTCACCCGCGTGCCCACCACAGTGGCGTTGAATGGGGCAGAAAATAACTTTGCGGTCGAATGTGTATCGTGTGTGTGTGTCCCATATGTGTTGTGTGGTTTTTTTCCAAATCACTGTTTGGCTCTAGATTTTAAGCTTTCGTGACTGCAAGGATTCATATTCTTAGGTTTTTTCGGTAAAGTCACGTAGGTAAAAAATTAAAATTAATAAAAGTAAAATAAAAATCACGACGTTTCGGAGGCAACACAAGCTTGAAGACGGAAGCTTGTGTTGCCTCCGAAACGTCGTGATTTTTATTTTATTTTAATTTTATTTAACTTTTATTAATTTTAATTTTTTACCTACATGACTTTACCGAAAAAACCTAATAATAAGATCACTGTTTGGCACCGTGGCAGCGATGTTAACTAGCTCGCCTGGCATACGAGAGGGCATGGGTTTCATCCCGACCCTGACACCTGTAAATTTGGAGTTTGTATGGTCTTCCCGTGGTCGCGGGGATTTTTTATCTGGGTCCTCCGGTTTTTTCCTCCACATTTAGAAATATACGTTTCAAATATTTGACTGCTATAAATTTCCACATGGCAAGCCGCCTCATTGAGCTATCATTTGTGGCCCAGGTCGCTTCTAAAAAAGAGCTCTATAGCTCAGTGGTCCTTGCCGGGTAAAATAAAAAAAATAGTTTATTTTAGTTTAGAAATGAGTTGGATCTATATTGTGCAAGTGGAGCAATTCCCCTGGACTGTCACTGGGAAGCCGCTGCCATCGTCCAGTCGCTTGGAATAACGCGACCGTCTTTCCACACCGTTGCACGCAGGAAACCTGCTCAGCAGCCTCATGGGCAGCGACGAGGAGGGTACGGAGGCCGAGCCGGACGGCCTCTCCATCGAGCTCGACTGATGGGGGCGCCCCGGCAGCCACGACACGTGGGCCGCGAATCCAGCCACGGAGGCGGCACGAACCGAGGTGACGGCGGTGGCGGCGGGGGAGTGAGGGGGGGAGCAACGTGGCGGCAACGGCGCAACGCAGACGAAAAACTAAACCAAATAAAGCGGAACGTGGCGACGCACGGCGGTGGCACACCAGCGACGGGGCGATGCTGAGAAAGGCGACGCGTACGACCCAGGACGAACGCGGTGGCGGCTGGAGGGCGAGGAGAGCGATGGGCGAACCTCAAAACGAGATGAGAAGAGACGCTGCATTGTAACAGACGTCGCGGCCTGCCTGGGAGGTGGAAGCGTACTACAGCGGGCCTCCCTCTCCTCCTCTTTCTCCTCCGCAGCACCAGTCCTGCTCGCTGCTGGAAGCGGCACCATCGTGGGCGAAGTTCCGTGGATGGCGCTTGCCCGCACGTTCGTTACCGGTTGCTTGCCGATGGTGGCCCACGCATCCTGCTATTTTATTTGAGGTGAAATTTGTCGCCAGCCCCTGCTGATGCCGGACGCTGGGCAATGTGGCACATGGGCTTTTTTTTTGGCGATGTCATTTCACGGCAACGGGGGAGAAACGGCGGTGAAATTAAATGGAGGAGAGAAGAGGAGAGCGTAGCTGCATTGAGGGATGTTGCACTCGGCTTGGGTCTCTGTGCGTCGGACACAGCGGAGGACCGTGGCGATGTTGGTGGAGCGGCGACTGCCTCCACTGAAATGTTATGCTGTATCACCCCCCCCCCCACTTCCTCCACCAGCGACACTACAACCTCCACCAGAAACCCATCACTAGCACCTCGGTCAGCCACCTCCATCCGCATCACTACCACCTACCACGAGATGCCTGTCACTATCGCCTCCAGACATCCCACCATTTCGCCACCCATTTTAAACGGAGCGACATCTCCCTTGTCGGCGACAGAGCGCGCTTTCGATTTGACGCAGCCCTGTTAGGGCCCCTCACAATTGCCTATTCCTCCGCACGATGGCTTGGTGCGCGCTTGTTTAGCGAGGAGAAACCCCCTCTCATTTTGTCTCGCCAAAGTTCTCTGTTAAAAATAGCATTGCTGTTATATATTTTTTGAGGTGGTGGTGGGATGGGTGCAGTGAGAAAGTGGGTGGTGTTTATTTTCTCTGATCAAAACTGTGAGGATGAAAGTTTTGCTGGCTGACGAGAGATCCAGTCCTCATTCACGGCGGGCCCTCTCTCTTGCAGGCTCCAATTCCCGTAGGTGTAACAGCAGCACTCGACGCTAAATGAGCGTCGCTTGCTAAGCGAGGGCTGGGAAACGGGGAAACGTAAAATTTACGAACCCTGGCCCACCGACGGGAGCTGAGAAACACTCTTGCCACCAGCAGCACTTGCCGCTCTTGTAGTCGTAATGTAACGATGAATCGGCGTTAAGCCGTTTGGATGGTGCGCGTAAAGCGTCGCTCATCTACGATTCGCGTGTGTTCTATGCGATTTGTTCTTGGAAAATTCTGCAGCTTCTAAAAGATTCTACATGCACCACGAAGGCAAAAAAAAACAAGAAATTGTGTTCTTCAAATTTCGACCCTGGATCATGACAACTCGAATTTTGAATGCTGTGAATGGTGACATCTATCTGGTGGGGCTGAGATAGGGGTCCTGCATACTTTTATCAGCATGTCCCTAAGTGATGGATATTGCCGGAGTGTTTTAGAATGCCTGTGTAGCTCATAGTTTGCAAGAGCATTTTTATTAATTACTTTCTCCAATTCGTTTTCCTCGGAAATTTATGGGGCGTGTTTGACGAGGGAATCGATGCAGGTTTGACGAAAGGAACGGCGTGATACACTTACGATTACTAGGCAATTGTAGTGGCGAAAAGTCAGAAAAAACTATCGAAAATGTAACGACAAATGGATGGCATTGGTTTCCCAATATTTATTTAAAATCGCCAACTTTGTTAAGTGCGCACTGCCTTAGAATGGATGCCTATCAGTCGTGGGGGTGGTTTTTACCATACTTCATGTTGTCCACTGCAGGTTGGCGAACGGGAAAGGCCCAAGATCGGGAATCAAACGATTTTAGCCGCTGGATTCGGAGTGCAGTGCGTACATCGCCACGACACCGCTCCATCCCTTCGTTACAGTCGGCTGTCTTAATTTGGGCCCACGTCGGCTACCGCTCTTCGATAACTCACCATTTCAAAACCTAGATTTAATCGATAGTTACGAAGAGTTTGTTAGATCCAGTGGTGTTTGGTAAAAAAAAACAGCCAGCCTGTTCACGTTTGCAAATTCCTAATAATCGTAATGGGCCATGTGTTCGTCCATGTGTGTTAGAACCTGCACTTGCCGTAAATGGCACGGCTCCTTTCTGTAATGTGTGTGGTGCGACTGAGATAAAGACTCGGTAAGGATTAAAATATGAAGAGTCTGTGGTAATGACATTAAAAAGAAAATTAAAAACCCTTTTCATGTTTGTGCGAGTCCCCGCATGCTTTGAGAGAGAGTGGTTCGTTTGCTGTTGTTTGATGCTCAAGTGAGTTTCTGTTTTGGGCCAAAAAAAATTACGCGAAGGCATTGCGCATCGCCTGTCACTTGAAGTCAAATCTTCGCATTAATCTGCACAACAAATTTGCATCCTAAACTTTTTTTATCTGGGCCCAGCTAGGTATATGCTCCTTGTCGGGATGCAATCCCAATGCGGTGTGTTCTCTTAGATTTGTAAATCTGGCTGATTTATTTTTCCCACTTTAAATCCCTGCTGTGCGTTGAGGCCTGCCTGGCTCGTGAGGCAGAGCTCATGAAATCTGTACCGTTTTCTTGTTCCCATACGTAATTAAGTCTTCATCATCGTCGATATTTTTTTTGTTATCTCTCGGTTACCATCCCATCATTGTCACCAGTAATTGCACAATCATCGCTTTCGAAGTTGATGCCATCACCTCCCTGTTTTCATCCGCAGATTCGACAGTTACAACCGTCGTCGTATACTGTACGGGACATTGATATTTTATGAATCATCACGAGGGGTTTAATAACGATTCGATGAATATCGATTCTTGAGCCGAGCCACTCGTGTACGATGTTCTCAGAACTGATATCGTACTTAATGGTGCAAATGACGCGGCCACTTGAGGCCGCGTCAGTCGCCGTAATGTTGAAAAAAAAATCGAATCGGATGAATATTCATAGCCCTACATCACTAGCCTAGTCTGTACCAACATCACCATCATTGCCATCTCGTTATCAATATTTGCATTCTGATCACTTGCGGTTGTCACGATCATCCCGCCGTTATTGCTGCTTGCACCTGCCTCTCGGACATTGCGTACGTTGTGGAACAGAAACTGGGGACGATTCTAGGATACAATCCCGTAAATGTGTCGTTAAACCCACCACCACCCGACACGGCCAATTTAGTAAGGGTTGTCACGTAAACAACGTGGCCAATTTATTGCTGGTACAGCAACACCGGTATGTTGGAGAGCCAAGCCACAACATTTATAATCTGAGTACGACGTTTCGCCAGCACTTACAACTGGCTTCATCAGGCGACAGCCAGATTTGTGTTATGGATGATATTATTGGTCGCGAAAGCCGCCGTGTTAAACTGATTAGGATGCACCGCGGGAGGGTGGAGCGATCGCAACGGCTTGCGCAGGCCTTCATCCAGCAGTGGATTGAGCATGGCCGATGGTGACAGGAGAGTAAGGGGCCGTCCATAAATGACGTCACGCACCTGGGGGGGGGGGGGGCGTCAGACATTTGTGACGATGTGTGACGAGGGGGGGAGTTTGAGAAATGTGACGTCACATCAAAATGCGCGACTTTAAATAAATATAGACAACACGTTCTACTTATTTAAATATACTTTTTAATACATTTTTCTCCTACAACATCAGAGTGCAGCGCCACATTAAATACGCACTACAATGACAATAGTTTAAAGCGATTTGAAGCATGTTTTTTTTTTGGGAGGGGGGGCAGAGCTTTGTGAGGTCATATTTGAGGGGGGGGGGGGTCTGACTTTTTGTGACGCCGTGTGACGAAAGGGGGGGGGGGGCGGGTCAAAAATCGTCCAAAATCGCGTGACGTCATTTATGGACGCCCCCAAAGGAAAGACGCGGCGCCTAGTGGCGTGGTACTATGAGGGCAGAATAAATAAGCTGACGTCACGCCTCCTTGACACGTCTGTACCTCCACACTAAAACGGCCTTCTGAGAGCCCATCATTTCAGCCGCATTGGTTCAACACAAGCAAAAACTCTGCTTTTGACATTCAGCATCTCAGTTTAACACGTCGGCTTTCGCGACCAATATAATCCATAATATAGGTTTTTTTTTTGGGGGGGGGGGGTTAGATCACACCGGTGTGCTGTACTTGTGACGAATTCGCATGTTCTGTTTACGTGACAACCCTTACTAGTTGGCTGTGTCGGGTGGTGGCGGGTTTAACGACGCATTTATACGTTCAGCATCTCATCGGCCGGCCGGCAGGCTTGCTTGAAGACCTTAAAAGTGTCGATTATGCAACAACTTCTGGTTCTGGCAGAAGGAAGGAAGCGATGTCTATCGAGGGGGTGGGGGGAGGGGGGGACTGCTACATTAGGTGGGAACGGGCACCCCCTTCACGAGTGTTTCTGTTTCTGAACGCGTGTATAGTAATGCATGTACGGCATACTAATGTGTGTGTACACGTACTATATATATGTTAATGGGAATGTAAACGTATCGTATGGGGGCGGCAGTGGAGTGGTTAGGACGGTAGTGCAGTTCGATTCCCGCTAGTCGCCAGCATCCTCGACGAAAATCTGAACCGGTCATGGAACTGCCCACAAGTCAGGGGGTGTGTAAACATCACCAATGGGGAGACAAAGGTGGCCGGGCGTAGCTTGAGCCACATCACCGCCCCCCCCCCCATCCTCGCCGCCTCGTGTGTGTGTGTGTGTGCCGTGTCGGCCTTAATAGGTGCTCGCTAACAGCACCCCCTCCCCCCCCAACAGTCTGTTGAGGCTCTACGTGGGATGGTTGTGCGAGGTGCGATTGGCCCTGGTCGCGAGTCTTATCGGCCGTGCCAGCTTCTTCCTGTTGTTTCGCCACCATTAGACCGGAATTTTGGGTCACACGAACCACCACCACCACTAACCACCAACCTCCTCGTCGTCGTCACAGCGCTCATTACGACACCGCCTTCCTCATCATGGGGGAGGGGGGGTGCTGGTCCATTTGCCCTTGGTGGTGATTGGGGGGGGGGTCTAAAGAGACGACTGGGCATCTGTGAAAAATCTTTATAGCTCATCGGGTTCCTCCAGGGCGGTGTAAATATTCAGATTCTGACATTTTGTTCGGGAGAACGGGGACAAATTCCACTGTGTGCTTCCCCCCCACCACCACCGATGCCTTCAAACTAAACCGGAAATATTACATTTGACACTGTGACGTTGACGCGTGCCCCCCCCCCCCCCAAAGCTCGGGGCCCGAGGCAGTCGCCCCGATTCGCTGCAAACCCCCCACTCCCACCGCGATTTCCTGCTCAAAATGAGCCTTTGGGGCGCTCGTCTTCCGTTTACCGAGCAGAAATCCAACCAGTGGTGATTGTTTTATTTACCCCGGAGGTACGATGATGGGCTGAGTCCACCTTCCAAACTGGGATTTCATCTCGTAACATTCCGAGCCTCGAACGCTGACTCCCACGTGGCTTTTTAGTGTTTTCTTGTTTGTTTTAGAAAACCCCTGCGGGATGACAGAAGGGTTCTCGAAAAAAGTTGGCGTTGTCGTGACATCGGAGGAGGGTAGTAGTTTTCGACGAGAGAGACGTCATTAGAGATGACAGATGAGACAGATGTGGCGAGAGCAGAGGCAGCGATGAGACACGTGTAGTCAGACGAGATGAGAGAGATCCAGGAGAGACCACTGTTGTGGGAGGAGAGAGATGTAGACAAGACACAGACGTGTACAAGCTGAGACAAGAGAGATACAGACATGACAGATATGGGAACCGATTAATTCTATATTTTACTGGTAGGAACCTCCTGGTTACACCAGCCCACAGGGGATTATTGTGTCCGTCGTGCAGGGAGGGGCTGGGTGGGGAGGGAGGGGCTGGGTGGGGAGAGGAGGGTGGGGAGGGTGGGGCTGGGTGGGGAGGGTGGGGAGGGGCTGGGTGGGGCTGGGTGGGAGGGGTGGGGCTGGGTGTGGAGGGGTTGGTCACCCCGTGGTGCCCTTATAAAACTCAACGTTTAACCTACTCACGCCGGCTTGTGCCCGCCCTCACAGTCGGGCATATTTGCGTAATACACCACGCCGCCGTTGGCCCTGGCCATTGACCGAGCAACCCAACGTTCCTACCGGCTCCCTCCGCAGGAATGTGTTTGTTAATTGCCAATGTTTCTGGTCAACATTAAGATTTCAATTCGAGCTGGTGCTGGGTTGAGAAATCCACCGGCTTCTTTGCGCTGTGCGCGCTAACCGCAGCACCACCGCTCCAACATCACTCCAGCACACACACACAGAGAGAGACAGTGCGGGGCTTTGTAGACGTCGCTGACAGTTTCTCGGTTTGAGTCGTGAACCCGTGACAGCGCGCGGCCACGGCGTCACAGTTGAACGCGGGCACTCGTCACTTTAATGTTTTCTTGTTCATGTTTTTGGTTGTTGCGGTTGCACCCGATTCAAGAGCCGAATGGCTCACGGGGTTATACCAAATAAATGAAACTGAAACTGAACTCGAACGAAGCCTGTCGACTTGACAAAAACGTCTAATTGACGTGCACGCACGGAGACGCGGTGGGGAGGGAGGGAGGGCAGAGCGGTTCGATTCACGGCCACGGCCAACGCCAGTTCACGATCCTGCCCTTCGCCATCTCGCACTGACCAGCCTGGTGAAGTATGGTCTAAATCTTGATGTGAAGCTGTCGTGACTGCAGGAATCCATACTCGTTTGGTTCAATCTACCTACGTGACTTTACCGAAAGAACCAAAGAGTATGGTACAATTCCAGAACGGTATAAATCATGAGACCCTCCCCCCTTAATATAAAATGGATTGGGGAGGCTTTTCATCCGTTCGTGGATTGGGAATGGTTGGAGTTAATTTTCGTGACGGTGAAGATGTGAAGCGCTGTACGGGACCCTACGGATGCTCCCGGGATTGGATCGTACGAGGGATCTGTATGGGATGAGACGATGGTTCTTTATTGGATGAGGCGATGGTTTTATATTGGACGAATCAAGGGTTCTCCATCGATGTGTTCATGGTTTTGTATAGGATACGGGGTCGAAATCGGTTGAGACGGTGACTCTGTATAGGAAGATTCTACATTGGACGTCAAAGTTTATATATGTATTTGGAAAAGAGAATCAATGCGCATACATTGGAAGATTCTTTTTGGCCGTGTCCACCCTGCCGTAGCTGCTGGTCCAGGTATCAGTCTTACCGCACGCATGCTGATTAAATCGACGAATTATTACGTTACATTTACTGATGTAATAGGTTAATTGATTTTCCATTGTAGGTTTAACTTGCCACGCGCCTGCGGTCCACCGCTTTGGATGCGAGGGGTTGGTGGGTCGCAAAGAGATTTGCGAAACTCCCAAACCCGCGCGGCCCTGAGGTGGCCAGATGAGTTATGGGCAAGTACAGCAAGCGGGTTCGTGAACCGGTCTGTGTGTGTGTGTGTATCACCCACACCAAAGCCTAACTCATGCGTGGCATTGGTGAAACTTCCCAGGGTAGCAAAGATCCTCCTGAAAACTAGTCTCGAAACTCAGGCTTCTCCTGGATAAATATTCCATTATTCATGATCATCATCAGCCTTGGTCAATCCACTGCTGGATTAAGGCACATCACCCACCGTGCCCCCCAAGTAGTCGCCATCTATCACGATCCTGCCGAGGTCTAATCTAAATGTCAAATAATAATTAGTCGATCATCTGCATCAACACGAGCCGGTTTCGTCGGCGGAGGAGACCCTTCCTCCTTCGAACTCCGTGGTATTTGTTTCTTGCTGTGGTTGTAGCCCACCTGATGACGGCCGCTTGTGTTGCGCCCGAAACGTCGTGCTTTATTATTGTATTTCTGTTGTTATTTATATCATTTTATTATTTATTATTTATTTTTATTTTTACCTACGTGACTTTACCGAAAAAACCTAAGAGTATGAATCCTTGCAGTCACGAAAGCTTCAAATCTAGAATTATTATTGTTGTTGTTGTTATAAGTTATCAGCTGCACCCGGGCGCCGCTGTTCTTGCAATCGCACCTCGCGGGGAGCCGGTTTCCCGTCGCCACGGTGGGGCAATGAGAGTGGCGTGGTTTGGTGGAGGGCTGTCTTGGAATAGAAATCCGCGGCGGCGTTGAAGAGAAGAAATCCGCGGAAGCTTGGGCGGGCGGGGCGGGGCAGGGCCGCGCCTCCCCCCCCTCCCTCGGGCGTTAACGCGACGCGCGCGCGCACATTGACGCGCGTGCGTGCGCGCGACGCTCTACGACTTTGCGAAAGCATTTTTACTTTATTTTATTTCCTTTTTTTATAAAAAAAAAACTCGTCTTTTTGAAGGTACAATTTGCGAGCGTCGCGAGAGTTAAGGCAAAGTCGAGCCTCGTGTTCGTGAATCTGTCGTTACGCAGCGGCGCGTGTGCTGTCGAATATATTAATAAAAATACATTTCATATAAGGCACGCTAGTTCCGCAATTTGACATTGTTCGTTGACCATGTTTGCTTTGCGCGGGAGGCGAATTTATCGAGCGTGTTTTCTCTCCCCTCCCCCTCTCCCCTCTTGTTATCGATATCTTCTTCTATATTACCGTATCGTCCGGATTATACCACGCGCGTTATCGCCCCTGCCCCCCCCCCCCTCGTGATATTAAAGCAAAGTTTCAGGGGAGCGCGGGAGCGGTGCGTCTTATACTCCGGTAGTTGTGCGTGACCGGTTTGTGTAACTTCGCACACACGCCTTACTTTCGTCTCACTTTGCGGCGCGTCTCATAATTATTATTATTATTATCAATTGGCGATATCGGGCGAACGGTAACGTCGTTATTAGCGCGTCAAAAAAAACTCGATCAATGCTTCTGAAGTGTGTTTTTCACTAAGAAATGTAATTAAAATAAAACAAAATACGACCGAGGGTAAGGGGGGGGGGGGCATTCATCCAGCAGTGGATTGACCATGGCTGATGATTCGATTGTGATTTTGTTGTTGTTGTTGTTGTAAATGACCGCATTTCCTCTTCCCTCCAAAAAGAAGAAGATAATTTACCATGACGAGCACAGGGGTGGTGGTGGGAGTAAATCACCTTCCATCAACACCGGAGCGAGGAGGAGGTGGTGGTGGTGATGGTGGAGCGAGATGCGATGATGGAGAAGGTGGTGGAGGAGGAGGTGATGATGGTGCCGACGAGGTGAGAGAGAGCGTGAGAGAGGCCCTGGATTACCGCAGCGAGTTACTCCAGCGTCTGCAACAGCTGCACCTCGCCAGCCAGCAGGTGCGTGCGTGTGCTCGAGGTGCACCTAGCCTGGCACGAGCGCCGCGATGACGTCAACCCACGTCGCTGAGTGGCGAATGTTGCTGTTGTTGTTGATTGCGTGTAAACGGATCCAGCGGGTTTCACCTTCTCGGTCTCATCAGCAGAGTGAGGCTTGTCAAACAAAATGCTGCTGGGTTTACCGGATGTTCTTGGTCAGAGCGCTGACCAATATAACAACAGTGTTCTTCACTAATCTCCATTGGGGGGCGGGGATACTTTTGGCTCTGAAGATATCAGTGTGAGGGCCCCCCACACTTTTATCTCTCAAGACGTCAGTGTGAGGGCCCCCCACACTTTTAGCTCTTAAGACGTCAGTGTGAGGGCCCCCCACACTTTTATCTCTCAAGACGTCAGTGTGAGGGCTCCCCACACTTTTAGCTTCTAAGACGTCAGTGTGAGGGCCCCCCACACTTTCATCACTTAAGACATCAGTGTGAGACCCCCCCACACTTTAATCTCTCAAGACGTCAGTGTGAGGGCCCCCTACACTTTTAGCCCTCGAGACATGAGTGTGAGGAGCCCCCCCACACATTTGACACCATCGGGTCTCACAGCACGGTGGGGGTGTTTTCACATTCGTGTATTGCCGGCGGGCCGCACGCCAGCGGCCTCACGAGATGGCCACCAGGGACCGCCAGTGGCGCGTGGGACCTTGCACTGATGATGGACACGTGACACAACACAATCAACACAAACTCAATATGCGCTACCTCGGAGACACTGCGGGTCAAGGCCATCACGGTATACATGCGTGTCCGTCTCGCTTATGGTGCCACCACTGGAGTTATGCACTTTAAAATAATCTATATCGAAAACTAATTTCTTTAAAATTGCTTCTTCTTGTGTTTAGTTTGGTGTCATTTCCCCCCCCAAGCACCTTCGATTAGCACGGGTTGGCTACGTCCGGTGGTGCGAAAGAAACTCAACATGCCTACCCACCTACCGCACCACGCATACACGCGGGCACGCAGGTGAGCGTGAGCGGCGAGCGAACCCTGGCCGCGCTCGACAGCCACTTTGCCGGGCTCGAGGTGGCGCTGGCGGCGGCGGTGACGGCGCGCAGGGAAGCGCTGTGCGCTGCCGTGCGCGGCATGGTGAGCGACGCGTCGCGGCCGCTGCGCGAGTGCACGCAGCTCATCCGTCAGCGGGTGGACGCCGTCGAGGACCTGCTGGCAGAAGGTGGGATCAGTGGGGGGGGGGGGGGTGGGACGGTGAGATGCACCGTGCCTCCGATTAGCGCGGTTGGCTACGTACGGTGCAAAAGACGTTGCAACGTACATTCAGGACATCGACGCTAAGAATGGTCAACACACTTTTTCTGGCATCAGGTATTCCAATGGTTTTAAGGTAATTTTGGGGTGCCGATTCCAAATCTGGCATTGGTTTTTGTCTATCACATCAGGTTTTTGAGATATATTGCAGAAGAAAAATATTAAATAAATGTGGATATCTACATAAATGCTATTATAAACACACTATCCTAAAAATACAGCACCATATTTTAACACTAAAGCAGTCGCTGACTCGCAACAACTTGCAATCATAAGTGAGAGAGTTAATTTCGGGTAAAATCTATGAAAATGGGGTATGCCGATAGCATAAAAATGAGATGTGATAGAGCAAATCTGAGATCAGATTTGGAATCAGCACCCTGAAATTAGTCTAAAACAGCTGCAAAAGTCCAGGCCAGAAATTTTTTATTTTTTTGTTGACCAGTGTAATCGATCGGATGAGTTCGCACGCGTTCAATTTCAGTTGCCGTCTTCGTTGTCGTCAATGCTTCTGTTGCCATCGATGACGTCATCGTCGATGACGCCGCTTTCCTCATCAGGTGAGGCGGCCCTGTCCTCGTCGGGCCCGGAGCAAGAGTCGCTCCTCGCCAGCTTCACTCAGAGGTCTCTGCAGGTGCAGCTAGGCAGGTGAGGGTGGGGCAGCAGCAGCAGCTGCAGCAGCAGCAGTAGCAGCAGCAGCAGCAGCATCAACAGCAGCAGCAGCATAAGCTTCTCCTGCTGCAGGAGGAACTCAGCATCTTACCTGCCCTGTCCTTCCCTTCCTCTGACATAATTCTGTCCCCTTGCACTCTACCCATTGCCTAACCCCCTTGCTGTTTCCTCCATACCCACCTCTACCTGCTCCCCCAATTCCTTGCCTGTCCTTGCCCTCACGTGCCCATGACGAGCATTCTCAGCCCACCCTCCCCCTTCAATGCAGACACAACTCCATTGGCATCACGTGTCCCTACTCCAAGAAGCATTCGCGGTAGTTCCAAGTTTGCGTGTTCCCATTCCCCAAGTCCCTTTGTCGCATGCCCTCGGATCTCTTTTTGTGTCGCCAATGCTCGTCTCCGTGTCCCCGCAAACCACGCCCCATGTTGCCATGACCCTGTACCTACATTTCCCACATCGTCATTTCTTCTTTATACTATGCCCCAACATGCCCTTCTACCCCCTGTCTCCTCGCATCTCATGCCACCATGTCCCGCCTATCCAATTTTCCCCGTATATTTCAAACTGAACTAAAACTGGACTATACTCTTGATTATTTCGGTAAAGGCACGCAGGTAGAAAAAATAATCGAACACGACGTTTCGATCGCCACACAAGCAAGCAATCGTCATCGGGTGGACGATTACTTGTGTGGCGATCGAAACGTCGTGATCTATTATTTTTCATAATTTTTTATACCTACGTGACTTTACCGAAAGAACCAAAGAGTATGGATTCATGCAGTCACGAAAGCTTTAAATCAAGATTAAAACTGAACTCTTTTTTTTACCAGGAAAGGCCCACTGATCTATATAGCTCTTTTATCAGAAGCCACCTGGCCACAAATGAACTCAGTGAAGTGGCTTTTCACGTAGAAATGTATAGCAGCCAAATACTCGTTCTTTCGGTAAAGTCACGTAGAAAGGAAATACCGAAAGAAGCAAGAATATGAATCCCTGCAGTCACGAAAGCTTTAAATCGAAAAAAAAAATCAGCCAAATACTCTTAAACGCATGTTCCTAAATATGGAGGGGGAAAAAAAAACACATCTTGCCACCGCAGCACCCTATATCATACGCCCGTGCCCTTCATCCCGCGTACCCCCCTATGCCCCAGTGTCTCATGCCCACGTGTGCCCCACGCAGCCTGCCCGAGGTGCCGGCGCTGGGCGAGGTGGCGTGCGTGCGGGCCTCGCTGGACGCGTCGCTGGGACCTCGTCTCTGCTCGGCGCTCGCCGCTCACGGCCGCGTCGCGCCGCGTGCTCCCGTGCAGCTCGAGGAGACGAACGCGCGGCCAGCCGCCGTGCGTGTGCGGTGGTGTAAGGTGCGTGTGCGGTGGTGGAAGGTGCGTGTGCGGTGGTGTAAGGTGCGTGCGTGTGCGGTGGTGTAAGGTGCGTGCGTGTGCGGTGGTGTAAGGTGCGTGTGCGGTGGTGGAAGGTGCGTGCGTGTGCGGTGGTGTAAGGTGCGTGTGCGGTGGTGTAAGGTGCGTGCGTGTGCGGTGGTGTAAGGTGCGTGTGCGGTGGTGGAAGGTGCGTGCGTGTGCGGTGGTGTAAGGTGCGTGTGCGGTGGTGGAAGGTGCGTGCGTGTGCGGTGGTGTAAGGTGCGTGTGCGGTGGTGGAAGGTGCGTGCGTGTGCGGTGGTGTAAGGTGCGTGTGCGGTGGTGGAAGGTGCGTGTGCGGTGGTGGAAGGTGCGTGTGCGGTGGTGGAAGGTGCGTGTGCGGTGGTGGAAGGTGCGTGCGTGTGCGGTGGTGTAAGGTGCGCGCGTGTGCGGTGGTGTAAGGTGCGCGCGTGTGCGGTGGTGTAAGGTGCGTGCGCGTGCTTCTATAGAACCCGCCGAGAGGAGGAACAGGGGTTGGATCACCTGCCAAATTTCTTTGTGCATGCATACAGACTTGGCATAGCGACCCCGTAGAATGCTGATTCGTTATTGCGTTTTTTTTTGTCCTGGAGACATTTCCCCCTCCCCCCTCCCCCAAAATCAGAAAATCCATATTTGTTTACATTCGCTCATCCAATGAGAACGACGTGGTTGTGTGTGGGGAGCGGTGGTGCAGCGGTTAGCGCACCGCGCTATGAACCCGGCGACCCGAGTTCGATTCTCGCTCACGGCCAACACCCAGTGACGGTTACATAAACCGGTCCTGGGGTTCCTCCCCGAGGTCGACTCAATATGAGTACCTGCTGGGATGTGTAAACATCGCCACTGGGGAGACAAAGGCGGCTGGGTGTGATGCTGGCCAACTACCTCCCCCAGGTACCGTACCGCCCTCCATAGGTGCTCACTAACAGCACTTTCCCCAAAGTATGTGGAGGCTGTACGGGGGATCTTTGTCTTGTCTGCCTGCCGCAGGTGGACGAGGAGTTCCCCGTGCAAGAGTACGTTCTTGAGTACTGTCGCGGTCGTACGGAGGACGTAGCGCAGATGACCAGGGTACGGGCTCCTTCCTTCATCATCGTCATCGTCGTCATCATCGCCACCATTAAACTTCATCGCCATTTGCAACATCCTCATTGAAGCCATCACCGACAGCACCGTTTTGTTATTTTTTCATCGTTGTAATTTAATCAGCAATATTATTTAAACAGTAGAATTTTCACAATCATCACCACCATCATCATCGTTTTCACAGTTATAATTTTCATTAGAATCATCATCAGCTCTATAAATGCAGAGAACTGTACAAGTAAAAAATGTACAATGTTTTTACGTGTCTCATTAAGTGCTTGCTATGTTTGTGTCCGTTGACGCCCTGGACATCCTTGCAAACGAGGTGTTGTTATCTCAAGGGATCGTCCAGATTAAAAATTAAAAGTCGTTTTCATCATGTATATTTTCACCATCCCCTACCACACTATAATTATCACCACCACCACCTCCACCATTATCACCACCACACCATCACCGTGTCAATAGTTTATTTCATTACTCTGTACACCCCCCATCCACCCTACTCTCCCCCCTCCCCCCTTCCTCATGCCCCCCCCAGGTGTACTGCGGCCCCGATGCCGAGTTCACGGTGCCCCATCTGGAGCCGCACGCAGACTTCACGTTCCGCGTGGGGGCCCGCGAAGGAGGCCCCGAAGGCCCCATTGCCTGGAGCGTGCCCGTCACGACCAGCACTCCGCTCCCCGCGCACGGTCCGTCCCTCCTTCCGTTGTAACCACCCCGTGCGTCAGTGACACACCTTCATGGTGACGGACATGATGGTGTGACGACGCACTTGATGAGATCGCACTCGTTGCACACAAAGCGCTCGCCACAAATGAACCGCTATCACCTCGCCGATCTCATCAAGGAGCATAAGCCATCATCACGTGACCTCCGGTCATCCTCGCCACAGCGGCTACTGGTTGACCTTCGATTTAAAGCTTTCGTGACTGCAGGGATTCATCTTCTTGGTTCTTTCGGTAAAGTCACGTAGAAGGGAAATAATAGAATAATAAAAATAAAACATAATAAAATACAATTCTCACGACGTTTCGGCCACAACGCAAGCAGCCGTCCTCAGGTGAAGAACAGGTCTGTCGGGAAGACAGCGTCTGAATGAAACACCCCAGGCTTGGAGCGTCTATTTAAGCTGGGTTGGAGGGGGAAGAGCGCCTTGACAAAAATAATTATTATGTTTTATTTTTATTATTTTATTATTTCCCTTTTACGTCACTTTACCGAAAGAACCAAGAAGATACTGGTTGACCGTCGAACAAAGAAGGTCGCCGCATCGCGCGCTTTCAACATGAGGCCGTCTGGAACGCTCTTCCTTCCGATATTAGGAAGCCACTGGAGTTATGCACTTTTGAATCGTCACCTAGATTGACAAACTCATTTCTTTAGAACTGCTTTTTGAGTTTAGTTTTTGTTATCTGTTCCCTCGCACCTCCAATTCGCACGGTTGGCTACATACGGTGCGAAAAAAGTCCAACATACGTACTTACATACCCGATGGTGGAACATCTGTTCACAAAGTATCTGTCATCAGTTACATGCCTGATGGGTAACACACCTGTTGGTAACACAAGTTACTGACACACCTGTAGTGACACACCTGGTGTCGTTAGTGACACACCTGTAGTGACACACCTGGTGTCGTTAGTGACACACCTGTAGTGAAACACCTGTTCCTAACACACCTGCTCGTGATACATCTGAATTACACTCCTGTTGACGACACCCCCTGCTGTCGTTAGTGACACACCTGGTGTCGTTGGTAACACACCTGGTGTCGTTAGTGACACACCTGTAGTGACACACCTGGTGTCGTAGTGACACACCTATAGTGACACACCTGGTGTCGTTGGTAACACACCTGGTGTCGTTAGTGACACACCTGTAGTGACACACCAGGTGTCGTAGTGACACACCTGTAGTGACAGACCTGGTGTCGTAGTGACACACCTGTAGTGACACACCTGGTGTCGTTAGTGACACACCTGTAGTGACACACCTGGTGTCGTTAGTGACACACCTGTAGTGACACACCTGGTGTCGTTAGTGACACACCTGTAGTGACACACCTGGTGTCGTTAGTGACACACCTGTAGTGACACACCTGGTGTCGTTAGTGACACACCTGTAGTGACACACCTGGTGTCGTAGTGACACACCTGTAGTGACACACCTGGTGTCGTTAGTGACACACCTGTAGTGACACACCTGGTGTCGTAGTGACACACCTGTGTCGATGGTGACACACCTGTAGTGACACACCTGTAGTAACACACCTGGTGTCGTAGTGACACACCTGTAGTGACACACCTGGTGTCGTAGTGACACACCTGTAGTGACACACCTGGTGTCGTTAGTGACACACCTGTAGTGACACACCTGGTGTCGTTAGTGACACACCTGTAGTGACACACCTGGTGTCGTTAGTGACACACCTGTAGTGACACACCTGGTGTCGTAGTGACACACCTGTAGTGACACACCTGGTGTCGTAGTGACACACCTGTGTCGTTGGTGACACACCTGTAGTGACACACCTGTAGTAACACACCTGGTGTCGTAGTGACACACCTGTGTCGTTGGTGACACACCTGTAGTGACACACCTGTAGTGACACACCTGGTGTCGTAGTGACACACCTGTGTCGATGGTGACACACCTGTAGTGACACACCTGTAGTAACACACCTGGTGTCGTAGTGACACACCTGTAGTGACACACCTGGTGTCGTAGTGACACACCTGTAGTGACACACCTGGTGTCGTTAGTGACACACCTGTAGTGACACACCTGGTGTCGTAGTGACACACCTGTAGTGACACACCTGGTGTCGTTAGTGACACACCTGTAGTGACACACCTGGTGTCGTAGTGACACACCTGTAGTGACACACCTGGTGTCGTTAGTGACACACCTGTAGTGACACACCTGGTGTCGTAGTGACACACCTGTAGTGACACACCTGGTGTCGTTAGTGACACACCTGTAGTGACACACCTGGTGTCGTTAGTGACACACCTGTAGTGACACACCTGGTGTCGTAGTGACACACCTGGTGTCGTAGTGACACACCTATAGTGACACACCTGGTGTCGTTGGTAACACACCTGGTGTCGTTAGTGACACACCTGTAGTGACACACCTGGTGTCGTAGTGACACACCTGGTGTCGTAGTGACACACCTATAGTGACACACCTGGTGTCGTTGGTAACACACCTGGTGTCGTTAGTGACACACCTGTAGTGACACACCTGGTGTCGTAGTGACACACCTGTGTCGATGGTGACACATCTGCTCTCGTTGGTGATTGACAGAATGGAGGCGGGACCACGCGGGGTTTGCGCTGAGCGCGCGGAGGGACGTGGCGACGCGGGGCTCGGGGCCAGGGGTCACAGCCCTTTACTCGAGCCGACCCAGCCTGGCCCTCGGTCACTCCGTGAGCTTCAGGTGAGCCCCCCCCCCCCTCCCCTGTCGTGCCGTCAGCGAGGAAGGCCGCGAAGGGTTGGCGGATCGCGTGCCGCGTCACAACTATATTATCACTCAGATCAGTAAACGACTTGACAGTAATGGACTGACAAGACCCACCTCTGGTGGTGATCTCTGGACAATAGACTGACAGACCGGTCTCTGATGGGGTCTTTAGACAATAGACTCACAGACTGGTCTCTGAAAGGGTCTCAGACTGGTCTCTTGATGGGGTCTCTAGGCAATAGACTGGCAGACCGGTCTCTGATGGGGTCTCTAGACAATAGACTCACAGACTGGTCTCTGATGAGGTCTCTAGACAATAGACTGACAGACCGGTCTGTGATGGGGTCTCTAGACAATAGACTCACAGACTGGTCTCTGATGGGGTCTCTAGGCAATAGACTGACAGACCGGTCTGTGATGGGGTCTCTAGACAATAGACTCACAGACTGGTCTCTGAAAGGGTTTCAGACTGGTCTCTTGAAGGGGTCTCTAGACAATAATAGACTGGCAGAATAATCTGATGGAGTCTCAGACTGGTGTCTTGATGGGGTCTCTAGACAATAATAGACTGGCAGACCGGTCTATAATGGGGTCTCTAAACACAGGCTATGAACTGTACCCGCCCCCCCCCACTGCTCCCCGTCCTCAGGGTTGAGCGGGTGGGCCCCCTTGGGTGGGATGACACCATTGGGCTCTGCGTGGAGCCCCGAGCCGACGCCAAGTCCCTCCGTTGGAACGGCGCCCTCTGCATCGCCTCCAACGGTGCGTCACACCGCATCACTCCTGTCCAGTTACACCCACCTCATGATAATGACGGTGGTGGTGGTGATGATGATGGGGTGTGGCGGTGATGACAGTGGTGATGGTGATGATGGTGATGATATTGATGGTGATGATGGTGATGATAATGAAGGTTGGCAGTGATGACAATAATGTTAATATTATACTAATGATGCTGATTAGGTGGTCGTGGCGATAATGATGATGATAACAATGGTCGTGATGTTGATGGTGACAATGGTAGCGGCGATTCGAACGATCGTGATGATGATGGTGACGATGGCGGTGACGGTGTTGCCCGTGTCGGCGGCGGCGGCAGCAATGACCGCGGTGGTGGCAATGCCGACGCTCGCGTTAACAACGACGCCCATCCCGCCAGGCGCCGTGTTCGTGAACGGCAAGGAGATGACCAACCAGCTGCCCTCTCTGGCCGTCGGCATGACGGTGACCTTCGGCACCGAGGGCCCGGAGCCCGGCTCCCCCGTGGTGCCTCCCCCGGGGCCTCTGGGCCTGCCGGCCGCTCTCCGCGGAGCGCCGCGCAGGCTACGCGTGAGCGTGGCGTGCGCTGAACGCGAGGTGGTGTCCGAATGGCTGCTGGAGCAGGCCTGGGAGGTCCTCTACTTCGGCTGCTCCTTCACCCACCCCGGGTGGAGCGTCCTGGTCTTCTGAGCGGAAGCCCCAGCGTTGCTGCTGCCTCTGCTGCCGGGCCTTTCAGCGGGGCAGGACGTAGCGCCGTTGCGGGGCCCGCGATGTTTCACGGTCAAATTCGTCGTTTGAAGGCGAGTGTCACGCTCGTGATGCCTGCAGTTCTCGTTGTGTGTGCGGGAGATCTAATTAATGCATGAATTTTCAACGGAAGGGGAGCGGTGGTGCAGCGGTTAGCTCGCTTGCGTTACGAACCCGGCGACCCGAGTTCGATTCCCGCTCGCGGCCAACACCCGGTGACGATTATCTGAACCGTTCCTTGGCCTCGGCTCGGTCGACTCAGCATCAATTGAGTGCCCGGTGCGATAAGTTAACATTGTTAGTCGGGAGAGAATGGCGCACATGAATATGCGCACACGTTTACCACGCGAAGTGTATTTGTGTGCGCGCGCATCAATGGGTTATTTCGATTCATTCAAATAATTTTCAAGAAAAAAATTGTTTAGGCTAAAAGCGCGTCACGTTGGACGTGCTTAACGATCATCGAGTGAGCGCGTGCGGCATGGAACAAGTCCATTTGGACGTGGAGGAGTGAATTGGTGAACGTGGAAGGACGTGGCATGGAAGGTGGTGGTAGCGTGTGTGCGCTTGCACGCGCTGCTCGCTGAGGCGGAGGAGGGAACTGTAGTGAAGAGCCGGGACGTGCCACCTCGATCTCTGTGAGTTGTCCTTCCCCCCGGCACCTCCGGTTAGCACGGTTGGCTACGTACGGCGCGAAAGAAGTTCAACACGCATGCAAGCGAGAGGGAACGAGGGGAGAAATATGCCAACACAGGTGACGCAACTTGTTTCCAGAGGCTTCTGCTCACAGCTGGGGGTCTTCTCGGTGCCTGTGGGTCATTGTGAATAAAACGCAGTACAAGTGTCTCCATTGCTGTGGACATTGTTTCGGTGAGGTTGTCCGAGACTTGAAACGGCGCGCGGCGACGCTCTGACTAACCGACTGTTGTTGTCCTCTATGAAGCGCTTCATCTGCACTGGGCAATTCCCTAGATCTCCCTTGCGAAGGAGACATCTGGCCTCAGCTGTCTCTCAGCTGTGTCCAGCATTGAAGTTGGACTGCGACGGACGACGCGACCGAGCGCTAGCGGGTTTATTGCTCATTGCAGAGGTCCGGGATTCGAGCCCAGCGGCCACTCTGGTTAATACTGCGGGTGTATTGATGATAAAATTGCGTGGGCCATTTTATTTCACAGTGGATGTTCAAGATTGTGATGTTATATGTAAATATTATTTTTTTAAACGAGGAGGCCAATGTGTGCCACTTTTACGTTCCAAATTAAAAAAAATACTAAAAGCACTTAAATGGGTGACACCCCAGCAAGATCACCCCCCTGTTGACAGACTCTACTCCCCTACAAAACAGCGATTGGTGTGAATACTAAATTGTTATATTTGAATATGTGTGTGTGTGTATCCGTCATCTAAAGAGCCTGTTTCATCTACCTGGGGTGGCGCTGATTTAGATCGGCTGAGCCAACCCCCAACCGGGATTTGAATTCTATTCTTGGTTCTTTCGGTAAAGGCACGTAGAAGGGAAATAATACAATAATAAAAATAAAGCATAAAAGTTTATTATTTTATTATTTCCCTTCTACGTGACTTTACCGAAAGAACCAAGAATATGAATCCCTGCAGTCACGAAAGCTTTAAATCGGGATTTGAACTCTCTATTTTCCGATGTCGCGAACTGCTCGCTCCAACGCTGAGCCACCTGGCTGGTGGATTGCCAGCAGTATGATTAACCGCTTAGGTGTGCAATCTCTCACCAGTGCAATTAATTAGTTGGTATTACAGAGTGTAATTAACACACAACTTTCACGTAATTGTAATCTAATTAATATACATTAATTAAAATGTATATATATATATATAAATTGGAAGAAAAGCGTTGGTATAGCCCAATAATTATTGAACTATACCTACGTTTTTCTTGATAACGATATCCAGTTGTGGGTGACTGATGGTTTCTTTCTTGACACTGACGAACAAACTTTGTGTGTATGTTGAACTTCTTTCACACTGTACATAGCCAACCGCGCTAATCAGAGATGCCGGGAAAGGACACGAAACTAAACACAAAAAGCAGTTCTTCCGTGCCTTCTCGATGGATTTGCCGCTGCGAGCAGTAAGGCTGTGAGACGCCGTGCTACGCAGATGCTCCACGTTGCAGTTATGCGAAATCCGTTACACTCGGAGATGTCCTTACATGGGCCCGTTTGAAAAGTCATCTGCACTTGCCTTTGTTTTAAACATAACTCTGTTGTGAAGTGTAATACAGCCACAATGATTCTCTGCTCACGCTTATTAAAGACACTGCGGTCAGTTGCATATTATTTTTTATTTTATTCATAGCAGCATTTTGGCGATGATTTACATATGATTGGCACGTTCAGTGTTGGGCAGCACCACGAAAACCATCTTATTCGAGCACGCAACTTTCTGACAATTTTCAAAAAGCTTGTATCAAACCGCAGCCAATAAGCTCAAGGGGATTATTTGCTTCGCACAAACTGCGACGCGCTCTTCGACTTCATGGCATTGGAGCGGAGTTAATAGGCAGACTTGAGATGGATGCAGATGCTGCTCAGAAGCTTCTCCCAGCCGGACTTGCCGTCGGCTGACAGGCCACCGTTGGCATGGTCCACTTCCTCCAGGATGGTGGCAGACAGCACCTGAGCGGAATACATCATTTTGGATTATTTAGAGTGTCAACGTGGAGGCTAAGGCGAGGCCTTGGCGTCACATGCAATGGTGAGTCTTTAATACTTTTTTTTGTCGGTGAGGTTTCTGCATCAGTATGTTTGGCCAGTGACATCAAATCACTCTTTGGCTTTACGTACAAAGTGTAGCTGCAAGAGTTTCATTGCGCTAGAGCAGCGTTCTTCATTAATTTTCAGATGGGGGCCACTTTCGCCGCTAAGACATCATCAGTCTGAGCGCCGCCACACCGCCTGCAAGGGCTGACTTCACATTTGTGTATTGTCGGGGGCCGCACGGCATGGGCCACACTGAATACCACCAGGTTCCGCCAATGGCCCACGGGCCTTGCAATGAAAGAACACCGCACTAGAGCCATCCTCTGCCTACCTTAGAGCCCAAGCGTGCAACACCTGACATTCACAGCAAATCTATCCAAGTACTAACCAGTCTCAACACACCCTGCTTAGTTTCCAAGATCTGACGAGATGAGAGAGGGAGGGAGGGGGGTGGTACATTCAGAGTGATTGCAAGGCATAAAATGCCATCGTTGAGTTGCGGTGCCACGTACCTTGAAGTACTGGGAGTCCACGTGGAACTCATAGGCGTGCTTCTGGCTCAGGGCCTTGAGCTTCAGGTTCTGCTTCTCAGGGTCGTCCAGGGCCACCACGGCGTCGTTGACGGCGTTGATGATCCTCTCGGCGTGCCAGCGCACGGCGGGAGACTTGCTCAGCTTGTCGGCCGAGTCGAGCCCCTTGAACTTGGGGAAGAAGTCCTGCACGCCGGGGTTGGACGTGAAGAACCTGGTGATGGTAACGAGGGTGTGGTGGGTGGATGGAGGGGAGAGGGCACAGAGAGGTTGGTGGAGGAGTAAAAACTACATTTGGAATTACAACGTCAAGAGTCACTTCTGCAAGAAGAAGAAGAAGAAGAAAAAACTCACCACATTAAACATTGCATAGGTTGTAAAAAAAAAATGGTATCGTCTTGATCGAAAGAAATTAACACGGTTCCAAAAATGTCTTCAAAAGTTTGCAATATGCCGGGTTCTTGCGTGAGAGAGAAATAAATATTTATTTTTAATTATGATTTTAATTAACAATTATAAAGTTCCCCTCTACAAGGTACTCATCGCACGAATAAATTGATCGATTGCCAAACAAGTACAAATTATAATTATTTCTAGATTTGAAGCTTTCGTGACTGCAAAGATTCATATTCTTAGGTTTTTTCGGTTAAGTCACGTAAGTGACTTGACTTATAATTATGTATCGGAGCTAATTGAGATATCTCTAGCTTGACATCACGTGGATTTCAGCCTCAATCTTAGAAGAGCTCCTGCTTGAGCAAATCACTCTATGCGTGGATTTTGTAATCAAGTAATTGACAACGTAAAAAAAACACTTATACCAATGATAAGAAACAGGGGAGGCATGCATCTTTCATCATTGCCAAAGAAAAATAGCGTTTAGCTCAATTGCCAAGTCATCAGCCATCTGGACAAACGTGCGCAGTGGCGTTTGTTGAAGCAATAGGACACCTCTGGCTAAACACGTTTCCACCTCTCTGAGCCTCTTGAGCAGCGCTGCTAATTTAGTTTAACACGTAAGCTTTCCCGACAAATATTATTCATAACGAAGAGTTTATTTTTGGGTTAGATCGCGCAAATATAAATGTGTCGTTAACCCGCCACCACCCGACACAGGTGCAATCAGTGAAGGTTTGTCACGTAAATAAAACGCGTCAATTAGTTACTACTTCAGCACACCGGTGTGTTGGCGAGTAAACCCACGACATTTAGCGCTGTTAACCCGCCACGTTCCACAACACACACACATCACTCACTTGATGAGAACGGCCTTGCCCGCAGCCTCGTAGTTGGCGTACACTGCCTTCCAGCTGCCGGCGACCGCAGCCTGCTCAGAGGCAGAGAGGGCCCCAACGCTCCCAGAGTCGACGATAGGCATGGTGGGTGGTTGGCGGTGGAGGCTTTGAGAAGAGACACGAGAGCGCCGAAGGTGGCTTTGGGTGGCACTGAAGCTGTGGAAGTGGCCGGAGGGCCACACTTAAATACCTGAACGCGACCGCGTTGCTCAATCGCGATTGAGCAATTTTGAGGCATCTGAAGTGGATAATCTCACGCAGATTCAGCAAAAAAAAACTGTGTGCTGCACCATTTTTCGTGAATGGTGATTAGGAAAGGCTGATCGATACAGATTCCTTGATAAATGATGCTGGCTCAATCATGGTTGGGGGGGTTGTGGGGGAGTCGAAGTATCTAAGTGTGGCTTTAGCACAACGTTTTTGGCAAAACAACTTGCCATGATTCTAGATTTGAAGCTTTCGTGACTGCAATGATTCATATTATTAGTTTTTTTCGGTAAAGTCACGTAGGTAAAAACATAAAAAAAGTAAAATAAAATAAAAATCACGACGTTTCGGAGGCAACACAAGCTTCCGTCTTCAGGTGGTACCGTCACAGCCACGACAGCTGTATCAAGTAAATGAGAGATTGAAGGAGCTACCACTCCGTTTATATAATGGTTGGAGAAGATGGTGGGCCTGCCCAGTGAAATGTATTTTTGGCGGGATAGGAAGGTCTTCTCTTTATGAGGTGTACTGAGGAGATGGAAGCAAGAGCATGTCCACAGTATGGAAGGCATAATTGAGTAATTGTATTCTCACACATTCAAAGAATGTAAACAAATCAAAGGCATAGAGGCCATTATCCTTAAATATGACGATGTCGTGACGTTCATGCGGGGCCTGTCACGTATTCCGCTATAGCGCGTTAAAGCATTTGCTCCGTTGGGATATTAAACAGAAATAACCGATTTGAAGCTTTCGTGACTGCAGGAATCCATACTCTTTGGTTCTTTCGGTAAAGTCACGTAGGCAGAAAACTAATAGATCACGACGTTTCGATCGCAACACAAGCGATCGTCATCAGGTGGGGACAACCACAGCAAGAAACACTCCTGTTTTTTCTCGCTTGTGTTGCGATCGAAACGTCGTGATCTATTATTTTTCTACCTACGTGACTTTTACCGAAAGAACCAACGAGTATGAAAATTAACGGAGCCCGTTTGGCCATTTCCACGAGGCAAGCGTTTGACGTATCGGGGGACCCAATCCCACGGCGTTGCAGCTTTCGCGTGAATCCGCATTCGTCGGCAATTTGGCAAGCCGCCAACACGATAGCATCCAACGATGGGTTTACAAACACCGCCGCAAAACCACGGCGCGTTTGCGCAATTGGCAAATCGAGCTCGGTACGCGCTTTTCCGCGCTCGTCGCTAAAATGAACAACTCATGGGTACCGGCTGATCGAGCGTCCCCGACAGAGCGCAGATGGTAAAGAAGAATTATACAAATTTCGATTTAAAGCTTTCGTGACTGCAGGGATTCATCTTCTTGGTTCTTGCGGTAAAGTCACGTAGAAGGGAAGTAATAAGAATCTTCACCTGAGGACGGCTGCTTGCGTTGTGGCCGAAACGTCGTGAGAACTATTTTATTATGTTTTTATTATTATTTTATTACTTCCCTTCTACGTGATTTTACCGAAAGAACCAAGAAGAAGAATTATATATTTATAAAAAAAAAGCAGGAATGGTTACTAGCACAGGAGGCGTTAGAGATGTTCAAACGCCAAATGGACGCGCCGATTGCAAGGCACCACGTGGGCATTTCACCACACGCGCACACACACTTCACGCGGCTCGTGGAAATGTTGTTCTGGCAGAGTGATTTGCCAAGTTTTGTGCGCGACGCTGAACACGACGGGCGAAGCACTCCTCTGGGTTGTTCACACGCACGCCACGAGGTGTCAGCTTCTGATAACTCTCATTCGACTGGCAGTGTTTTTGCACGCGCGTGATGTTTGTTGTTTTGCTGCTGCTGCATTGGCCGGGAGTCCAACCTCAGATCAGTGCTACGTCGAGGATAGGTGATTCGTAAAAAATTAACCCGTAAAAACAAAGTTTTTCACTATAAATCCTTTATATGCGTGGCGGCTAGAGTCCTCTCGTCCTCTGGCTTGAGATGGCTGCCACCTATGGGTCAGATGATTGTCTGCCAGCATTAAGCAATTGGTAATTAAATATTTAATTTTTTTCCCTAAACAGTGTAAAATTTTGGATTTTTTTTTTCACGAAAATTAATTGTCGCACACAACGAGTCTGTGTGGAAAATGTCAGCTTGATTGGATCACGGGAAGTGGGTTAAAAAACGACCGAAAGATTTGCACGGTCGTAAGCAAGCAAGCAAGCACGCAAGCACGCAAGCAAGCAAGCAAGCGAACTTAATATAAAGGATTAAAAAAGAAAAAAAATGGTGACTATAGAAAAGCGGTAAAGGTGATGCCTGAAACTGCTTGCTCATGGCACTGCTGGTGGAAGGATTTCCCACTTTACATAGCCAACCCGATTAGCACGGTTGGCTACGTACGGTGCGAAAGAAGTTCAACATACGTACATACATTAGAGCAGTGGTGCTTAGCTTTTACTGCAGCCTTGCAACCACGTTGGTTCTCAATCGTAAAAAAAGTATAATGTCAATAACTACACATGGTTTGATGAAACAAAGTAGTTGTACTGACGTGTCCGTGCTTAATGTTTGTGTTCGATTATTTACCTTCTAAAACAAATCTGGCCGTGTCTCGCTAACCCCCCAGAAAGGACATCTCGCACCCCGAGGGGGTGGCGTGCCACCCCAGGATACGAAGGAGAAGAAGAACCACTGGGCAGAGGTCGCAAACGGGTTTTTATTCCTTACCCGTACCCGGCCGCACCAGGGTCGCAAATGGCTACCCGTTCCCTACCCGTACCCTACCCGAAATGAGTGACAAACGGTTACTCACCAGTGACTCACGGCCTACCCGTACCCGGCCGCACCAGGGTCGCAAACGGCTACCCGTACCCGTACCCGGCCGGGTACGGGTAGCCGGGTATCGGGTAGGGTACGGGCATCGGGTACCCGGTTGCGATCTCTGCCACTGGGTTATAGGGAGATCAAGAGACCACCATGCCCGCTCCTCCTCGAGAGCAGTGAGTGGCTCTCAATCTTTGTTTTGGCTGCTGTTACCCATCCCCCCCCCCCGCTTTTGTTGCATTTTGTTTCAACCGAGTTACACAACAACCCTTGCCTGACTCGACATGGGCTCTGAGAAATAAACGTACGAGTAGTGAACGTCAATATTTTAACCAATTGTCCATTCTGTGAGGCATCCCCAACCGGCTTAGTAACCGCAAGCGAATAGAAAAAAAATGGACGCTCTGCACGCGTGACGTCATTTGTTTGTTGGTGACTTTTTCAAGCCACATTGTTTACGATCGAGGAGTTCACAAAGGTATTTTACATCGTTCCTCGGTGAACATACGGATTCAAATTATATCGTCGTTATTTTATCTTGGCAGATTCATACGTTAGTATTCACCAATGACTCTCATGTATTACATTATTTCACACACTTATAAATGACCTCAGTGTGTCGTCTTGGGGTGGTCTGGGAATGCTTTGTTGTTTTTGCTGCCTTGACAAATCTTCATAAATCGGACTTCTGTAACGAAAGCAATTTTTTAAATATATATATACTTAGAGACCTGCTTACCATTTTCTCGATGTTGCACTCATTCGAGTGCCTTTGTATTTTTCGATTTAAAGCTTTCGTGACTGCAGGGATTCATCTTCTTGGTTCTTTCGGTAAAGTCACGTAGAAGGGAAGTAATAAAATAATAAAAATAAAACATAATAAAATGAAATTATTTCATTTTAATAAAAATAAAACATAATAAAATGAAATTATTTCATTTTATTATGTTTTATTTTTATTATTTTATTACTTCCCTTCTACGTGACTTTACCGAAAGAACCAAGAAGATGCCTTTGTATTGTTCGCTGTTGTAACCCGCTGACGCGCCCCACGCTGGAACATCTGTGCTCAAGAGCTTCATAGCTCATCGGATTCCCCCTTCCAGTCGGTAAGACAATATGTTCCGGAGCTCAATGCCAATACGGAGGTCTGCTGCTTGCCACGAGGGGGGCTTCAAGAGAGCGAGAGAGAGAGGGAGCGGGAGAGTTGGTGGACTTTTGCTGTTCCTGCCCCGTTGAGGGAGTGCAGGCCACAGTGTGTTTACTCTACTGCCCGCAGTGCGGGGCTTTGCATGGCCCGTGCATGACAATGACCCAAAACACACGGCCAAGGCAACAAAGGAGTGGCTCAAAAAGAAGCACATTAAGGTCCTGGAATGGCCTAGCCAGTCTCCAGACCTTAAACCCATAGAAAATCTGTGGAGGGAGCTGAAGGTTCGAGTTGCCAAACGTCAGCCTCGAAACCTTAATGACTTGGAGAAGATCTGCAAAGAGGAGTGGGACAAAATCCCTCCTGAGATGTGTGCAAACCTGGTGGCCAACTACAAGAAACGTCTGACCTCTGTGATTGCCAACAAGGGTTTTGCCACCAAGTACTAAGTCATGTTTTGCAGAGGGGTCAAATACTTATTTCCCTCATTAAAATGAAAATCAATTTTAAAAAAATGTTCACATGCGTTTATCTGGATTTTTGTTGTTTTTATTCTGTCTCTCATTGTTCAAATAAACCTACCATTAAAATTATAGACTGATGATTTCTTTGTCAGTGGGCAAACGTACAAAATCAGCAGGGGATCAAATACTTTTTTCCCTCACTGTACGTGGCTGAGTGCGATGAGAGAGCGCTGCAACCTCGCGTGTTCATCAAAGTTCACTTCGAAGGGATCGCAGAAGTTCAGCTGTTGTGTAACAACACGGCGAGTTGCATCGCGCTGTCGCTCTCTCTCTAACTTCCTAGAGAAAAAAGATGCTGGAAGGTGACACTGACGGCTGCTCTGTGCTTCCAGCGTTCAGAGGCCTGCTTAAGGCGCGGCTCCGGCTGGAGCACGCGTACCACACACATGTCGGTGATGTGCACGTCTTCTTCGAACGCTGGGGAGCCGGAAAGGCCTTCTGTACCAGCGTGGAGGGCACCCTCGTGTTCACCTTCTGAAGCGCTCGCTCGTCACCGTGGCGTGCGCGATGACACCACCACCACGTGGCTTTTATTTCGTGTTGTGCGCGGTGCTTTTAGCGCCACAGCGCGTGGATTTGTAGCGTTTATTTTCATTTGTTTGCTGGTGACTTTGTGTATTTCATATCGAAATCGCCTCCAGTGCCTTTGCTGCTGGCGGCAATAAAAGTTGTTTAAAAGACAAAAGTCTAACTTCCTCCGCACGAGTGTTACACGTGATTTTGTTTCGTTTAAATCGTCTCATTGCTGAAGCTTTCAATGGGGAGATCAGTTTCCAAGTACTGGGGAAATAAATCAGGCGGTAATAGAAGTAATGGTTATGAAAACAAACGTGTGCTGGGCTGCAAATGTGTGCGGAATGATGATGGAATGCGGTCGTCCTCCCACGCAGATGCAATTTAGTAAAACAAGAAACAGCGAACACACGCAATGACAAGGGCGGTAAGAAGCACATACACAAAGATGCTCTGAAGTTACAAGTTTCCGCAGTGAACCCACAACTGGGAGAAAGATCGCAGGAAGGGTCGAGGCTTCGTGACGAGCAAAGGGAAAAATAAACACTGCCTATTTAGGAAGGAATACGGTTGACAGATTTTTGAAGCGGGTAAAGAATCTCGCCAGCCATAACAAAGGAAGAGTGTCTTCTCGGTTCTTTCGGTAAAGTCACGTAGAAGGGAAATAATAAAATAATAATAATAAAACATAATAAAATAAAATAATTCTCACGACGTTATTATTTTATTATTATTTCCCTTCTACGTGACTTTACCGAAAGAACCAAGAAGATGAATCCCTGCAGTCACGAAAGCTTTAAATCGTAAAAAAAAAAGAGTGACCGACACAATCGACGGCTGATGGATGACAGCCAGCTTACACGGGGCTTGCATGTATGCATGTTGAACTTCGTTCGCACCGTACGTTGCCAATCGCGCTAGGTGGGAGGTGAAGCGGAGAGGTCGTTCCACATCAGCTTAGCCCAGGGGGTCAGCAAGCCAAAGATAACAACAAGAAGAGCCATTTTTTTCCGCCTTCTTCTTCGAATTTGCATCAAAAAAACACCCCTCAATATTTAAAGAGCCGCAGTGCACTGCGGTGAATGCGAGAAGGCGGTGGTCCTTAATAAATGAACGAAGCCGCTCGCTCAGGAGCCGCGGGTCGACCGGCCCCCGTGGTGTTGACGGACATCGGTGAGATCCGCGGGAAGAATCAGCAGCTACCGTGACGAAAAAGGGATGAATGAGTGTCGATAATTAATCGACGCTTAAACCGTGAAATCAACAACAGCACCAGGAACACGTGAGGGCAAATATGAATTAGTTTCCGTTGGTACAGATAGAAGCCCATCTGCAGAGGGCTTCCACATCCTTTCGGGAGAGAAGGGTCTGGTTTTTATTCGTGATAAGATCGCTTCGACGAAATGTGACTGCAGAGGAATCAAAATGTGACACGTTGCCAACTCGACGACTTCATAGGGAGCATAATTGTACATTGGGACTTAACGCCACCATGAAGTTTACATTGATTGAATCAGTCTGGCTATTTCCAACGATGGTTATATGACTGCAAAGACAAAGATCCCCCGTATAGCCTTTAAAAGACTGTTGGGGCAAGTGCTGTTAGCGAGTAGCACCTGTGAAGGCCGGCACGGCACACGAGGGGGTGGATGTCCAGTAGCACGCCCGACCGCCTTTGTCTCCCTAGTGGCGATGTTTACACACCGTGACAGGTACTCATTTGAGGCTTAGTCGACCTAGGGGAGGCCCATGACGGTGGCGCAGCGATACCTCTTGCCAGTAACACGCGTTCAGAACAAATTCCATGCTCGCGTTGGGCGGAAACATCGAATTATTTGGCCTCTAAAGTGTAAATAAGCTTAGCAAATGAGTATTTATTTGGAAAAAAAATTGTAATTAAATATTATACCCAAGACGAAGTGTGTTTGAGTCTGTATGTTTGTTTATACTTTTGTGTTCATTTCTGTTTGCTGTACATCACCTGGGATGCAAAACTGTTGTGTTCTAAAATAGAAAAACTCGTTTCTTTGAAACGGCTTTTTTTTCGTGTCTTTTCTTCTCCGTCCCCTGCACCTCCGATTAGCACGGCTGGCTACGTGCGGTGCGAAAGAAGTTAAACGTACATGTACATAACATACGTCCGTGTTGCATCTCGATTTCCTTGCTCGCTCAATAGAGAGGCATTCACTCACCCAGCCAGAGGTTTGCACAAAGGTATCACATTCATGGGTTGCCTAAATATGGATAATAATATAATGATAACAATAACATCAGATACAATGAATGGATATCGGCATAATCATTTCATGCAATATTCATGCCGTGTACAAGCATGGCTTCCTGAGTGTCATCTTCAATGAACATCCGGATAGCTCCTCGCATTAAACGTTTCATGGCCCACGTCTGGCCCTTTGATGTTTTTCCTCGTGGCAACTTGCGTAAGAGGCATTCAATGAAGTGTGATGCAACCTGCGGTGACTTGCTCATTCGTGAATTTCAAATGCACCCTCTGCCCGCTCCGATCTGAAGTAGACAATTTTTTGTTCATTCTTAAAAACGGTGTTTTTTATTTTTAGTTTGTTGGAAGTTGTTGCGTGAAAAATGACAAATCCACGATTGTCTTCCTCATCCCTACCCCTCGCCCCTCCACTCCTTCCCGTCCCTCCCCGACCCTTTCGTGATCCCCGAAGTACCTTTCTATCACTGCCACTCACTCCTCGTCGTTGTTTCAGTAAGCTACGTCGCAAAGTGCCTTGAGTGAAGGAGCAATGGGTACAAAGTAGAAATTCGATAAGACGATGGCGTCGCAGAATGTCTCTGTGTTTGTGGCCACGCAAAAGCGTTGCCTCCCTCAAAGCAATCGGCGTCTCTCTCGTGGTCTCCATCCATCCGTGGCAGCTACGTGCGAGCACGTTTTTTTTTACACGCTTTCTATTAACTCACTCAGTCTGTTGTTGTATCCTCAAATCTTGTAACTCAATTTTAACCCACTTCCCAATGTCGTATCGACTGCAAACTTCGTATAGCTATGTCATCCTGATGACAATACTATATTCTATCATAAAAAAAAATATATATATATATTTTAAATCAATATTTTTAACGGGTCTAATTGTCCACGCTCAACTGACGTTGGCTGTAAATCACCACGTGGTCCCTTACGTCACGGCAAGCCTCGGGGAGCCACGCCCAGGGGCGGGGGATGTGGAAGGAGGGGAGGGGCGATGGGGGAAGGGGACAGGGAGAGGGGCAGCTCGGACAGTACATTTCATTAAAGCGTGTTTAAAAAAAAGTATTTTTAAGTATTTTTAAGTTATTTTACACGCTTTCTATTAACTCACTCTGTCTGTTGTTGTATCCTCAAATCTTGTAACTCAATTTTAACCCATTTCCCATAGTGGTATCGACTGCAAACTTGGTATACTTATGTCATACTGATGACACTACTATATTCTGTCATAGAAAAAGATAAATATCTTTTTTTACATTATTTTTTATATGTTATGTATCGGCTTGGGTCTAATTGTCCACGCTCAACTGATGGTCCCTTACGTTATGGCAAGCTCCCATTACTAGTAGGGTACATTTCTTTAAAGCGTGTTTAAAAAAAAGTGTTTTAAAATATTACTTATTTAGTTATCGCTCCGTCTCCGCTGTGGGTGTGACCGGCCCACGCGGCCACGCGTTCCCTCCTTTGGCTGTCGCTCCATGGTGACGTCTCGACCACCGGTCAGTGGTCTTTGTCCAGCGACGTGTCCTGGCCTAACTCTAGTGTCGGATTATCCTCGAGGCAAAAGTAGCTACTACATATGTAGCTACGGGCCCCGTACTTTCAGTGGCCCCGCGCTAAACGCTTTCAAGCTATCAATTCCGGTTCAGTGATTCTGCACTTGCTCTATTACTATAGTACTATACCACCTTAAACTTTTACGAACGACTGGGTGTTTAAGGTGATCGATTTGTCCTCTTATCTGGATTATAGAACATGAAAATATACAATTACTTGACTGTACAATATTTATGTATATTTGTTTTATTTAAGGCCCCTTTAAAACATATGCTGCAAGCCCCGCACTAACTCGATTCGGCACTGCCTAGCCCGCTTGGTTTTTTCTCTAAAAGTTGAATACGATCTCTTAAACTTACGTACGTTCGCTGATCCATAGCAATGTGTCTCAAAAATATGATGCGGTATATATTTGTTTACTAATGCGCCGTCTTATCACTTGGTATGACGTGGATCAGGAGTACTAGCATTGGACAAAGACAATACAACGAATGTTCAACATGCGCACACGGAGAAGTATATTTATGGCATCACATTGATAGCCACCAAGAGAAAAAAACATCTGAACACAGCATCACGTTTAACGCGGTGTACATAAACCAGCAAAGCGAGATCCTTACTCGCGATTCCCTGGCTTCCTTGGGTTTGAGAAACCGCCCTTTGTAGGAGGATGCATCATCGTCACGGCGGCAATTCACGTCCACTCCGCTACTCATGACCGCAATTACCCGGCTCAGCCACCTCGATGTAGAATCGCAGCTGTTGCTCCACGAGTCGTACATCGAGGTCACCCGTGTGAATGATAATTCTGAAAACGTGAAATACGGCCGCATTGTTACCCTTCTTCCTTTGAAAGAAGGCACTGTCATTGATATGGCGATTTCGGAATTGGTACGAGAGCGTTATTTCGATTCATATTATTCCTTACAATGACTTTATGGTTTTTCTCCCAGACAACCTTATCTTGTCATTTCACTCACATTGTCTGCGCATTGTTAGAAATTGCTGCCGTGGAGACGAAATGAAAGTCCGCCGTAATTCTAAAGTTATTCATTGTGCGGTTTGAAAATGTTTATTTATATCTTATAGTGTATTATTAGTACGTTTGAGTCAATATTTGAAAAATATATTCGTGTTGTTTTTACACTCTTGCAAACATTATCATCATTTTTTAAGTAATGTTTCATCGTTTTTTATTTGTTTTCAATACAAACGAAAGCTTTAAAGTCTTTGATAAGCTCATATTTGTATTTCTGGTTCATGAATTCGCACTATTGGATACTTTACTTGTCATGCTCAAAAAAGTATTGCTTTTGCTGTGAGTCCAAGCATGTAAACACTCAAAATCGCTGGTTTGCCACGCTGTCCAGACTGCTTGAACTCGCCACAGCATTCATAACATTCTCACAGCCATAATTACTGGGTGACTGTACTGACACAAATACATTTGAAGTTACATAAGTTGTTTTTATTTCTAGAATGGGGGAGGGGTTCGATTATTTAATTGGCCACGGTGGCGAGATGTTAACTCCCCCGCCTGAGATGTTAACGACCTCGCCTGGTATACAGGAGGTCGTTGCGTGGGTTCGATCGCGACCCTGAAGCCTGTATATTTGAAGTGTCCTTCGGTTTCCCCCTCCACATTTAGAAAAGAGGCGTTCAGAGTATCTGGCTGCTATAAATCTCCACGTGATAAGCCACTTCGTTGAGCTATCATTTGTGTATCGCATCAGTGGTCGTGCATGAGTGATTGCAAGTGCATTTTTTTCTAGTTTACAAAAAAAAAACCACAATGCACGTTTGAAAAATCATTTGGTGATGCTGCTGCTGTTGCGTTGCACAAAGAACAACACTGTGGCCTTAAAATTTAAATACAATCGGCGACGTATGTAGAACTTAATTCTAGATTTGAAGCTTTCGTGACTGCAAGGATTCATATTCTTAGGGTTTTTTCGGTAAAGTCACGTAGGTAAAAAAAATGTAATTAAAATTAATTTATTTTACTTTAATTAATTTTAGTTTTTTACCTACGTGACTTTACCGAAAAAAACCTAAGAGTATGTAGAACTTCTTTCGGCCCGTACGTAGCCAACCGTGCTAATCGGAGGTGCGGGGTCAGGACAGGAAATTCAACACAAACAGAAGTTCTAAATACATGGGGTTTCAATCTAGATTATTTCATAAAAACAGGTGCATAGCTCCAGTGGCTTCCTAATGTCGGAAGAGCGTTCCAGACGGCCGCAGAAGCGCATTTGAAAGCGCGCGATGCGGTGACCTCCGTCTTTGTTCGACGGCTAGCAGCCAAAAGCCGCTGCTGCGACAATGACCGAAATTCGCGTGATGCTTTATGCTCGATATCGGCACGGTATGGTGGTTCATTTGTGGAAAGCATTTCGTGTGCAATGACGTGCGCTAAGCAGAAGGACCATTGCCCGAAACGTTGTCAATTATATCCTGTATTGGGCAGGGTGGTGTAACGTTCTCCTTCTGGGCATCTTCGAGAAAGAGCTTCATAGCTCATCGGATTCCTCCAGTATGAATAAATATGCAAATTGTTAAGAGGCCTACATTGGGTAAAAGGGCATTTTTTATCATCATGGGACCTCCTTTGGCAGTACCAAAATATGAGAATAGGTTTCCCCCTTTTTTCTGGCAACAAAACAGGTGTTGAGATCAGTGGCGGCTCCTGCAAAATCTCTCAGGGGGGGCAAATGTCTGGATGATTGATAAGGATAAGGTCCACCCATGCAATGGATAAATTAACAGCTTAATCATGTAAAGGCAACTTCACTTTTTTAATATTAATGAAAAATAAAGTGACTCTTACAATACATCTTGTTTGTTTCTATCTCACTATTATTACAATCCACTCAGTTTCTTATATTAAAGATTCCACTAGGTGGCGACAAATAATATTGTTGGATGAAACGTGCTTACGTATGATGACGTAAGCACGTATGATGACGTAAGCACGTTAGGGCGAGCCCTCCCGGAAGCCATAGAGAATGCATTGCAGTGCCCCCGTTCGAAAAAAAACATCTTTGAATGTAAGTCTATGGGACCACTCGGGGCGATTCTCAGCTGGAGGGAAATCGCCCAAAAAGAGGCGGTACTCCACAGAACGTGACATGATGCTGATTGGACAATATCCAGAGGCACAGTGACGGCTAGCGTGACTCTGGTTGAATGAGATTGGTGGTGCGTCGCCCAATCGCCCTAATGAAGAAACTGCCCCTGGTTGAGATGTTAAAACAACAAACTAATTTTTTTTACAAGGAATCATGTCTGCATTAACCATGATACTTGTGGTCGGAATGCAAAACAAAAAAACACACTCTGATAATATATGCATTGTCTTTGAAACTGATTGGTCCACACCAGAGTTGCTTTCTTTTGAGCCTCGTCTCAAACAGTATTAGACTAGAGGACGCGAAAAGCGTGAAGATTTTGCTCACAATATCGCAAAGGCAGTCCGATTGTGGAACACTCGGACGTAAGAGCCCACTAAGAGACCAAAATGTTTCTTTTGCAAGAGAGGCCTGAAGGTAAAAAAATAAACACGGTAAACCGGAAACATGTTGCGGGGCAACAATTGAAATGCCGTAATAGCTGCACCATCGTGGCAGGGCAAGTATGTTGACATTTTAGACCGCTTTGAGTACAACCTCATCTAAACACGGCGTTACAACAACAACAATAACAACATGCTCTTACTTTTATCGGTAAAGTCACGTAGGTAAAAAATGAAATTAAAATTAATGAAATATAAAATATTTACCTACGTGACTTTACCGAAAAAACTAAGAGTATGAATCCTTGCAGTCACGAAAGCTTCACACCTAGAAACAATAACAACAACAATAACCCCACCGAAAAACTGTACAACACTGAAAACCATTCAGGGGTGATACAAAATTTTCATTCAGAATTGATCAAATCAGCCAGGAAAAAAATCTAATTAAAAAAAATACATGAATTAAAATACACAGTGGTAATCAGCGCAGGCGGAGGGCATAACCCACACGAATAGATAATGGGTGCTGCTGCTGTTCATGATGTCAACACTGAATAGCATCCAAATATAAATGCATTCTGCAACTACAAAAAACGTACAATCGGCTCGTCTGATAGCAACTGAATCTTATGGTGGTCACCTGGGTTACCAGAGTCCTCCGGCTCTGGCATAATGTCCGTGATGCAGTCATTTTTTAGTCTGTCGATGGTCGGCGATGCGGCAATCGACTCATCTCGACGAGCTGTACACGATGCACGATTCAAAGTTGAAATTTTCGATAACACATTTTGTTATGCTGATGTTTGGCGTTTCGACATCGCGAAGTGGCACTGAATTCGGAATTGATTGGTACCCCAGTCACGGAGGGAAATACACCCCTGGCAAAAATAGTGTCCCAGAATTAAAACATTTAATTGCCTCGACCATTTTGTGTTATTTGGTGCCCCGGGAGTACCGCCATAAGGATAAAATGTTCTGCGCTATCAGTTGTCATGGACGGTGTTTACATTTTTTTGACTCCTGTTGGTTTTTTTTTGCTGTTTCTCCAGCGTTCTTAACAGTTGTGCATTAACACAGTGGACTAGCGATGCCACAACGCCGCTAAATCGACCTGCCCGCCCACTAATGGAACCAAGTCCTCTTCCCACTTTACAGCAACGCTCTTTCCGTGACGGTTCCCACAAAAAAACACGAGCGGCTCCTCTGCCAAGGCAGCTTGGTCATGGACACGGGACACTAATGGGACAGCCTTGCCATACGCATGAAATTGGTTATTTTCGTTAAATATTCATTGACCAGTTACTGGCATTGTCCAGTTAAATAAAACGCTAACTTTTTGTCTATTGAAGAAATGCCATAATTATGACGAGAAAATGCAACCCCCTTGATGCGTGTTGGTCCGTCAGTGTCGCTTGTTTTTGAATGCATTTTGATCAAGCGGAGCTTATCTAATGCTGGCATTGTTCAGCAAGCCTGCAGATATATCGAGTATGCATGGGCTCACCGTGCGTTTAAGCCGCGTTTACTATCACGCGACACGAAAGGTTTATTTTAAAGGCTGAATGTCGCTCATTTTCATATATATGTTGTGCAGCATGCCGGCTATCAAAAATGGACGCCTGTAAGCGGTGAGAAATGGATGACTCTTAAACATGCCAGGTGACAGCTTGCGTGCTGATGAACTCCAATGAAGGTGACGCCTGAGTACACCTGCCTGGTTTGTGACAATTGGCAGAGTGATTGATTGATGTTTAAATAACTTTGTTGGCCAGTTCAAGGATAGTGAAAGTGCAGCCTCACTCCACTGCTGGCGGAAGGGAGCTCACTCGAACGTCCTCTAGAGGGTATTTGGCCTACTCTTCCATGCTGTCCACACAAATCTCGGAAGAGGTGGGAGTCCCGCTCACGTTACCCCAGCGCACGCGGCCTGCCGATCGACTTTGGTGTTACCCATTCGTACTGGATTGCAAGGCCCGGTGTGATAACCACGAATGAATTCGGGTTTAGTTTCATCGCAAAAACATTTCGAATGCTCAAATTTTTTAAGGGAAATTTGAATCTTGCTTTTTTTTTAATTTTATTGCTTTACGTTAAGTGCGAATGCTGTACAGGAAGTCTTCTTCGCTCGAACAACCGCGATGGCGTAACTTTGACGAGGGCGGTCGGGGGGAATAAATAAGCATACAAACAAATAAATAAATATTTAAATAACTATTCCCCTGTGACGTCACAGTGGTGACGTCGCTTCGGGTTTTAGGATCAATGTGAATCCAGTAATTCATAATAGAGTGGGGTTTTTTTTTTTGGGGGGGTTAGATCTAACCCAAATTAATAGTCCAGAATCGAGGGTTAGATCTAACCCAACCCCCCCCCTACCCTCTGTTATGGATAATATGGGTCGCGAAAACCTTACCACGTGTTCAACTAATCCAGCCATGTTCGCAACGTCGGAAAACATTGCCGCCTGGACTGATTTTAGAATGAACCCGACAATTGGAAAGCACACCACTCGTGGACTTTGGCGGACTTCGCTGAATCCGCAGATCGATGAAGTGATCAACGATCGTTCACGTCCTGTCCTTGGTCAATCAACTGCTGGATGGAGGCCTCCTCCCCTCGCCTTCATCCAGCGGTGAGGCTATGGCCAACGCCACCGTGCATGTCGTGGTGAGTTGATGTCATCTCGGCCGGTCATCTCAGTCAGTCTGGGTCTGTCCTGTTGACCTCCTGCCGTCAGCGAGCCTTCGATACTTCACGTAGCCTTAAAGTGAACATAGCCTGGCACAATGGCCGTGGTGACGTCACCGCCACCTCGTGGCGAATGGCGGTTGTTATTGTTGTATTGTGTGTGTGTCTTTTGTGTCTGTGTTTATGGGTCTCGATGTGAGTCTATGGATCTCTGTGTAAACATATGGGTCTGTGTGAGTCAATGCATTCCTACGTGAGTCTATGGGTCTCTGTGTGAGTCTATGCGTCTCTGTGTGAGTCTATGGGTCTCTTTGTGAGTCTATGGGTCTCTCTGTGAGTCTATGAGTCTCTGTGAACCCGGCGACCCAAATTTGATTCCCGCTCACGGCCAACACCAGTGACGATTATTTGATCCGGTCCTGGGCCTCTCCTAGGTCGACTCAGCCTCAAACGAGTACCTGGCGCGATGTGTAATAAACATCGCCACTGGGGAGACAAAGGCGGCCGGGCGTGGTGGTGCTGGCCCCCCACCCCCTCGTGTGCATTGCCGGCCTTCACAGGTGCTACTCGCTAACAGCACTTGCCCCAACAGTCTTTTAAAGGCTATACGGGGGATCTTTGTCTTTGCAGTCATATAACCATCGTTGGAAATAGCCAGACTGATTCAATCAATGTAAACTTCATGGCGGCGTTAAGTCCCAATGTACAATTATGCTCCCTATGAAGTCGTCGCGTTGGCAACGTGTCACATTTTGATTCCTCTGAAGTTACATTTCGTCGAAGCGATCTTATCACGAATAAAAACCAGACCCTTCTCAGCCGATAAGATGTGCAAGCCCTCTGGAGATGGGCTTCTATCTGTACCAACGTAAACTAATTCATTTTTGCCTTCACGTGTTGTTGCTGTTGTTGTTGTTTTCACGGATAAAGCGTCGATTACACTCGTCAACAAAAAAAACATTTTTTTCTGGCGTGGACTTTTGCAGCTGTTTTAGACTAATTTCAGGGTGCTGATTCCAAATCTGATCTCAGATTTGCTCTATCACATCTCATATTATGCTATCGGCATACCCCATTTTCATTGATTTTACCCGAAATTAACTCTGTCCCTTATGATTGCAAGTTGTTGCGAGTCAATGACTGCTTTAGTGTTAAAATATGGTGGTGTATTTTTAGGATAGTGCGTTTATAATATAATTTTATGTAGATGTCCACATTTATTTAATATTTTTCTTCTGCAGTTTTTATTGAAAATGCAATATTTTATATCTCAAAAACCCGGTGTGATAGACAAAAACTGATGCCAGATTTGGAATCAGCACCCCAAAATTGCCTTAAAACCATTGGAATACCTTATTCCAGAAAAAGTGTGTTGACCAGTGTTATCGAGACTCATTTATCCGTTTTCCGCCAAGGTAGCTGCTGATTCTTCCCGCGGATCTCACCGATGTCCGTCAACACCACGGGGGCCGGTCGACCCGCGGCTCCTTCGGGACTGCTTCGTGGCGTTTTATATTTATTTATTGAGGACCGTACGGGGGGATCTTTGTCTTGAGGGGAGGTCGGGGGTGAAAGCCAAGCACAGGTCCATTCATCGTTCAGCACTGACAGCAGTGGCTGCGATTCGAACCTAGGGTCAGTGGGTTCAGACTGCAGCGCGCTAACCACTGCGCCACCACCCCCCACACCACCACCACCTTCCTTCAACTTGCCCTCCAATTACGTATATACCGTATTGTATTGTGACATTTATAACGTATGCACGCTCACACTTAGCGCGCTGTGTTTTTTTTCTTTTCTCTATTTCGTACTCGTTTATAACGTTTTGCGATGTAATATGAATGAATGTAATTCGAGCAATTAAGGTGGCCCCTGATGAAACCTTCATATTGGGTTCTTGTGATTGGGTCTTTATAAATAAATATATATACCTGTCAAAACTCTATAGCCAATTCCATATATATCCATGCAGCAGCTGCACTTGCCATTACCAATATACACAGTGCATTGTTCAAGAGTGTGTTCCACTGAAATTAATTTTGCTATTTTGAGTGCTTAGCTTTTCACGTGTGGAGGGGGGGGGGGGGAGTGGTGGTGCAGTGGTTAGCGCGCTGCTCAACGAACGCGGCAACCCGAGCTCGATTTTCCGCTCACGGCCAACACCGGTGACGATTATCTGCATCGGTCCTGAGCCTCACCTAGGTAAGCTCAGCCTCAAATGAGTACCTGGCGCGGTGTGTAAACATCGCCACTGGGGAGACAAAGGCGGCCGGGCGTGCTGCTGGCCACCCACCCACTAGTGTGCCGTTCCAGCCTTCATAGGTACTCGCTAACAGCACTTGCCCCAACAGTCTGTTAAGGCTATATGGGGGATCTTTGTCTTTGTGTGGGGAGCGGTAGCCCAGCGGTTAGCGTGCTGGTCTAAGAACCCGGCCGCCCGAGTTCGATTTCCGCTGACGGCCAACACCGGTGACAATTATTTGCATCGGTCCTGGGCCTCCCCTAGGTCAAATCAGCCTCAAATGAGTACCTGGCGCGGTGTGTGTAAACATCGCCACTGGGGAGACAAAGGCGGCCGGGCGTGGTGCTGACCACCCACGCCCTCGTGTAACCTGGCCACCTTCATAAGTTCTCGCTCACAGCACTTGTCCGAAAACGTCTTTGAAGGCTATCGGGAGTCTTTGTCGTTGTCTGTGAGATGCAAGAGACAAAATGACAGCGGCATCCATCCACATTTTATTTGCCATTTTACGTCCTGCCATCACCAATTCAACAAGACACGAATATTGCTGAATTATCGGAGTCGGAAAGGAAGCGCGTGAATTCTGAATGCTAATTTGCTTAAATTTGTTTTGTAGAGTTCGGGGTAAAATAAATTATACATGTTTCCACATAAAGGGTTATATAAAAGTTAGGTTATTGTGTTTGGTGTGCATGTTAAGAGATGTATTTAAAAAGCACTTGTGACTTGTTTGAAACCCACTCCTCTTTCATTTCAGAGTGCTTTAGCACATTTAGGCACATTTAGGCCTGCACTTGCTTTTCATGAAATAACATTTAAAGAGCGAAGGATTTTTTTTTTGAAAAACAGATGTCCACAGTGCCATTAGAGGTGGCTGATGTGCTCCCTCGGGTCTCTTTCGCCCACATAAAATACTTCCATAATTGACTGCAATTTGAACGTTGGAGAAAAATGTCCACATGCGACACCACAACGAGAAATGCCCTCGCGGATGCAGGGCACGTGTTTGTATTTTACCAGGTAAAGCCCACTGTGCTGCATAACTATTTTTTTCAGAAACGACCTGGCCACAAATGATAGCTCAACGAAGTGGCTTATCGTCGCGTGGAAATTTATAGCAGCCAAATACTTTGAACTCGTGGATGTCGTTTTTTTAATTGTGGAGGGAAACAACCGGAGGACCTGGAGACAAATATACGCGGCCACGAGGGGAGAGAGAGAGACACGCAGACTCCAAATATACAGCAGCAGGCGTCAGGGTCAGGATCGAACCCACGACCTCCTGTATACCAGGCGAGGTAGTTAACATCTCCTAGCCAGCGGGATGATGATGAGAGAGAGACACGCAAACTCCAAATATACAGCAGGCGTCAGGGTCAGGATCGAACCCACGACCTCCTGTATACCAGGCGAGGTAGTTAACATCTCCTAGCCACCGTGATGATGATGAGAGAGAGACACGCAAACTCCAAATATACAGCAGGCGTCAGGGTCAGGATCGAACCCACGACCTCCTGTATACCAGGCGAGGTAGTTAACATCTCGCCACGATGACATCGATTTTACTTTTAATTTACAAAACGAGAAAACCTTACCCATCGCCGGGTCTGGTTACGTTCTTGAAAATCGTCGCGAACGGCCCAATCAGCGATCCGCAAACTCAAAGGCAAATGTGAAAACCGGGGTTTGGTCCCGGTTCGTAATACGACACCGACCCACCCGTTTGCTTTACGTTACCCTACATTAACCCAACACGTAAAACAGGACGTATTTTTTTTAACGTAATATATGATGAATACTGTCGATACATATAACGTGCCGCTTTGTTGTCGCCAGGGGTTGGAATCAAACTCGGCGCGCCGGATTCGTATCACAGTAGGGTTCGTATCACAGTAGGGTTCGTATCACAGTAGGGTTCGTATCACAGTAGGGTTCGTATCACAGTAGGGTTCGTATCACAGTAGGGTTCGTATCACAGTAGGGTTCGTATCACAGTAGGGTTCGTATCACAGTAGGGTTCGTATCACAGGAGCGTGCAGCCGCTGTTGCCACCACTCCATCCCATATAATACAAATGTTAATGTTTAGAGAGAATCGTAACTTTCTCTTTTGTAACGGCTTACATGTTAATTACGTGGATAGAATCCAAGTTAATTGTACCATTGTGCAGGCTAGACGTTGATATGTCTGGTCGAGTGCAACATGGCAAGCGGAGGGTCTTGAAACACCGCTCTCAAAGGGCTCTCTAACCCCCCCCCCCCCGTGCTTCGCCTCCCCCCGGAGTGGAGGCGCTTCAACATTGTGGTGATTATCTCCAGCAAATTGATGCCGTGCCGGGAAGCTACTTAGCGGTGGCCGATGTTCTCGTGAAACCTCGAGCGCCAAAGTGTGCACCTGGCCACTGTCGCTGTTATTTGCTCCGTAAAAACCTCCCAAGTGCGTGCGGACCTCCGAGTATAGATTTTTGGCGCAGCTGCAAATTCAATTTGCAATTGCCGATTTAAAAAGAAAAAAGATAAACTGATCTGGGGTCACTTTTAAGGTGACCGAGAGACTGAGCGGTCAGAGAAATTGTGCTGCTACTGTCAAGGCCTTGGGTTCAAATCTGGCAGGGAATCCGAATCCGATTCTTTAATTATCCGGGAGAAATCCGATGGCGCCGTGGCATGACGTCATTGCTCTTGAGCACGTGCTATTTAAACGCAGTTTCTGATCTCAGACACGACGAGTCTGCTGTAGTTATTATTTTAATCTAGAACAGCGACGCCTCAGCACATCCGCCTCGTCGTTTGTGCCAGCTGGCAGAGATGTGTCATTGATTTTAAATACCCTTTTTGGCCAGTAAAATAAGTGAAGTTACAGACCTGAAAATACTCGCTCCATTCACTGCTGATATAAAGGAGCTCACTGGCAAAATTTCAGCTCTTGACTTGAAGATAATAGTGTCGGCAAGGAGGAGGGAATTGCAGGTGCAGTTAAGAAATAATTGAAGAGATCTCAGAAGTAGTAGGTTATTTTTCCTTCCGAAATCTCCTTCCTTGGGCTGATTCTCGAATACAACTTCAGGCGCTGCTCACGAGGCGAGTTCCAAATGACTGTGGATCACCATCGCATGAGACGATGCTGACAGCGCAAAGTGCAATGAATTCGTGAAAATGTGAACGTTGAACTTTTTACAAAAAAAAATCCAGATTTGGACAAGACTCGGCCTCATTACCGTCGTTATGTTTACAACAACAAGAAAAAAAGGCGACTACGTTAAACTGGGTTTTGTTTCGCTGGCCACAGGAGGCATCACGTGGATACATTTTACAAGACGCGCAGCGATCGTGGCTTTCAGGCAATATTTGAAGCCGCTGCCTTGGTGCGTCACCATGTAAGTGACCACCAATTTGCGGGACGCGGTGGCGTCGAGAAAGGCGTCTACCCCCCCCCCCGCTATCACTGGGCGACCTTTTGTGTGACGTTGAATTTATCGACCGAACTTGATGGAGATTCTTGAACCTCTTGTTTTGAGCAATAACAAGAAAAATGTCAATACCTATAAGTACGCTAATTGTTCATATTCTTTGAATGCCAGATGCTTTTCTCGAGGACGACTTGTGTTTTATTTAAAAAAAGTACAAGTAATGATTTTTGGTTTGTGTTGTTGTTGTTGTTTAAATGGAATTTCACACATGCAGTGTTCGCAAACAATGCGTCATTTACAGCCCTTTGTCAATCCACTGCTGGATGAAGGCCTTCCCGCGCTGTGTCGGCCACGGGGATTGTTTGACCATACTTCACCACGCTGGTCAGTGTGGGTTGTGTGAAAGGGCTGCAGGACTATTTGAGATCAGACGCGACACTTGATTTCAGCCAGTCCACTGGGCTCGTAGCATAGCAGTGGGTGACCACTTTTGCCACCAACTCCTCCCGAATAATATATTCGTATAGCAAATAAAAGAGTTAACTGATGATATTTTGCTGCGAGAGCTTTTGATTGACCGTCGTGGTCAGATGTTACTCGCGACTGATGTTTGTCGTGGTTGGAAATAAAACTCGGTTGTTTGGCGTCTTAGCACGCGGATGTAGCGACAGTGTTCCATACTTTGGATGTTTAACTTGAATTTGAATTACGTTACACAGGCATTCGTCAAAATGTGTACAATTTTTTTAAAATTGATTTTACTCGTTGAGTTTACAGTGGGGAGTCACAATTTTAAGGTTGCAAATTTCAAAATTGCACTTGGGGGACCACAGGGCAAATTCAACCCTTCATGCCTCCAAGGAGATGGATGGAAGCTTGTGTGTGTGACTTCAGCCGTTTTCTCACTGCCATAGCAATGTGGAATTTTCACCAAACACTGAATCGGTGCTCTCTGAGACAGCAGAGGAGTTTGAAGACATGTGGAGTTTGTGAATGAAACGTAAAATTTTGCCTTTCAAAATATATATATATATGTAAAAGGGAAATTTGTGGTTATATGTGTCTGTTCAAAATGTTTAGCGTACTTCCCGACATGCAACAAACTTTAAATTTGCCATGTGGGTACTTTTCAGACTGTAGACCATGCACAAATTATTAAAAAAATACTTTCGTATTTTTTGAGGGGGGGGGGGGCGCAATAATGCATCTGTCACGTGACCCGCGCATGTGGAAGCGTAACGCGTAGTGGTAGTGTAGTGGTTAGCGCTGCGCTGCGCTACGAACCCGGCGTTCGATTCCCGCTCACGGCCACCACCGGTGACGATTATTTGAACCGGTCCTGGGCATCCCCTAGGTCTACTCAGCCTCAAATAAGTAACTGTTGTGTTTTGTGTGAACATCGCCACTGGGGAGATAAAGGCGGCCGGGCGTGGTGAATCCAAGTCCCGGGCGAAGCCGGGTAGTAAAGCTCGTATATATATCCCGTCCAAACTTACGGTACCCAAGCACGACTGGATGTACGCATGCCTTAAAGCTTTCGTGGCTGCAGGAATTGCTATTCTCTGGGTCTTTCGGTAAAGCAACGTAGATAGAGAAAAATAATTAAAAAAAATATCACGACGTTTCGATCGCAACACAATCATCATTATGCAATCGTCATCAGATGACGATTGCTTGTGTTGCGATCGAAACGTCGTGATATATTTTTAATCTACGTGCCTTTACCGAAAGACCCAATGAATTTGATGTACGCATGTTGAACTTCTTTGGCACCGTACGTAAGCAACCGCGCTAATTGGGGGGGGGCGGCGGGGGGGGGGCTCGATCAGCTGACGGTGCTGTGGCAATGCTGCCACCCCCCCCCCCGACACGCGCGTGCAGATGAGCGCAGCTACGGCCCCATCGCAAATCTCTCGGCGCGCGGAGAGTTCTACTCCGCGGAGCGACGTCACCCAAACCTGCGCTCTCGTTGGAACGTACGACGCGTTCCTTTGGCTTCTCCCTCGGATGGGAATGTCCGTGGGGAGGGGGTGTGTTGGGGAGGGGGGTGTCGTACGAAGAGACATTTATTGCACACCCCGGAACAAACGAGTTGATGTGTCGGCGCTGGGCGTGCCGCGTCCAGCGCGCAGGATGTCTTGTTACGCTGTCAAAGTGTGAGTCACTGCCAGTGCTTCAGGTCGCTGATTGGTGCCATACAACACACTTTGTTTCATCTCCTTGGTTCTTTCGGTAAAGTCACGTAAAATGGAAATAATAAAATAATAAAACTAAAACATAATAAAATAATTCTCACGACGTTTCGGCCACAACGCAAGCAGCCGTCCTCAGGTGAAGAACAGGTCTGCAGCTCCATGTAGCGCCGCGGTGGCGAGATGTTAACTACCTCGCCTCGTATGCAGGAGGTTGTGGGTTCGATCCCAACCGTGGCGCCTGCTGGGTATTTGGAGTTCGCATGTTCCCGTGGTCGCTTGAAAACACGCGTTTCGAGTATTTTAACAGCCATACATTTCCATATTATGATGATAAGCCAATTTCATTGGGCTATCATTTGTGGCCAGTTCGCTTCTGAATTTTAGTACTGACGATTAGCTTAAGACTGACGATGATGACAGTTTGGAATATGAGGGTAGGGAGGTAGATCCACGGGCCCAGAGTTCCGGCTCGCTGACGAGCTCAGCATTTGGGAGGGCATTGCAGGAGATAGGTGACTCATGAGTGGTCTGTCACGCGTTGCACGGCTGGTCCATAGTCGGCTTTGCTAAAACACATTCTGCTGGACAATATACGAACCCGGCGACCCGAATTCGATTCCCGCTCACGGCCAACACCCAGTGACGATTATTTGAACCAGTCCTGGGCCTCCTCTAGGTCGACTCAGCCTCAAATGAGTACCTGGTGCGGTGTGTAAACAACGCCACTGTGGGAGACAAATGCGGTCGGGCGTGGTGCTGGCCACCCACCCCCTCGTGTACCGTTCCGGCCTTCATAGGTGCTCGCTAACAGCACTTGCCCCTCCAGTCTGTTAAGGCTACACGGGGGATCTTTTTCTTAAAAAAAAAACGGAGTGAAAACAATACGTATTGTAGACAATTGACGTGCGCGCGTTGCTGCTGATAACATAACGTCACGTTGACGATTCATGTGCGCACAAGCGAGTCTTACGCCAAGTGTCGATGCCTCTAACTACGCAAGGGCAGGCGCAGGGAGGCGCTGAAGCCATCGGCGGCTTCGGCCCCCTAACAAAGACCACAGCGCTCAGCTCCGTCCACTCAAGAGCCAACAATCATCACTCACCACGGGCCATCGCGCTCCCCCCCCCCCCCACATTATTGTGTCCCCATTGCCAACCAAAGGTTGTGTCCACAACACGCAAACAGATAAAGATCCCCCGTATAGTCTGTAACAGACTGTTGGGGCAAGTGCTGCTAGCGAGCGGCACCTATGAAGGCCGGCATGACACACGAGAGAGTTGGGTGGCCAGCACCGCGCCCGACCGCCTTTGTCTTCCCCAGTGGCGATGTTTTTACACACCGCACTAGGGTACTCATTTGAGGCCGATACGACTTAAGGGGGAGGCCTGGAACCGGTTCAAATAATCGTCACCGCGTTCGTAGCGCAGCGCGCTAACCGCTACGCTACCGCTCCCCGCGGACAATTAATGACAGCGTGCCGATGTTTACAACAACACTGCGTGTTTATTCATGAGGAGATCAGGGAGGATTAAATCAGCCCATGATCGACACAGCATGGGGGGGCCTTCGTCCAGCAGTGCGTTGGAAAAAGCGCTGCATGGTTCCAGTAAGGGCAGTCTTTGAAGAAAATTCGATATTTCGTCTGAGACGCCAACTCAATCCCCCCCCCTCGCCACACAGAACGCACATACAGATTGTTAATGTTGTAATTATGAGAACTGTAATGGTTAAGCGTTCCGTGAAGTCTCGCGATTTTGCGGCGACGATTCCATTTGAGAGGGAAAACGAGTCACACTGGTGATACAATTTAGTCGTGGTTCGACTCTTGGTCAAGCACAGGTGGCATGGTGGCAGAAACTATCGCTCTCCAACTTGGTTTCGGGGTCGTTCCGCTCCGCGATGCCCGATGTGTTTTTTTTTTAATTTCCGTCCGCTGGGAGCTCCATCAGGAACAACATGCCAAACAGCGCGTGGTACATCGGAGAACCATACAGTACAACTGCAGCAAAAATCAAACCTCCGTAGTAATATGGCAAATAAAAAAAAAACCTAATTTAACAGGGCCCTGTTTTGTTTGAGCATATTTTAATGCATTTTCCATTGACGTAATTTCTTAGCCACGCATCAATGGAAGGGATGTGTTGTTGAGATATTATGCTGGCTGATGCACACAAGGCGTCAAAATGTGCATCTTTTAATAGAATCAGTCACCAGCATGTTCACAGCAATGTCCGTGGCACAACGTGCTAATCGGTCCAATGGTGGCAGAAATTTTTATCACGAATTTTTCTCTCTCGCAATAATAGCCGCGTCAATCGGACATTTGTCTTGTCACTATTTACATGTTTCAAGCTTGAGACTTAATTTAATGTTGCATGTAATGACAGATGAAAAACACCTGCACGTTTTAGACATGCAAGCCATCCGAGGGATGTCCATAATATGCCTTACATTATGACTGGACAAACGCCAGCATGTATCTTATTTATGCAAAGATTAATTTAAATATTATTTAAATTTTGCCACGACACATTATTTCTCATTTTTTCAATATATTTGTGTTAAATCATCTTGCCTGGCCAGGCCAGACTGTTTTCACAAAGCGTTGAAGTGGAGCATTCTGGGTGGGTAACACGTAACATCGATGAAAAACAACTTATGTATCTCTGCATAAAAAAAACTCAATATTTTACACTTATCTTAAACGGCAGCATTTATTTAAAGCGGGTAAACTATTGCCTGGTTTCACACTTACGGTGATCATCAGGAGCGTTGAGCAAATACTCCACAATCACCATGTGCTGTTGGTGAGTTTACTTCCCACCATGTAACAACACAACTTCTCTTTAACAAGTAGGCTTTCACCGTTACTTCTACACGTTTTACTTTTCGATTTAAAGCTTTCGTGACTGCAGGGATTCATATTCTTGGTTCTTTCGGTAAAGTCACGTAGAAGGGAAATAATAAAATAAAATAAAAAACAATAAAATTATCACAATGTTTCGATTGCAACACAAGCAATCATCATCAGGTGTGAAAACCACGGCAAGACAATGTTCTTGCTGTTGGCTTTCGAAAGAACCAAGAATAAGTTTTACTTTATTTTAATTTGTTGCGCGGATGACGATCCCGTTTTACCAGCGTTCCGGCTATTTTGCAAGGGAGATCCGTAGTGCGTGAGCACAACTGCAACCAAGCAAATACACCAAAAAACCCATCAAAATTGCAAAGTATGCATACGGGGGCCCTTAAGGAATATCGCACAACAAGCGTGGCAGTTAACGGCCGCAAATCAAATACGCAAGCGCGTCAAAGACCGTTCAAATGTAACGGTGAAAAAAAAAGTTAGCTGCAAGTGCAAGAAAGCTCGATATTTCCGCCTGACAAGTGACACAAACGCACGCAAATCGAAACAAGCCGGCGCCGAACACGTGGGAGCGAGAGGCGCCGGAAGAAGACGTGAAGGTTAGAGAGGTTGCGAGTCAGCTCCGTGAGGTTTGGTTCCACGGCGCAGTGAAGAGGCGAGAGGAGGGGTGCAAGCGAACGGGAACTAAGCTGTAGATGAACGTCCAAGGGTATCGCAGTGCACAAAACAAGATTGCTTTACCGTGCCGTAGAATACTTTTCCCTTGTGTTAATGAGACGCGTTGCGCTGTGTGTGTGTGTGTGTTTTTAAATCCTTTATGTTAAGTTCACTTGCTTGCTTGCTTGCGCGCTTACGACCGTGCAAATCTTTCGGTCGTTTTTTAACCCACTTCCCGTGATCCAATCGAGCTGATATTTTGCACACAGACTCGTTGTGCGTGACAATTTATTTTCGTGAAAATTTGTTTCAAAATTTTTACACTTTTTAGGAAAAAATAAATTATATTTAATTACCAATTGCTTAATGGTGGCAGGAAATCATCTGACCCACAGGTGGCAGCCATCTCAAGCCAGAGGACGAGAGGACTCTAGCCGCCACGCATATAAAGGATTTATAGTGAAAAACTTTGTTTTTACGGGTTAATTTTTTTTATTGCTTCGGCGGTATGCCGATGTGGTGTGAGGCTGACAGCACGTGGCTCGGCGAATATGCAATTTGCGAGTCTTGCATCCTCGCTTTAAAGAAAAAAGAAAAACTCACGCAACATAGATCGTGTACAATTTTAATTGCGTACACATTTCTCGACTCGTACGGCCCAGGTGAGTGTCGTCTGCGGTGTCTGTTCTGCAAATTTTGTTTCTGGAAAACGGCTAATTAAAATGCCTTTTTAATAAACCTGCAATTTAATTGGGTGCAATGTCACGTACGCTATGCGTGCGTCTGTGCGACGTCACAGTGTCCAAATGTACTGATTTTTTAAAATATATATAACAGCAAAACCTTGTTGTGTTCAAACGTCAAAATATCACTGTCAAAAATATGACCGTGGCTTACAGATAAATTTTTGATCTTTCGATTTAAAGCTTTCGTGACTGCAGGGATTCATCTTCTTGGTTCTTTCGGCAAAGGCACGTAGAAGGGAAATAATAAAATGATTAAAATTAAACATAATAAAATAATTCTCACGACGTTTCGGCCACAACGCAAGCAGCCGTCCTCAGGTGAAGAATTCAAGCAGCCGTCCTCAGGTGAAGAATTCTTATTATGTTTTATTCTTATTATGTTTTATTTTTCGAAACGTCGTGAGAATTATTATGTTTTATTTTTATTATTTTATTATTTCCCTTCTACGTGACTTTACCGAAAGAACCAAGAAGATGAATGTTGATCGTTAACACTTTTTTTTGGGACCAAATTGGACGCAGCTGCGGTATAATTGGTGCCGCTCACTCGACTTGCCATCCAGAGGTCACCAAATCGTCCGATAACCCGGAGCGCAAGTTGAAATATTTGGGGCAGATTTTTTTTTTAAATCTCCATGTGCCTCTTGTCACCCCCCCCCGCCTCTTCACTCGAGCTCCCACTCGAGCAGAGAGGCACCTTCTTCTACCGGCAGTGGCATTGAGCAAATCAATTGCAGGAGCTGCGTCTCTGCCTTTGCGTCTCGATGCTGAGGATCAACGAGGGGGCAATCCTTCGGCATTTTTATTCACTTATGGAGAGAGTTCACCACGGATCGGGACATCACACGGTAAGTGCTTTAACGAGAAACTTGGGATATCAAAGCCGACTTGGAATATGAATAAACATTTTAATTTGTTTTACTCAAGAGGCTTACAACAAGCACTTTCTGTTTCCAAAGCAACGGCGGCGGCTGTTATTTCGCATCATTGCTGAGCTTTGTAGCGCTGCGGCTGAGGCTGAGATTTCACGGCGGTGAATTAATGTGGCGTGTCGCGTTGTGGATTCACCAGCGCGCAGTTGTAACGAAGATGTTTGACATTATTCAAACCTCCTGCTTCAAGAAAGACATTTGGTAGGCTTGGGCAGGACACATCTCAAGAAGGGACGGCGAATGAGATCGGTGATGGATTGGTAGCCTAAGCAAAGGGGGTGGCCAAGGTGGAGATGGATTGCTATCAGTGCCGTAGAGGTAGTCCTCGTTTAACGCGGCAAAAGCGTTCCTGGAAGACGCCGCGTTAAGAAAAAACACTTTCGCCCCATGAATAATGTGACGATAACGTTTGGCGAGATACGGTGTAAGCACGCGGTCCGATGGTGGGTACAAATAACCGAGTGTCCGCCACCGCTTTACCGCACCGTTCCGCGTATTGTATCACACCGCGCAGCTCAAGAAAGTAGTTCTCTGTTGACCGCGTTTATAACGCGCGTGTTCCGCGTAATCACGGTGCGCTTTGTGCGAAAAGAGTTCCCTAATGAAAGAGCCGCCTTATAGCGAAAACGCGTTATAGTGCAAACTCCACAACGTTAAGCGAGGACTTGCCGCATATGAGCAGGAAGCGAGATGGACGATGGTGTTGCAAGGCTGTGATGGTTAGCCACGTGAAGGCAAATATACATAGCGTCTGCGGGTTATGGTGGACAAATAATATACAGCACTTTAAATGCCGTAATGACTTTCTAAAAAAAAAAAATCGTTTCAATTGCGCGTCCATTTCGAGCGAGCACACGTGCCAGATTTGTCTGCTTTTGTGCCTGACACGTGACCTTAGAAGGGTGGTAAACCGAGATTGATTCGCTTCGGCACAAATCTGCTGTACAAAAGAAGGGCGGAATGCCGCTGTCTGTTGCCGTAACGAGGCGTCGGGTGGAACCCATGCGTTTGAGTGATTTTCGAGAGTCTATTTTGTCCCGCGTGACTCCGAAGCTAATGCACTGCGTTTTGTAAAGGCATAACAACAATCGTATCACATCGCTGCCTTGCCATCTTACGCATAAATTAGAATGATAGCAGTACAAATATTTTATTTTTACTGTCACTGGGAGGAAGGATATCAACATTTCTGCGGACCTGACTTTTCTTTCAGTGATTGTAAAAAAAATATTTTTAAAAAATTCTCACAGCATCAACATCCGTAAAAAACAATCAATCATTTGAGTCAATCCTTCTCAACTCTTTTTTTTTGGGGGGACTGACAAAACCATCGCCCGAGAACGCCATTAGAGTATAGAAAAACCGCTGCCCAGTATTGAATTACAAAATGATGGAATGGAATACATTCATGCCTATGTTGTACAGCGGTGGGGGGGGGGGGGTATAGCGGTCGTCGACCATTTGTGGATTCCTAATGATGCCTGCAACTCACCAGGGTTCTATGGACCCCTCGTTGAAAGCCCCTGATTTAAATAAAACGGGTCAGGCCACAGAGCGCCACCCCACCCACCACGCCTCATCAGATGCCTTGTATAGAAATCTTCTACCCCAAATAGCAATCACATGTCTATTGGAACGCGGAGGGTTATACTTTCCTGACTACACAGAGCTGCACGATTCAAATAATCAGGTAGGGAATGAACATTGCTGAAAGCCAGCGGCTCTTTAGCCATGATGAAGATGATGATGATTATTACCAAAGCCATTGATGGTGCCATTAGTGGCCTTGGCCATGATGATGCCTTGATCTTGAACGGACACAGTTAATTACATTTAAAACAAACAAACAAAAACACTCCTTAAGCCCCGTAATTTTAGCGCTGCGGAAGAGAATAATATAATTTATCGCGAAACAAAAATGTGTGTGTTCGCTCTGTGGTTAAATTGCTAAACATGCCTCCACACACGCTCGCAAACACGTGTGGTGGAAAAGAATAAAAAATGGTGAAAATAAGCGCCGACTCGACGGCATCACCCGTTGCTATGGCCTCGTAGGCACGTGCGAACACTGCGCCCGCGTTTTGTGTGTGAGAGACAGAGAGAGAAAAAACGATCGCTATTACTTTTTTCATTTATTCATTACAAAACAAAACACACGCCCACGCTCGCGCATTGTTGAAAATTAAAAGGATCGCGTCGAAAGGCAGGCAAATAAAAAACAATTCTTCCACGCAGTCAATTAGTGGTGGCATTTTAAGAGTGTCGCGGTTTTGACGGTCGGCTTGCCTTTTATTGACGTATGCAAGATTTTACTCAATTATTCATGCCTAATTTTAAAGAGTTATTTTGTTGGGAAATTCCACGGGAAAATAATGAGCGCACGTGCCCGAATGCCACTTGTTTTTGTTCCCTGGTAAAACTACAGAAGAATTCCGTTTGTGTGCTTGCGTGCTTCTGCACCAGTGTGGGGGAGCGGTGGCGCAGTGGTTAGGCGCACCGCGCTATGAACGCGCTTTCCGCTCACGGCCAATATTTGAATCGGTTTCTGGGGCCTCCGGTGGGTGAACATCAGCACCGGGGAGACAAAGGCGGACAGGCGTGGTGTTCGCCACTCAACCCCCGCGTTTGCCGTGCCGACATTCATCACGTCCAATCTTTACGCAACGCGCTTGAGTGCAAGGCCACGGCGATGGTATGTCCCACGCAAATGCACGGCCCGTGCAAGTGAAACGATATCACGGGAGTCCCGTCTTTTAGATTTGGTGTGTAAACAAGTAGCAGCAGTATCACCATCACCGATACGGTTTTTTGTTGTTTGCATGCGATGCGTTCTGCTCGTCTTGGATGTATTCTTGCTGCTGCTTGTACTATGCTGTTGCATGACTTTGCCACGCCGAATTTGACCATGCGCAGTTGTTGTCGGATTGTTTTGTTCTTGCCTTTGTTGTTGTTTTATTTTTCGATTTAAAGCTTTCGTGACTGCCGGGATTCATCTTATTGGTTCTTTCGGTAAAGTCACGTAGAAGGGAAATAATAAAATAATAAAAATTAAACATAATACAATAATTATCACGACGTTTCGACCACAACGCAAGCAGCCGTCGTCAGGTGAAGAACAGGTCTGTCGGAAAGACAGCGTCTGAATGAAACACCACCAAGCTTGGCAGCGTATATTTAAGCTGGGTTGGAGGGGGAAGAGCGCCTTGACAAAATAATTTGCATATCAAGAGGAATTTAGCATATTTATGGGAAATGCAGATATGGGATTAGTCACTACTTGTGGAATGCGTAGGAGGTGGGCGGGGGGTTTCAAAGTCATATTATGCCCGTGCATTATGCAGGATTAGCAGCATCAAATGGAGGGAGTAAGGTTTGTTGTTGTTGCTGCTGCTGTAATCAGGTGTCTATTCAGTAACCAGCTCCCCGTCAAAAATGGGCATTCATTGCCCAATGGATTTTACCTGTGCCAAAACAAGCTGAATACATATAAACAGAAATTCATCTGTAATTGTGGAATGCTTTAAATGTTGTCTTCCGGCCAAGTCGCCCTTGGAAAAAACAGAGCTTCTTAGCTCTACGAGCTTTACTAAGTGGGAAATAAAATTCCCATTCTGATTATTAAACAACAACCAACGGGGCGGCGAGGTTTTACAGGTGATGCTTCGTAAATGTGGCGGTGTGGAGCTTTGAGAGGTTTCCCCCTCGAACGTGCAGCAGTTTTTTTCTCTGGGCACTTTGGCTTCCTGCCCACGTGGCAAACGCTCATTCGTGGGATTGTCCAAATACACCTCAAAGAGGTTCTGCTTGAGACGCAGGCGTTCGTGAGAAAAAAATTAACCCGTAAAAACTAAGTTTTTCACTATAAATCCTTTATATGCGTGGCGGCTAGAGTCCTCTCGTCCTCTGGCTTGAGATGGCTGCCACCTATGGGTCAGATGATTGCCTGTCACCATTAAGCAATTGGTAATTAAATAGAAAAAAAAATTCCTAAAAAGTGTACAATTTAGGAATTTTTTTTTCACGAAAATAAATTGTCACGCACAACGAGTCTGTGTGCAAAATGTCAGCTCGATTGGATCATGGGAAGTGTGTTAAAAAACGACCGAAAGATTTGCACGGTCGTAAGCGCGCAAGCAAGTAAGCAAGTGAACTTAATATAAAGGATTTAATAAAGGGGCATTATTGTTGTGACCGTACGCGGTCATCATCATAAATAAAGTTGCAGCATCACAAAGTGCACATTGAGCATCAAATATATATTAATGTGGTCATTGCTAGATAATAAAAAAAAATACTTCAATATAATTTAATAGGTTATAACCTTCATGTTTTGTTATTACGGTATTTTTATGATTACGATTGTTTAGCCAGGAACGCCTCACCAAGTCTCATGACTCTTTGACGAAATACTACAACATCCAACGCGCGTTTCACATATAAACACTCAAGCCTTTATTAACACCTTTAAAAAAAATGCATTACCAGCAAATTGGAAGACAAAGGCATGCATTTATTCACACACACACGCACACACGCGCTCGTTTACTGCCTGTGTGCCCAATTTGCACGGACCCACGAACATGTACAAAGACAAAGGTCACCACTCACAGTATAGACTCGCAGACTCTTGGGGCAAGTGCAGACACGTGTTGGCAAGCCCCCTATTAAGCGCAGCATCGCACGCGAGCGAGTGATGTTGCCAATCTTAATTTTAGAACTTTCGTGACTGCAGGAATTATTATTTGGTTCTTTCGGTTAAGTCACGTCTAAAGATAAAATAATAAATTAAATTAAATAATAGAATACGACGTTTCGATTGCAACACAAGCAATCATCATCAGGTATAATGAAATAGCGACATAAAATCTAACCAGAAAACTATAGACAGACATATTAGCAGACAGATATTACCAAGATACATAGCGGGAGCAACACAGGTAACAGAGAGGGGTGATCGTCTCTGTCGGGTGGCCTTAAATAGACAGAGGGGGGGGGGCGGAGGCAGAGAGAGGGAGGGGGGTTAGAGAAATAAAATTAGCATATCAATTGGTGCTGCTGTTGCCAGCCGACGGACAGACCCCCGACCACCTTTTGTCTCAGCAGCGCTGTTGTTTACACTACGTCGACCTAGGTGACGTCCCTGGTCTGGTTCAAAATCATCACTCGCCGCCGATGTTAGTTAATAATCATGAATAATAATCACTGAAAATGTTTAATGCGCATTCAATCCGAGGATCCCAATGCGCAATGCATGGCAAGCAGGAAACAAAGGACAGAACCGGGGGCAGCCGACCAAACTCAAAATTGAAGGCCACTTGAAAGAGATGGGGTTTTCAAAGCAGACGTGCATTTATCTACAGACTCTGCCTGATTCCAAGTGGCAAGGCGTTCCATAGCGTGGGTGCCACGCTAAGTAAAGCACCGGTCACCAATCGAGCGCAACCAATAGACATGGGAGTGCTGAGCAGTCGGAGATCAGAAGATGTTAAGGACCTCGATGGAATATATAAATGTATTAGTTCCTGCAAGTAATGCGGGGCGAGCACTTTAAAAGCCTTATGGGTTAAAAGCAGTGTCTTAAAATCCACTCGGAATTTTTCACGGGTAGCCAAATAGTTATCCACCGTCTGAAAATCGAACTCAGGGACCCGGGTAGGGCAGCGCATTGCGCCCAAAACACTGCGGTGCGACTGCTCCCCCTTTAGGGCCGTCCATAAATGACGTCACGCGATTTTGGACAATTTTTTACCACCCCCCCCCCCTCGTCGCACGGCGTCACAAGAAGTCAGACCCCCCTTCAAATATGACGTTACAAAGCTCTGCTCCCCCCCCCCCCAAAAAAAAATATAACATGCTTCAAATCGCTTTAAACTATTGCCGTTGTAGTGCGTATTTAATGTGGCGCTGCACTCTGATGTTGTAGGAGAAAACATTTATGAAAAGTCTATTTAATTAAGTAGAACGTGTCGTCTATATTTATTTAAAGTTGCGAATTTTTATGTGACGTCACATTCTCCCCCCCCCCTCGTCACATATCGTCACAAATGTCTGACCCCCCCCCCCCCAGGTGCGTGACGTCATTTATGGACGGCCCCTTAACAACATACACACACGTGTGCGCTGTTGTATTACCGGAGCACGATGTTACAAAGCGTCTGGTTCCAGACCAAGTCTTCCGATGAAAAAGATGCGGTGCATTTAGCCATTGTAGCTCGCACAGACGAGACAAAGGGAGCATGTGGGGGGGGGGGGGTGATGAGAGTGTGTCTGATAGTATGTCTGATAGTATATCTCAGCTCCATAGCGTCGTGGGGAAGGGGGGGGGCGATAGGGGGCTGAGCCCTCCCCCCCCCCCTGAAGGATCAGACCAGTTTCTACATTGGACATTGCAGCCTCGCCTCGCATACGTATGTTGAACTTCTTTCGCACCATACGCAACCAACCTTGCTAATCCGAGGTGCTGGGGAAGGACAACAATCTAAACACAACAAGGAGTTCTAAAGAAATGAGCTTTCAATTTCGATGATTTAAAAGTGCATCGCTTCTTAATATCGGAATGAAGAGCGTTCCAGACGGCCACAGAAGCGCATCTGAAAGCGAGCGACGCGGTGACCACCGCCTTTCGTTCGATGGTTAGCGAAAAGCCGCTGCCGCCGCCGCCGCCGCCGCCGCCGCCGCCGCCGCCGCCGCCGCCGCCGCCGCCGCCGCCGCCGCCGCCGCCGCCGCCGCCGCCGCCGCCGCCGCCGCCGCCGCCGCTGCGAGAATGACCGGAGTTCACGTGATGGTTTTTGCTCCTTGACGAGATCAGCGAGGTAATTGTGGTTCATTTGCGGCGAGCACTTTGTGTGTGCAATGCGTGCGACCTCATTCAGGGGGCGCGGGGAGGCTGTGGCCTTCGATGCACGACTCTGCCATTTGTTACGCGCAAAGACAAAGGTCACCCGTGTAGCCTTAACGGACTGTAGGGGCAAGTGCTGTTAGCGAGCGCCTATGAAGGCCGGCACGGTACACGGGGGGGGGGGGGTGTGGCCGGGACCACGCCCGGCCGCCTTTGTCTCCCTATTGTCGATATTTTTACACACCACATCAGGTACTGATTTGAGTCTGAGTCGACCTAGGGGAGGCCCAAGACCGGTTCAGATAATCGTCGCTGGTGTTGGCCGTGAGCGGGAATGGATCTCGGATCTCCGAGTGTGAGCAGGGAGTGTGGTGCCGTTTCTAAACATCGGGTGGTGGTCGCACTTACTTCGTGACAGCCCCGCTGATGTGTGAATGCGGGGAGCAGGAGACCGTGGGACCCGGTTGCCCTCCACGTGTTGGAGGAGGAGGCTGCCGAGTGGCTCTGTGGCTACGTGGGCTCACGTCCACTCAAAGAATATTGATTCATATATTGCACATGTATCTTGCGTTTTGACTGCGGGAGGTCGCGTGAGATGGCATTCGCGAAATAAATAAGGAAAAGTAGATCTTGATTAGAAGCTTTCGTGACTGCAGGAATCCATACTCTTTGGTTTTTTCGGTAAAGTCACGTCGGTTAAAAGAAAACAAATAAATTAAATCACGACGTTTCGGAGGCAACACGAGCTTCCGTCTTCAGATGAAACAGTCACAGCAAAATTGCTGTATCACTTTTAGCAAAATTGCTGTATCACTTTTTGCAAAAATGCTGTACCACTTGATACACCAATTTTGCTGTGACGGTTTCACCTGAAGACGGAAGCTTGTGTTGCCTCCGAAACGTCGTGATTTAATGTATTCGTTTTATTTTAACCTCCGTGACTTTACCGAAAAAACCACAGAGTGTGAATCCTTGCAGTCACGAAAGCTTCAAATCTACGATGTGCGTGGGATGGTTTGTGATCCGTGCCCGCTCCGCTCGCAGGCCCGCCGAATCTTCGATGCGCCGTTTTGGCCTCATTGGCCACATGGCACCGATTCGGGTTTCAATCGTCGACCCACGGGCGGCCCATGACGACGACGAAGACTCGCGGCGTTCCAGCGAGACGAGAATGAGATTCTAGATTTGAAGCTTTCGTGACTGCAAGGATTCATATTCTTAGGTTTTTTCGGTAAAGTCACGTAGGTAAAAAAATAAAATTAATAACAGTAAAATAAAAATAAAATAAAAATCACGACGTTTCGGAGGCAACACAAGCTTCCGTCTTCAGGTGGAACCGTCACAGCCACGCTTGATGTACTTGATACAGCAAGCGTACTTGATACAGCAAGCGTGCTGTGACGGTTCCACCTGAAGACGGAAGCTTGTGTTGCCTCCGAAACGTCGTGATTTTTATTTAATTTTTATTTGATTTTGATTAATTGTAATTTCTTACCTACGTGACTTAACCGAAAAAACCTAAGAATACGAGAATGAGATGTCACGCGACGTGGCTGATGGGAATCACACGAACATCAGTAGCAACGTCGCGTGGGGTGGGGGGGGGGGCTTACGATTTCACGCTGGGTTGTTGTTGTTGTTGTTGTTGTTGTTGTTGTTTGACTCATCACCAAGTTTGAGTCGACCCTTTTTGGTAAATCTGCCTGGTTATATAAAATGCAAGTCACAAAAGTAAACTTAATCAGGACATGTTAATTATATTGTATCATCTTTACCAGAGTTGCCGTGACCCTCTTGAGGCAGACAGACAGACAGACAGGGGATAATGCACGAACGCTTTCAACCTCATTTGAAAACATAACACAACAAAAAATAAACCCTCTCCAACGTCCATTGTGTAGGATTCTTGCGCGCACTTGAATTTAAGGTCAAGGTGTGAAAAGTGACAGGAATTGGAGGGCAGTGGGAGCCGCAATTCCGTGGATGAGTCTCTGACCCAATCCCCGCCGAATCTAACATCTCTTGGGGTCCCCACCCCGTGCAATAACACATTTACAGGGGCCAGCCCCCCAGAGCAATATCACTTCGCTCGGATTGCCTTCAACGGGCCCATGCACCTGCCAGAGGCTCACGCGCTCAATGCTCGACGGTTCGAATGACAAAAGCGGTCTCGGATGCGTTGCAGCGGCCGTTAGGAACGCTCTTGCCCGGCTGACTGCTGCCAATCCATCCCAACAATTACTCTGTTGTTGTTGTTGTTAGTGGCTGCGGGCCGTTGCTAACATCAGGTGAACCGTGCATGACCGAAACAACTACCTCTATCACTACCCCAATCACTATCACTACCCTAACTCCTACCACTATACCAACCTCTACCACTACCCCAACCCCTATCACTACCACTACCCCAATCCCAATCACTACCCCTACCACTACCCCAATCACTATCACTACCCTAACCCCTACCACTACCCAAACCCCTTCCACTACCCCAACCCCTACCACTACCCCTACCACTACCCAAATCCCTATCACTACCCCTACCACTACCCCAATCACTATCTATACCCCTATCACTACCCCAATGCCTATCACTAGCCCTACCACTACCACTACCCCTGGTGCAATGTGCGGAAAACTCCACTCAGCTGCCCCAACACAACCACGGCTGTATTCTGGTGCAATGTATGGAATATTCCACTCAGCTGCCCCAACACAACCACGGCTGTATTCTGGTGCAATGTATGGAATATTCCATTCAGCTGCCCCAACACAACCACGGCTGTATTCTGGTGCAATGTATGGAATATTCCATTCAGCTGCCCCAACACAACCACGGCTGTATTCTGGTGCAATGTATGGAATATTCCATTCAGCTGCCCCAACACAACCACGGCTGTATTCTGGTGCAATGTATGGAATATTCCATTCAGCTGCCCCAACACAACCACGGCTGTATTCTGGTGCAATGTATGGAATATTCCATTCAGCTGCCCCAACACAACCACGGTTGTATTCTGGTGCAATGTATGGAATATTCCATTCAGCTGCCCCAACACAACCACGGCTGTATTCTGGTGCAATGTATGGAATATTCCATTCAGCTGCCCCAACACAACCACGGTTGTATTCTGGTGGAACGAGCTGAATGTTCGACTCAGCTACCACCCCAGATGCTGCCGTGGACTGGCTTAGGAAGCAAATAAATAAACATACAAACGGCATACGAACCAAGAGCGAGTAGAGCATGTGTGGAATCATATGAGAACCGCTGGGCCGCCACTATCGGTGCGGCAACGCACATGGTTGTCAAGAAGATAGATCCTGTTCTCGAATTGAATTGCCAATGTCATTGCATCGTGATGTGGTCGAACTGCCGCATGCGTTTGTGTGCAGCGCTGTGATTACCTCCGGCCAATTCCGTGACCCAAGTCATCCTGAAGGCGAGCGTTCTGTTCTAAGCCCCGCAGCGCCGTCCCACTTCAACCTTTACAGTCTTTCAATTGTTTAGAGTGAGCGTTAAAAATAGCCAATAACGCCTGAGACGTGGCTGTGGGTTAACAATGTGGCGTGACCCAACGGAGCGTGTTCAGGTGCACGTGAAATAAGCACCCATTATTGGTGTACGCAGGCACACACGCACGCAAGAACCCGAATTAAATCGAAACCATGAATAATGACCGCGGTATATCGAAACTCATGGATGTGCCCGCGAGGATGAACTCAATTTATGTTGGAATCATTTAGCAAATGTGTTTATAATCTGGTTGAAATTGCTGACCACCGCATACGCTATGAAAATAATCATAGGTTTTACCTTTTCTAAACTCTTTGGTTCTTTCGGTAAAAGTCACGTAGGTATGAAATCAAATAAATCACGACGTTTCGGGCACAACACAAGCGTCCGTCTTCAGGTGGGAAAGCCATGGTCTGCTGCTGAGGCAGACTGTTTTTAAAGGTTTGAAATGGGTGTAGCCCAAGGGTCAAACGTGACTTTACCGAATTAACCAAAGAGTGTGGATTCCGGCAGTCACGAAAGCTTCAAATCAAGATTTACCCTTTCTGGCAATAAAGCAGAAGGTGTTCTAATGTTCAAACACCAAATATATTAATTTTGCAAGGAACCAGGTTACTGCATTAACCACATACAGTACGTGTGGTGAACATGCACACAAAACATGCTCTGGTAATATATGGGCATTGCCTTTGGGGCCGTCCATAAATGACGTCACGCAATTTTGGACGATTTTTTACCCCCCCCCCCCCTTCGTCACACGCGTCACAAAAAGTCAGACCCCCCCCCCCCTCAAAATATGACGTCACAAAGCTCTGCCCACCCCCCCAAACCATATTTCCATTTTTAAAATAAAACATGCTTCAAATCGCTTTAAACTATTGTCATTGTAGTGCGTATTTAATGTGGCGCTGCACTCTGATGTTGTAGGAGAAAACATTTATTAGAAAGTCTGTTTAATTAAGTAGAACGTGTTGTCTATATTTAAAGTTGCGCATTTTTATGTGACGTCACATTTCTCAAACCTCCCCACCCCCCTCGTCACACATCGTCACAAATGTCTGACCCCTCCCCCTAGGTGCGTGACGTCATTTATGGACGGCCCCTTTGAAACTGATTGGCGTACACCAGAGACGAAAAGGCGAACGGTACAAGGTTTCTGTTTGGTGTTGCAACGTCTTACCACCTCCTGTTTTATTGCCATAAAGGGTGACACCAATTGTTACGTTTCATACTTTGATACTGGCACAAAAAAAGGTTCCATGATACCGCATGCACTCTTTGACTTTTAACTTTAACGTCAGAGCATGTGGAGGGTGGCTGGTTGCATGGAGTGAGGTCAGAACACTGGGTCCGATTATATTCGGCGTTTTACTCAATTTCTTCAGAATAATATATATTTTCTTAAAGTTTGAGCGCCATGCATTGAACTTTTTCCCGCAGCGAGGTGCTTGGAGTAAAAAAAACGAAGTGCAAAGCTTCGAGTGTGCATACGAGGTCACTGAAAAGGATCTCAGTAGCAGTTCTGTAATACCTCGTTCCGCGGGCCATCCTCTGACACACGGAGTGATGCACTGTGTCTCCGCGCATTCGGAATGGACACTTCATCCCATGATGCTGATAAAACAATTTGTAATTAGATTGGGGAAAAGGACAAAACACTGATCTGAGATTTTGATGGAAGGCACTGAGAAAAAAAGCCACTTGATGTATAATAACTTGAGTTTCATCCTGCCATCATGAACATTGCATGCATTTTGTAGACTTTTGCCGTAAAAAAAAAAAAATCGAAATTACAGATAGCAGTGTGTGTGTGTGTACCGTATATATATATGCTTTCACTATAAACAAATATATTTAATACGTAGAGATGAGTGGGCAACTGATGCACATAATATGGCTCTTCTACAATGGCAACAAAACAAATCATGGCACAAACAGGGTTGTTGCTCTGCTTATTACTCGATACGTATTGCAAAAACTAAATTGGGTCTCCAGAAAATAAGGCCCAGAGCTTGATTTAATTTACTCATATCGGGTTTGGTGAGCCTACATTTCTACATTGCACAAGACAATATACAATCTCTGTATCGTCAGCACGACGCTAAATCTGTCGAGATCATGCAGGCAAAACTCGCCGCCGGTCACGAGCACGGTACATTTCTGTTAAGGTCAAATGATTAACATCGATAATGCAGCTGCAATATGTGTCCGCAAATGTGGCCACACTTATATGAATGCACCGTTGCATTGGGGGTTTTACAATCTCAATAAAAAAAAACAACAACCAAACATGACCCTTGTGAGGAAAACATTTTGAAAGCTGCAAATTGGGTTTGATAAAAAAAAAATGAAATTCCCACCAGGCAATCATTGGTTAATAAACTGAGGAGCTTGCCGGAGCTTCAGTGAGTGGGCATTAGATAATTATTTTCTAAGGGTGCTGTCAGATGCCTTTGCCAAATATGAGGCAGCAGCGAGGGAGGCCTGACCTCCGTAATGATGTTGACCTTTTGCAAAAGACACACGTGACACGGATTAAACCAACTTGAGCATCCTTGAAAAGAATCGAGTGACCGAGGTTCCGGAGGGCTGCGATGATCAGTTCCATCAAAGGCCTTGGGTGACGTCTATGAAGGTAGATGCGTCTCGTCTTGGTGGGGGAGAAAGATCGAAATGAATAGAAAGGAGGAGGAGCTAGGAGAGAGGGGAAGAGTGGTGGGGGAGTCGTACGGGGAATCAATGGGGATGAGCATGCCTTGAAAAATCGTCTTATTCGTAAAATGATTGCAGATCAAACGAAATAGCGTATCCGTAAACGCACGGAGACGGACGCACAAATGACGAAGCATTGATGGTGCTACACTCAAATCTAAAGCCAGATTGATTTGATGTAAAACAAAAATCTATAACACCCCAGTTGATCAACTGTTTCTGAACGAGTTTTTTTGTAACGTTTTAGACAATATATATATAGACGAGATGAGAGATGGGGCTGGTAATTGGATGAGTTATTTGAATGTCCCCACCCCCCCCCCCCCCACAGACATTATGTCAATCTCAAATCATTGGACATTGACTTGGAATTGTCTTGACAAATTCAACAAAAGCTGTATGGGGGATGCAACGGCATAGCCACATATTTTTTAAAATTTTGGAGCAATGCCGTCTTGGTCTGACAGTTAACAGCAATTATTATAATGATAACAGCTTATGTAGCACCTTTCATGAAATTTGAAGGCGCTTTATAAACTACTAAACTATTTTTTTTAAATATTTTGCCAGCTAAGGCCCACTTAGAGATTTTTTTTCTTCTTCAGAAGTGACCTCGCCACAAATGATAGCCCAATGTTGACATTTATAGCAGCCAACTCCTCTAAACGCGTGTTCCTACTGTTTAAAATTTTAGTTTGACGAAAAAAAATGCTACCTTCTTTAAGTACGAATGTTCTGAAAATGTAAGAAAAAATATGCCAAAATAAAATTGAAATCTAGAGGCGGAATAATTTGAGTTGGTGGATGAGTAAGTCTCTACATACCAGTGCCCTACCTTATCACAGACCAATTCAGATCTAATTGGTCACCCCGTATCCCCTTATAAATCTCAACGTTCATCCTGCAAAGTCCCATCACAAGGGAGAAACACAAACAAATAGACATTTATTTATTGTGTGCCCGTATTGAAACGGCTGTACGCCGCATGAACGTGAAAACTCAATTTCCCTGTACAAGAATACGGGGTAAACCGAATGGGTTGACAGGTATGGTATAGTAGTGTATAGTGCAGTGTATAGTAGTGTAGTGTATAGTGTAGTGTATATCATACCTGTCAACACCGTATCAACGCCTACGTTATTACAGACCAATTCAGACCTTATTGGTCACCCCGTGCCCCTTATCAATCTGAACGTGCATCATACAAAGTCTCATCACGAGGGAAAACCACAAAACAAATAGACAAAAACAATGTTTCTTTGTTACTCAATTTCCCTGTACAAGAATACTGGTGAACAGTATGGGTTGACGTACGGCAGCGTTACGGATTCACTCGTGACTAATTACCCTTAACGAAGCCGTCGGCGTATATTCTGATCGCCGACAGCCGGTGCCGGTTTATCCTCGTAGCAAAAGTGGCTACTACATATGTAGCTACGGGCCCAGCACTTTCAAGGGCCCCGCGCAAAACGCTTTCAAGCTATCAATTCCGGTTCAGTGATTTTGCACTTGCTCTATTACTATAGTATTATACCGCCTTCAACTTTTACGAACGACTGGGATGTTTAAGGTTAGCGATTTGTCGTATTATCTGGCCGTGTAGCAAATGAAAAAATGCAATAACTTTACTATGCAAGTAAAAAAAAAATGTGTGTTTTAATATTTACGTGTTTTTTGTATTTTATTTAGGGCCCCTTTATAGCATCAGATGCTACAGGCCCCGCACTTAATCCGGCACTGCCGACAGCGGCAACGACGCGACTGATGACCAGAGAGCACAGGGAGGGCAGCGTTTTCGAGAGAGGCCATATAAAAAAAAAAATAAAGCACACGGAACGAGAGTGACACTTAGGAATATAAATAAGGTTGCCATGGAGAAACTGGTCAAGACTACTTCACGAACCATTTTTACACCCCCCCCCACCACCACCAGCGGAGCGTCCTTTGTAAGGAAAATAAAAAAAAATGTGTTATTCATATTATTAATATCCATCGTGTTATTTGATACGATATTCTTTGGTTCTTTCCGTGAGGTCACGTAGATAGAAAATAATAAAATAAAAAATATATGATTAAAATAAATAAATAAACTCAAGCGGTGTTGCGATCGAAACTTCGTGAGTTTTTTAATAAAATGTTTTTTAAAAAGCTTATTTTTTTATTTTTATTTTTTTATTTTCTATCTACGTGACTGTACCGAAAGAACCCAAAAGAATATGAATTCCCGCAGCCGCGAAAGTTTTAAGTCAAAATTTATTTGATACGTGTCACGTGACGCCATCGACGTCTCATTCCTACGATGGAACGCTTCCAATGTGCGAACGTCAAGTTCACGGAGACGGGGAAACAGACAGATGCGTGTGCCCTTTAACATGCTAAAGGAATAAACAACAACAACAACAACAACAGCGCGTTTTGCAAATGCGATGTGTAACTTTGATCCTTCGACCCGTGCGACGATAGTTCAATGTTGATGTGCAACCTTGTTGAGAGACGACAGCGTTGGCGTTGCCTTGGTGGGGTCTGGGATTGTTGTTGTTGTTGTCGTCGTTGTTGTCGTCGTTGTTGTTGTTTTGCTGCCTTGCCCAAGCTTGCGTTTAGTTTGAGATCATCATCACCGGTGCTGTTGCTGAGCCACACCAGCCCCTCGTGCGCCAATAGGTGCTAAACAAATATTTAGATCGTTTGTATACACACACACACACGCGTATGTGTGTGTACACATATGGTCCTGGGCCTCCTCTAGGTCGACTCAGCCTCAAATCAGTACCTGATGCGGCATGTAAACTTCACCACCGGGGAGACAAAGGCGGCCGGGCGTGGTGCTGACCACCCACCCCCTCGTGTGCCGTGCCGGCGTTCATAAAGTGTTCGCTAACAGCACTTGCCCCAACAGTCTGTTAAGGCTATAGGGGTTTACATTTTGCCTCTGTAAGTGTTTGTATGAGTGCGCGTGTTAATTTCTTGTCTTCGGCACACACACACACACAGATGCCCTTGTCCACGCGCGCGTGTGTGTGTGTGTGCAGATATGCTCTTCCGATTATCCGCAGTAATTTTGTTTTACAGATAAGAGGATTTGCAGGCCATGGTCATCCACATCGATCCCCTCCTCTACCCCACCACTCTTTTCCTCTCTCTCTCTTTCCTCCGCCTCCTCCTCCTCCTTTAAAAAACATGTTTCGATGCGATATTTTTCTCCGCAGAGTTGTTCCCTCGCCGCTTCGTGGTTCCCCCACTTCAACAGGCGTGGGGATCGCTGCCACACGGAGTGTCCGTGGCGGCCACTTACAAAGAACCGCCCGCTCCTGGTTCTGCAATGGTCGATTATGTTGAAACAATCCTTTTTTTTTGTTTTGAAGCGGAGGAAAACAGAGGCTTAATTTGATATTGAAGAGCACCTTCGCGTGAGAAGAGCCAATGACGGTGGAATGAATAAGACGGCGTGTGTTCGTGGGTGGTGACTGGAGGCTACACTTCTGTGCCAACATCACGCAGCTCTGTCACCGTTGCACAGCAGGTCCTGGGTGTTTCTTCACGCGGCCACGGACGCGTTCCTGAAAAGTTCCGTGTTAAGCGAAAAAGAAAAAAAACGCGTTCAGCGAAAGCACCCAGCCCCACCCTCCCCACCCTCCCCACCCAGCCCCTCCCCACCCTCCCCACCCAGCCCCTCCCTCCCCACCCAGCCCCTCCCCACCATTCCCCACCCAGCCCCACCCCACCCTCCCCACCCAGCCTCTCCCCACCCTCCCCACCCAGCAACTTTAAATAAATATAGACAACACGTTCTACTTAATGAAATATGCTTTTTAATAAATGTTTTCTCCTACAACATCAGCGTTCAGAGCCACATTGAATACGCACTACGATGACAATAGTTTAAAGCGATTTGAAGCATGTTTTATTTTTGGGGGTGGGGGGGGCAGAGCTTTGTGACGTCATATTTGAGGAGGGAGTCTGACTTTTTGTGACGCCGTGTGACGAGGGGGAAGGGGGGGGGGTCAACAATCGTCCAAAATCGCGTGACGTCATTTATGAACGCCCCCAAAGTGTTCCCCCCGAATTGGAAGAAACCCGCGTCATAGTGAAATCGCGCCGCAGCGTGAACACGACGCGTTAAGCGGGGAACTTAGCCAGCTACCAAGTAGCCACGCCACGCTTGTGAGGTTGCATTTGTTTACGCTGATGACGGGATGCGTGTTTTTGATTCGTGAGTGTCAGAGACGCTCAAATGGTTCTGGGGAATGAGCGTTGCCTAGCTGCTCGAACATCAGCAGCGACGCTGCACGCAAAAGACAACACAGATTGTTCTGTTTATACATTAGCATTAATTAATGTCTACTCTGGTGGGAGTTTGTATGTGTGTGTGTGTGTTTAGTCGGTGTGAGGAGCGGTGGTGCAGCGGTTATCGCTATGCTGCGATACGTAACCAGGGATCCGAGTTCGATTCCCGCTCACGGCCAACACCCAGTGACGATTATTTGAACCGGTCCTGGGCCTCCTCTAGGTCTACTCAGCCTCAAATTAGTACCTGGTGCGGTGTGTAGAAATATCGCCACTGGGGAGACAAAGGCGGTCGGGCGTGGTGTTGGCCACCCACCCCCCTCGTGTGTCGTGCCGGCCTTCGTAGGTGCTCGCCGTGAGCGGGAATCGAACCTGGGTCACCAGGAACGTAGCAGAGCACACTAACCGCTACACCACACACCACACACAGCACACCACACACGACACACACACACCACACACACCACACACTACACACACCGCACGCCACACACCACACACAGCACACCACACACACCACACACACACTACACACACCACACACACACCACACACAAGCACACCACACACACCACACACACGCCACACACACACCACACACACCACACGCACACCACACACACACACCACACACAAGCACACCACACACACCACACACACGCCACACACACACCACACACACCACACGCACACCACACACACACACCACACACACCACACGCACACCACACACACACACCACACACAAGCACACCACACACACCACACACACTACACACACCGCACGCCACACACCACACACCACACACACACCACACACAAGCACACCACACACACCACACACACGCCACACACACACCACACACACCACACGCACACCACACACACACACCACACACACCACACACACGCCACACACACACCACACACACCACACGCACACCACACACACACACCACACACAAGCACACCACACACACCACACACACTACACACACCGCACGCCACACACCACACACCACACACACACCACACACAAGCACACCACACACACCACACACACGCCACACACACACCACACACACCACACGCACACCACACACACACACCACACACACCACACACACGCCACACACACACCACACACACCACACGCACACCACACACACACACTACACACACCGCACGCCACACACCACACACCACACACACACCACACACAAGCACACCACACACACCACACACACACCACACACCACACACACCACACACACTACACACACCGCACGCCACACACCACACACACGCCACACGCACACTACACACACACACTACACACACCACACACACGCCACACACACAACACACATTACACACACCACACACACACACCACACACAAGCACACCACACACCACACGCACTCTACACACACAACACACACTACACACACCACACACACGCCACACACACACTACACACACAACACACACTACACACACCACACACACGCCACACACACACTACACACACCACACACACTACACACACACAACACACACTACACATACCACACACAAGCACACCACACACCACACACAAGCACACCACACACACCACACACACCACACACACACACCACACCACACACACACTACACAGTACACACACCACACGCACACCACACACACCACACACACTACACACACCGCACGCCACACACACGCCACACACACACCACACACACCACACGCACACCACACACACCACACCACACACACACTACACAGTACACACACCACACGCACACCACACACACACACTACACACACCACACACTACACACACAACACACATTACACACACCACACACACACACCACACACAAGCACACCACACACCACACGCACTCTACACACACAACACACACTACACACACCACACACACGCCACACACACACTACACACACAACACACACTACACACACCACACACACGCCACACACACACTACACACACCACACACACTACACATACCACACACAAGCACACCACACACCACACGCACAGACACTTGCGCCTTCGCCGCTCTCACGCGCGTCGCCTGGACCCTTTTGTGGTCCACAAATTTCCGGAGCTCCGTCCGTGCAGCCAAGATCGCATCTCATCTCAGATCTACATAGCGCCGCATTCATCGAGGCGCTTTGCAAAACGTTACAGCAACAGAAATGGTCCAGGGCAGCGCTCCCCAACATTTTTGGCACCAGGGATCGGTTTCGTGGAAGACAATTTTTTCACGGACCGTGGTGGGTGGGGGGGGGTCATCATTGGGTCTTTCCCCCTTTTCAAAGAAGCTCTCCAGCAACGTTTGTTTTTTTTACTCATTGTGGCTACTAGGGGTTAGAGCTCGTGGGCTCACCAACACCGTGATTGATACAAGTGCGCAGTGCGGGAAAGAGGCGCGGACGGAAGTGGTGAATAATACAATCATGGGGGCGGATTCCACGCGCGGACTAACCGCTCTCACCTCGTGCTGATGGGTGGCCTGGTTCCTAACAGGCCACGGGACCGGTACCGGTCCGCGGCCCGGGGGTTGGGCACCCCTGTACTCCAGGGGACGGGTTGGTGGGTGAATTTACGAAACGTGCATGGGATGGGGAATACCAAGGGGGAAGGGTGGGCTCGGGTTTAATGCGGGGAAGGAATCAGGGCAAAATAGGGGGGACGTGGGACAGGAGGAGAGAGGTAGGTACGAGTCATCGATAACACTGGTCAACACACTTTTTCTGGCATAAGGTATTCCAACGGTTTTAAGATAATTTTGGGGTGCTGATTCCAAATCTGGCATCAGTTTTTGTCTATCACATCAGTTTTTTGAGATATCAAATATTGCATTTTCAATAAAAACTGCAGAAGAAAGATATTAAATAAATGTGGATATCTACATAAAATGATATTATAAACACACTATCCTAAAAATACAGCACCATATTTTAACACTAAAGCAGTCACTGACTCGCAACAACTTGCAATCATAAGTGACAGAGTTAATCTCGGGTAAAATCAATTAAATGGGGTATGCCGATAGCATAAAAATGAGATGTGATAGAGCAAATCTGAGATCAGATTTGGAATCAGCACCCTGAAATTAGTCTAAAACAGCTGCAAAAGTCCAGGCCAGAATTTTTTGTTGTTGTTGTTGACCAGTGATAATAAGACGTGCGGTCGAGGGAATCGTGGGGAGCTGGTTTGACGAGGGCGATCGCTTGATGTGCAGTGTGCAGCTCGCTCCAACGGAGGGGAGCCAGATGGACGAGAAGAGGAGTAGGAAGAAGAGGAAGCGGTCATGCCGAGACTGCGGGCGTAGTGCACACGAGGGACGGCTTCGTGAGAGCGCAGCGAGCGGGCGACATCAGAGGCGATGAAGGGAAGTGAGGTCATTGGGAGATTGATGAGATTCACGGAACTCTGCCCAGTGTCCTGCTGGGCCAGCTGGGATCGGATTTGCATCCACGATGAAGCCTTGGCGACCGGCATAGCGCAGCGGGTTTACGCGGCTCTGCTGCACTGCGCTGCTGGAACCCGTCGGAGAAGCCGGGTTGGATTCCCGCTCACGACCAATACATGCTTGAGGCCGGCGAATGTTTGGAGCGATTCCTGGGCCTCCCGATCGTCAACACCTGGGTGCGGGTGCGTTCAGCATCGGCGGTGGGGAGGCGAATGTGGGGCTTCGGCGTGGCTCTGGACACACCACCCGAGGTGTCATAACCGTGGCTTGCCGGGAGAAGGCAGCACAGCAAAAACACTGCGGAACTCAACATGTTCGGTCGGTTGCGCGAGAGAGCGTTCTTTCCCCGTGAGCACGCGTGCGTTTTAATTGTGCCGAGAACAACGCAGAACTTGCGAGATTGCTGGGGCCGGTTCACCACGTAGCTGCAGCTGCTGCTGCTGAGTTGACCTTGGGGAGGATCAGGACCGGTTCAGATAATCGTCACCGGTGTTGGTGGCCGTGGGCTGGAATCGAACTCGGGTCGCCGGGTTCGTAGCGCAGTGCGGTGACCGCTTCACCACCGCTCCATCTCCCAACAACAATGACAACAACAACCTCCCTTCAACACTAACACCACGTCCGGCCGTCTTTGGCTCCCCAGATGCACCACACACACACCACCACCACACACGTTGCAGATCGGAAAACCACCAAATTAAAATGAAATGTTTTAATCAGCAGCAGCAGCAGTGACTCACAACGTCCACCGCATTGCACCGAAGCGAAACAGAGGACAGAGAGGGGACACTTGCCACCTTTTCACGAATGCCCAACGACCACAACGACTAGCACGGGCGTATGATGGTGCGCAGGGATGGATGTGCAAAGCTTCACAGCCGCCAACGAAATACACGACGCGCAACGGAAATGTCCCGTAAATGTCCCGTCAATGCCTCATTAATATTCTTAGGTTTTTTCGGTAAAGTCACGTAGGTAAAACAATTAAAATTAATAAAAGTAAAATTAAAAAAATAATTAATAAAAAATCACGACGTTTCGGTTGCCTCCGAAACGTCGTGATTTTTTAAATATATATTTTTTATTTTATTTTACTTTTATTAATTTTAATTTTTTACCTACGTGACTTTACCGAAAAAAACCTAAGAATATGAATCCTTGCAGTCACGAAAGCTTCAAATCTAGAATTAATGCCTCATCAATGTCCCGCAAATGTCCCGTAAATTTCCCGTCAATGTCCCCGTTGGTTGTGGTTGTTTTTGCAACCCTCTCGTTAAGTCGCGACACTGAGCGTAGGTAGGACGCGATAATTACCTCCTTTGACATCGACGATGAAGATTCATTTCCATCTGTTACATCTTCTCGACTCGTTTTCGCTTCTTTTGTGTGTGTGTGTGCGTGTGAAATCCCAGTGTTTGGTATGCATTGAATTTCTCTCCTGGAACTCGCACTCTCTTTGATTCATTGTTTCTTTTGCTCGCCGAGGCATTTAAGCGCCCGTCCTATAAATGCAAATCCTTTTCCTTTCTTGCATCTGCAGCACGCGCCCGCCGACGAAGAGCTTCCAGGTGTGTCTGTGCGCGCAGCGCCACGAACCCGGCCACCCGAGTTCGATTCCCGTTCACGGCCAACACCGGCAACGATTATCTAAACCGGGCACCCTGAGCCTTCCCTAGGTCGACTCAGCCTCAAACGAGTACCCGCTTGCGGTGCGTGTAAACATCGCCACTGGGACGACAAAGGCGGTCGGGCGTGGTGTCGGTGACCACCACCCCCCCCCCCCCCCGTGTGCCATAGTGCCGGCCTTCATAGCTACTACTCGTGAACAGCACTTGTCTCAACAGTCTGCTAAGGCTACACGGGGGGGACCTTTATCTTTGTCCAGGTGCACACATTCCTTAATGCAACGATTTGCAGCGCGAACAAATTGAACTTCAGTCGGACGCACGGCGATGTTAAACGGGGTGGGGTGGGGGGCCCAAGGGGAGCCACCCATCCACGTGGAGCGTCGGGGGGGTGGGGGGCTTGAATTCCGCCCGAATGCAGGAGGGGGATGGCTTGCGTCCCATCGCACGAACGGAGAGGGATGACGGTGTTGTTTTTTTTGGGGGTGGAGGTCCTTTCATTCGCCCGGGACGCGCAAGAGCATTGCCACGCGAACTCCGGGACCGCCCTTGGCGTCACAGCAGCAGCGGCGGCGGCGGCTTTTGGCTGCTAAGCCGTCCAAGTAAGACGGTTGCGCTGCGCTTCTGCGGGTCCGTCTGGAACGCCTCTTAACTTCCGATAGTTAGAACGCCACTGGGAGCTGTGCCCTTTTAAATTCATATTGGAAACTCCGTTTCTTGAGAAAAGCTCTCTTTTTTGTGTGTGTGTCGTGTTCGTTGTCCCTCCCCCGCGTCTCCGATGGGCACGGTTGGCTACGTAGCGGTGCGAAACGATTTCAACATCATACATTCATTCAGCAGTTTATAGAGCGTCGGCTTGATGATGACCTTTACAATGAGTTAAATGTATTCATCTTAGTCACGGGTGCAACGATTGGTTAATACTTCATAAGGAGAGATAGAGAGGTATGCTGGCCTATGCAGTTGACAGGCGGGTTATATTTAAAGGGGAGACGTCTTCATTTAGTTTTTGTTTTTACTATATATGACAAACAGAATATTTCACAGATGTCCATATATACACGTGGTGGATCGTCAACATTTCTTTTGCAAACGAGATGCCGAACTGACTTCATTGCTGTGGCCGCTGATTCGCTGTGCGCGCGTCCCTCTTGTACGTCGCCTCTGACGGAACAGCTCCACGGAGACATCCGGGCATCCGTTCATGAAGAGTAAAAGCGTCAGTGACCACTTCCCCATTGTCTAAAATCATGGATTGTTACAAACACATACACGAGACAATAGCAAGTAGCCTGCACCATCTCTCATCATCATCAGCATCGTCAGCATCGTCAGCATCATTATCAGCATCGTCAGCATCGCCAGAATGTGGCGTGAGCGACCTCGGGGCGCAGAGGTTCCAAACCGAGACACGTCGACGACTGTGATTCGTACCCTGCGCTCGCCACCACGCTGAGTGAGTGGTCCAAGGCCATGGTGATGATGCTGATGATGGTGGCGATCCGGAGTCTCGATCGTGAATTGGCCATGGTGATGATGGTGGTGATGATGGTGGTGGTGGCGATCCGGAGTCTCGATCGTGAGTAGTCCAAGGCCATGGTGATGATGGTGGTGGTGGTGGTGACGATCCGGAGTCTCGATCGTGAATGGGCCATGGTGATGATGGTGGTGATGATGGTGGTGATGATGGTGATGATCGGCAGTCTCGATCGTGAGTGGTCCAAGGCCATGGTGATGATGATGGTGGTGGTGACGATCCGGAGTCTCGATCGTGAATGGGCCATGGTGATGATGGTGGTGATGATGGTGGTGGTGATGGTGGTGGTGGTGGTGGTGATGATGGTGGTGGTGGTGGTGATGATCCGCAGTCTCGATCGTGAGTGGTGTAAGGCCATGGTGATGATGGTGGTGGTGGTGGTGGTGATTTGGAGTCTCGATCGTGAATGGGCCATGGTGATGATGGTGGTGATGATGGTGGTGATGATGGTGATGATGGTGATGATGGTGATGATGATGGTGGTGATGATGGTGATGATGGTGGTGGTGGTGGTGATGGTGGTAATGATGGTGATGATGGTGATGATGGTGGTGGTGGTGATGGTGGTGATGATGGTGATGATGGTGATGATGGTGGTGATGATGGTGATGATGATGGTCGGCAGTCTCGATGGTGCGTGGGCCACGCCAGCCTTGGCCTACCGCTGCGGGTGCGGGGGATCGCCTCCGATCTCGTGGTGGGACGACGCCGCCGCCGATGATCACGAGCGCGCTCCAGGGCTCCGGTCTCGTCTGGGCCCCGTCTGATCTGCCGAGACGTCCCTTTGCCCGGCCAACGTGTCCGCTAGGACGCAAGTCTTACCATCATGTCCCACCGTTTTCTTTTTTTCAAAGAAGACACTCAAGCAAATGTGTGCACGTGCTGTCAGGGACGCGGAACCCCACAGCCAATGCGTGGGCCAGACGCAACAACTTCAGTCCGACCAGGCCATTTGTGGTCACCCACACGAGAAGACGCCTGCCGCTTTGAAAGGGTCACCCGCGAGCAGTATTTGCCCATCACTGCCGGCATCTTGGTCGCACTAATCGGGCGCTAGAGGGGAGGGAGGGGGTGGGGGGGGGGGGCATTCAATCTCGCGGCAACTCCATTTCTAATCTTTGTTGCGCTCAGTTTGTGTCATTTCAAGGGGTCTTTCTCTCTCTCTCTCGGTGACGGTCCGAGGTTGTTCCCCGCACTTCTGATGAGCACGGCTGGCTACGTACGGTGCGAAAGAAGTGCAACGTACACACGTTGTCGTTGTTGTTACACGTGTTTGGCTGCCCCCGCTAAAGCTGTTTGAATGTCCGAGTTGGCCCTCAGTAGGGGAAATAATCTCCCCCCACAGTCCCCCCCCCCCCCACAGTTCCCCCCCCCCCCACATCCCCCCACAGCCCCCTCTGCCCCCCACAGCCCCACACACACCCCCCCACAGCCCCCCCCCCCGCCCCCGCCCGTCCTCTCTATCCACCTCTCCTACTGGTTCGCGCTCCGCGAGTCTCCGTACGCGAGAGGGGACCCCCCCACCCCCCACCGACTCCGTTTTATCAACCTCAAAAAGTTCGGCTTCGAGAATCAACAACAACAACAACAACCACGACGACAACGAAAAGCCCATTAGCCAAACGACGAAATCCAAAGCTGCCGAGGTCTTTTTCGTCCGCTCGCTCGCCCCGCGCCGCGAGCCTCAAACGGCCGCCTCGGTGCCACCGCCGCCACCAGCGCCACCGCCGTTCCGCTCGCCCTGCGCCACTGGCCGCCCCTCCTCGAAGCGGACCGTGGTGGCCGACCGCCTCTCGCTCTGCCCCTCGGCGGCGCGCGCCAGCCTCGTGCTCTTGCGCAGGCGCAGCGCCTTCTGGAAGCTCTTCTTGAAGTTGTCCGAGAGGAAGGCGTAGAGGATGGGGTTGGCGCAGCTGTTGGCGTACGACAGCACCACCACGGTCGAGTAGATCTTGACCAGCGCCGGCTCCTCGGGCAGCGCCACCACCAGATTGGCGATGTTGAGCGCGTAGAATGGCAGCCAGCAGAAGACGAACACCGCCACCACGACCACCACCATGAGCGTCACGCGACGCTCCGAAGCGCGCCGCTTGGCCGCCCCGACGCGCGCCCCCGACGACTTGACGCGCACGACGATGAGGAGGTAGCAGAGGCAGATGACGGTGAGCGGCCCGAAGAAGCCCAGCGCCGTCGTGTAGACGATGAACGCCGTGGACCACGTGGCCGCCGGCTCGGGCCAGTTCACGTTGCACGTGTCGCCCGCGTGGCTCGTGTACGAGAAGACGACGAGCGGCAGCGCGACGAGGATGGAGAGGCCCCAGACGGCGGCGTTCACCGTCTTGGCGACGAGGGGCCTCCTCCAGCGGGGGGCGCGCGCCGGGTGAACGACGGCCACGTAGCGGTCGACGCTCATCGCCGTGAGGCAGAAGATGCCCGTGAACTGGTTGACGCCGTCCAGCGCCATGACGATTCGGCACGCGAGCGAGCCGAAGGGCCAGTAGGAGAGCGCGTTCTGGATGGCGAGGAAGGGCAGGCCGAACATGAAGAGCTCGTCGGCTATTGCCAGGTTGAGGATGTAGACGTTGGTGACGGTCTTCATCTTGGCGTAGCGCAGCACCACGTAGACGACGAGGGTGTTGCCCGCGAGGCCCACGGCGCACACCGCGAAGTAGACGAGCGGCAGCACCACGGCGCTCGCGGAGGAAGAGAAGGAGGAGGAGGAGGAGACGTCCTCCTGCCCAGCCTCCGTGTCGTTGCCGGAGACGTTGGGGGAAGAGCGGCAGGAGGAGGAGGGGGAGGAAGGGGAGGCGGTGGGGTATCCCGTGACGTTGGCTGGGCAAGAGGGGTCGATGCGCTCCATCGTGTGAGTCACGGTGCCGCGCCCGGGGATTCTATCGTCTTGTTGTCGACGCTGGGGTGGAGAGGGCGGGGGGGGGGGGCCTTCAGGTGCCGCGTCCTTCCCTCTCTCTGAAAAGGTCTCGAGGCAGGAGCACGCCCAGCCACGGCTTAGGGAGACGTGACAGCAACAACAACAACAGCGCACCCAGTTACAACGCGGTTAGAACAGCTGGCGAGAGTGAGTGGACATCTGTGAAAAAGAGCTTTATAGTTCATCGGATTCCTCGAGTACGAATACATATATTCTGATTCGTGAAATTGCATTTATAAAAAAATACGTGCAATTAATATTAATTATAAATCTAGGCGTCACTTAATGTCAAAAGAAAAGTTGAAGTTGGTATAATGTCCGAGCGAATAAATATTAATTTTAATACTCGGCTTTGCTGACGTCAGTGGTTCTGACGTCATCCATTGTGACGTCGGTTTATTTCCGACGAGTGATGGCAGCGAAGGGTCGTGGAAGTTAACGAGTTGGAGGCGGGTGGCCAATTTGGGCTCCGGCTAAAGGCGAGCGAAAAACAAAGGTCTGCTTCGGCAGCAAGTTTTTGGCAAACGGATAGAAGAAAATTATTCAAGCGACACAGCCAGATGAAAACAACATTGACTCTTAATGAATGTGTAATGTTCTTTGGTTCGTTCGGTAAAGTCACGTAGGTATAAAATAAAATAAATCACGACGATTCGATTGCAACATCAGCAATCATCATCAGGTGGGAAAACCACAGCAAGACATATTTTTTTTTGCTGAAGTGGGAGTATGAATTCTTGCAGTCACGAAAGCTTAAAAGAAAAACTAGATTGAATGTGAGATGACAGTAGTGTAGTGGTTATCTGAACCGATCCTGAGCCTCCACTCGGTGTGAACAACGCCACTGGGGAGACAAAGGCAGCCGGGCGTGGTGCTGGCCCAACCACCCCCTCGTGTGCCGCGCCGGCCTTCATAGGTGCGGCACTTGCCCCAGCAGTCTGGTAAGGCTATACGTGGGTTCGTGGGGGAATCTTTGCCTTTTGTTGGCTTGGGCCAGAACACGTCACGGAAATCGTCGAGTGGTGGAATGGCTGCCCACAGGAGGCAACCCGACTTTAGATCTCACCGCGGTGGCTAGGAGATGTTAACTCCCTCGCCTGGTATGCAGGAGGTCGTGGGTTCGGTTGCGGAGATCCTGACCCTGACGACGCCTGCTGTATATTTGGAGTTTGCATGTTTTCTCTCTCTTTCTCCCCCCGTGGTCGCGTGGATTTTTCTCCGAGTCAAGCCCGATGAGCTAAGGGGTCGTCCATAAATGACGTCACGCGATTTTGGACGATTTTTGACCCCCCCCCCCCGCCCCGTTGTCGTCACACGGCGTCACAAAAATTCAGACCCCCCCTCAAATTTGACGTCACAAAGCTCTGCCCCCCCCCCAAAAAAAATATAATCCATGCTTCAAATCGCTTTAAACGATTGCCATTGTAGTGCGTATTTAATGTGGCGCTGTACTCTGATGTTGTAGGAGAAAACATTTATTAAAAAGTCTATTTAATTAAGTAGAACGCGTTGTCTATATTTATTTAAAGTTGCGCATTTTGATGTGACGTCACATTTCTCAACCCCCCCCCCCCTTGTCACACATCGGCACAATTGTCTGACCACCCCCCCTTCCAGATGCGTGACGTCATTTATGGACGGCCCCTAAGGAACTACTTTTCATAGGTAACTCGGCCAGAAGACAACATCAACGCATTCCAAAATTACAGATTTCAAAAAAAAAAAACCCTTAACAATAAGAATAGCAATTGTGTTTTGTAGATAGATCGTGGTGGTGATGTCATGGGGCCACGTGGGATGTCGATACCCATGGCGGAGGCCTTCATCCAGCGGTGGATTGCTCATAGACCAGAATGCAACGTGCTTTTTATCCAGGGTTGTGCGAACAAATCCCCAGAGCCTGACCCCGCAATTCAATCGGTCGCCAAGACGCGTAAAGCAGCAACTCCTGGCAGGTGGCACCGAGGGGCCGTCTTTTGTCGCGTCAACAGCAACACCTGATGGACGCTTTCAGTCGCTGCGCTGTTCATTCCCCACTGTTAGGGGAAAGGGGGGGGGGGGGGGTGCGCCTGACGGTGCTGCTCGAGTTGGCGTTTCTAATGAATATAGCCTCGTCCCGAGACATCTGAGTGACACCCGCTATAATGAGACATCCGCAAAATGCTTTCACGAGGTTTTAGCGTTAATGCGACTCAAATTAAGAGAGTCTTTTACCCGGAGACCGCTCTCTGGGTTCCCGTGCCGCTTTACGATTCCATTGTGGAAATTAACCAAACCAAAACCACCCCCACCGTACCGCCCCCGCTTGTCACAGTGACGGTGAGAGCGTGAATGTACTTGCCCACTCGAGCACGCGAATTTTGTCTGTGCGCTCGCGCGTGTGCGTGTGTGTGTGCAAATACAAACATCTTATATTTAACTGAGATTAATGGATGGGGCCAAGTGCTATTAACGATCATCCAATTAGGTCGAGGCAGCCAGTTACGTGGAAAAGGCGAAACCCGCCAGTCGCCTTCATCTTCCCGGTACAAAGACAAAGATCCCCCGTGTAGTCTTTAACAGGCTGTTGGGCCAAGTGCTGTTCGCGAGTAGCACCTGTGAAGGCCGGCACGGCACACGACGGGGATGGGTGGCCAGCACCACACCCGGCCGCCTTTGTCTCCCTAGTGGCGATGTTCACACACCGCACTAGGTACTAATTTGAGGCTGAGTCGACCTAGGGGAGGCCCAGGACCGGTTCAGATAATCGTCACTGGTGTTGCCCGTGAGCGGGAATCGAACTCGGTTCGCTGGGTTCGTACGGCAGCGCGCAAACCGCGACACTAATTCGCTCCCATCACAGCACTTAATCAGCCTCTGCCCTGCTAATCTTCCGGGATTCAACAAAATTCGAACGTGTTCATGGTAACGGCGGCGGTAAGATTGCAGCTCAACGTGGTATCCAATATGCCGAGCACTCATCAACAAAGGCAAAGACTCCCCCGCCCATATAGCCTGCAACAGACTGTTTGGGGCAAGTGCTGTTAGCGAGCACCTATGAAGGCACGGCACGGCACACGAGGACATGGCTGGATAGCACCACGCCAAAGCGACCTCTTACAGAAGATGTCCCGGGAAAACCAGAGCAGGTGGCAACCGAGAGGAGAGCTTCGCAGTTCGTACTTGCGTGGTGGAATATATTGGAATATTCAGGTGTTGTGTCGTTCGCACTTTGATAGCAAGGTATCCAGAAGGCAGTAGATAAATTAATTATTGAATCCATCCGTGTGGAGCTTTGCGCGCTCCTCCCGTGTGTGGCTGATCGGTTGCCTCGGGCTACTTGGGTTTCTCTCTCACATTGAAGTCAATGAGTCATTCGTGCAATTGGACACGCAACCCAATGATGAGTCCTCCTGAAAGTGAGTCTAGAAGATAAAGCGATGCTCTGCGGAGAGTAAATCTTTTGTAGTACACATCGTATGACAGCTGCATATTGAGGGTTGGAAATTAAACTTCAGAAACGTAAATAAGAACGCGTGGGCAATTAGGGACAACGTGCAAATTAGAGGCATCAGGGCAATTGATCAAAAGTGGGATTGGCAAAGACACATCGCTCGAACGGATGATGGAATTCAAAATACATTGCTTTAGAACTGTGTTTTTTGTGTTTAGTTTGTTGTCCTTCCCCCCTGCAGCTTCGATTAGCGCGGTTGGCTACCTACATTAGTACGAAATAAGTTCAACGTACGTACATATATGATGATGATGATAGCTGATGGGCGAGACTGGTCATGGAATGGAAGCGAAAGGGGGAGAGCGCAATCCGATAACATGACCACTGCTGACATGAAGCGATGACATTCCAGGTCGGCATCACAAAGAACGTGGAGCCTCGGAATCAGGGGGGATGGTGATGGCGAGGGAAGGAAGGCTTTCATCTAGCAGTGGATAGACAATAGCTGCTGATTATGCTGATGCTGGTGTGTAACACAGCACATTTCGCAAATCACGTTGGGTTCTTTCAAAACGAGAGCTTATACTGCGCTATCGTCAGCTACGCTAGGGTGGAATTTCATGCCCGATTCTAAATTGTATTTGCAGCGTTGAGAAAGAAATAGCGAATAATTGTTTGCTCCAGCGAAAAATGTATTTATATAATTCTTACGCTCACGTTTTCCCATAATATATATACCTACAAAGGCATGGATGATAAAGACCACGATTTTATATTTAATGGCTGCTCTCACAGCCCGTTAATCTGCCAATATCATCTAATCGGAATGGAGCGCCAAATCCCATAGGTGTAACACTTACAATGCAGTTACTAAACACTACACACACACACAATTTATCATCACGAGTGTGACGGAATTACGACACAGCGTGGCTTATTTGGGTCCGTAAAAAAAAAATTATTCGGTCAATTTATGGTGAAAAGAAGCAGCAAATCAAACGTTACGTACGTATGTACGTCCGCATGCGTGCGTACGTACGCACGATAAAAACATTACATTTGCAATAAAAAAAATAACCAATCGATGGATTCAAAGAAGCAAACTTACCCTGAAGGGTGCTCTCTCTGTCTCCTCCACAGTGAATTGCTCCTTCAAATGCTGTCCCTATAGCTGCCCCAACTGATACTGCTCCTACTGCTGCTGCTCCTACGGCTGCTGCTTCTACTGCTGCTGCTGATCCTACAGCTGCCACTGCTCCTACAGCTGCTCCTACTGCTCCTACTTCTGCTGCTGCACCTATAGCTGATGCTGCTACTCATACAGCAGCTGCTACTACTCCTACAGCTGCTGCTTCTACAGCTGCTGCTCCGACAGCTGCTGTTGCTTCTACAGCTGCTGCTCCTACGGCTGCTACTACTCCTACAGCTGCTGCCACTACTGCTGCTCCTACAGCTGCTACTACTGCTACAGCTGCTGCCACTACTGCTGCTCCTACGGCTGCTACTACTCCTACAGCTACTGCCACTACTGCTGCTCCTACAGCTGCTACTACTCCTACAGCTGCTGCCACTACTGCTGCTCCTACAGCTGCTACTACTCCTACAGCTGCTGCCACTACTGCAGCTCCTACGGCTGCTACTACTCCTACAGCTACTGCCACTACTGCTGCTCCTACAGCTGCTACTACTCCTACAGCTGCTGCAATTACTACTACTACAGCTGCTGCTACTACTACTGCTCCTACAGCTGCTACTACTCCTACAGCTGCTGCTTATTCTACAGCTGTTGCTACTGCGACTACTCCTACAGCTGCTGCTGCTCCTACAGCTGCTGCTGCTCCTACAGCTGCTGCTGCTGCTGCTGTGAGCCTTCCGAGGCAAGCGTCCGTGCCCCTCTCTCTCGCACACTCAGACCCCCCCCCCCTCTCTCCGCGCCGTCCCCGTATACAGAGAGCGGCGCGCGCGCACACCGGGGCAGGAGCGAGGGGCAGGGGGCACGGCGGTGATTATGAAACAACGCATGGGCAGGGGGGAAACGGGGGATGGGGGGGGCAGCGGAGGGAGGTGATGCACCGGAGGGATCCGGGATGAGTGCACTTAGCAGGTATTTTTTCGTTCTCTCTTTATAACCGGCAACCGGTAGACCGCTAGTGCCGTAATAACAGACGGGGGCGGAGGGATAAGAAAACGTCCGAACAATAATTAGCCCTCTTAGCGTTTGCTAAAGCTGTCACGTTGGTTGCCACGGTCCGGCTCTTGGTGAGAGCCCAGTGGTCAGAACGCGAGCGATGAACGGGTTGGGCACCGCGACGGATATGAAGATGTTAACTACTTCGCCTGGTGTGCAGGAGGTCGTGGGTTCGATCCTAGACGCCTGCTGCTGTATATTTGGAGTGCGCGCGTCTCTTTCTTTCCCCGTGGTCGCGTGGGTTTCTTTTTTTCTCTTCTCTCCTCCACATTTAGAATCAACGCGCGTTCGGAGTGTTTGGCCGCGATGCATTTCCACGCGCATGGTGGTACACCGCTTTCGTCGAGCTATCATTTGTGGCCAGGTCGCTTCTGAAAAAAAGAGCTATACAGCTCAGCGGGCCTTACCTGGTCAAATGTTTTTTTGTATTTTTTTTGTTGATAGATATAGTTCATCATCATCGTGCTGTTGTCAACCCCCCCAATGGTTTCCAATGTGTGGTGGCGGCACCTGACACACTGACGATGTATTATCGGCGAAAGCCCCCCACCCCCACCCCTCCCCCCCTTGTGAAATTGAGTGAGGAACACTGCACCTCGAGCAGATGAGAAGAACGGGCACTGAAACCACGTCCTCGTTGCTCTAAACGGAGGGGGGGGGGGGGGCGGGTTATTCAATCGATGAATGAATACACCATCTTCAATCAGAATCAGGCGCGAGCCACGCAGATGTCCACCTACGGTGGGAGTGGACTGGTGGCCACGGGAGGTAATGACAGGGGAGTCAGCCTGCAGTGCGAGTGGACTAGTGGCCACGGGAGGTAATGACAGGGGAGTCAGCCTGCAGTGCGAATGGACTAGTGGCCACTGGAGGTAATGACAGGGGAGTCAGCCTGCAGTGCGAGTGGACTAGTGGCCACGGGAGGTAATGACAGGGGAGTCAGTCTACAGTGAGGTCTCTGCCTGTTCAAGTGAACAATAAATAAACCATCTCAAGACACGTGTGTCAAGTCGTCATTGCATTAGCATTGGTGTAATAGGCATTGTGAAACTAATCAAATGCAACAAAATATCATCCTCCTCCACCCCCGCCCCTCCCTGTATAACCTTAACAGTGCTCTGTTAGCAGTCGCTATGAAGTCCAGTACCAGCACAGGAGGGGGTGGTGTGGCGAGCAACGTGCCTTTGTCTCTCCAGCACTCATCTGTATACACTAGCAGCAGGTACTCTTTTGTGGCCGAGTCGATCTAGAAGACGCCCAGCTGGACGGGTTTTAAATATTCGCCACTGATGTGAGCCGTGATCGGGAAATAATCTGGGCTCTCAATCACCACAAAGACAAAGACCACCCATATAGCCTGAACAGACTGTTGGAGCAAGTGCTCTTCGCGAGCACGTAATGAAGGCCGGCACGGTACACGAGGGGGTGGGTGGCCAGCACCACGCCCGGCCGCCTTTGCCTGCCGAGTATTCATTTGAGGCTGAGTCGACCTAGGGTAGACCCAGGACCGGTTCATATAATCGTCACTGGCGTTTGCCGTGAGCGGAAATCGCACTCGGGTCTCCGGTTTCGCAGCGTAGCGTTGCGCTAACCGCTACACTACCGCAATCGATAACACCACCACCACCCCCAAATAATTCGCAATCACCACCGTCGCCACCCATCATCATCATCACCACCGTATCGCGTGCCGCTATCAATCACGGGACTTGGGTCAACCGTCAATCACCGGCTGTGACACTGCTGTTCGCATTCACGCTGCAGCGACGAACATCGGCTCGTGACCGACGACAGATGGGGGAGGGGGGGAGGGAGGGAGGGGAGGGAGGGAGGGGAGGGAGGGAGGGAGGGGAGGGAGGGAGGGAGGGGAGGGAGGGGAAGGGGTGAGAAAACGCGTAGGAGGATGGTGACGGAATGGCGACGACGTTGATGATGTTGTGTGGGTGTCTGCATCCGCGTTTTTTTTGTTTGTTATAGCGAAGTGTCAATGCTTCACAGGCGTACCTAAGGCGCTTCAGTTGGAGTTACCGCTTTCAAAGCTCGCATAACGAGAGAGAGAGAGAAGAGTCCATCGATACTCTTAAGTTTTTTCAGTAAAGTCACGTAGGTAAAAAATAAAATTAAAATTTATAAAAGTAAAATAAAAAATCACGACGTTTCGGAGGCAACACAAGCTTCCGTCTGCAGGTGGAACCGTCACAGCACGATTGCTGTATCAAGTAAAGCGAAATTCCAAGAGACCCGACCTTGTATATAGAGTTCGGTGAGGACACAACAGCAGATGTGAGTGTGAAAGCGATGGGTATTACCTTGTTATCGCGGCATCTCTTGAGGAAGACCAACGTCTCGAGAAGCTGTGACTTCTTGTCTCGTTGTCTGTTAAAAACTCGAACAGATAGGTGGCATTCCTCCCCGTAGAGGGCATTAATTCTAGATTTGAAGCTTTCCATCGAGTTGAACTCTGTCAAGGCGATTGCAGGGCTCTGAGTACAGAGCCCCCGTTGTGATGCGGTACGATGTGCCAACCGCTAAAAGAAATATCAAAGGGGCGGATTCACATCTCGATGGGTGGTGGTGGTGGTGGGGCAGACACTCAACGGTAAAAAACCGCTCAACCGAATGAGTAGCGAACGACACGACCTGTTTTTATCTGTCGTGCATTGTACTAGCATTGCCCCACTTCCCCCACCCACCTCCGTGCGCGTACGAGGGAAGGATGTACCAACATTTCTTTACTTGCCTAAACGCGTTTTATTTTTAGAAGGGGCTCTGAGCTTTCATTCTGTTCATCCGTGAACATCTGTGGGAAAAACAAACAAAAAAACCCCCAAAAAGTTTCATGGCTCATCGGATTCCTCCAGGATGGGGCCTGAGCAGTGTTCCCCCACCTGCATCGTCACGTCGCCGTGAATTGATATCTACACGCAGGCCTCGGTGCGCAGCTGTAGTCGTACTCTGTGTCTCACATCGAGAGACAAATCAAGGGAGACGCACGGATCGCAGAATGCGCACACGCTCGAGGCAGCCTATGGCTAGGTGTACGCACGTTGTTGAACTTCTTTCGCACCGTACGTAGCCAACCAGACCCACAGCTTGAAGAGGGCGAAGATCACAACGACGACGACAATTCCACTCCAGCTCGCAGCAGCCCTGACTGTGAGTCGGAGCTCGCCTTTAATCCTCCCCAGCGTGGCCAGGCTCCGCCCTCGGCCCCGCCCCCCCTTCTGAATCCCCTAGAGGGCTCCGTGCCTTGCCTCTACGGGTGCAACTGCTAGAACGGGCTGCTACCTATAATGCTATTGTCTACCAATCTCCCAGCGGGACGCGCTGCAGTGACTCATTCAATGTCACTGCAAATGTAAGATAAGATGAGATCTAACCCAAAATAAATTAATAACGTACCTGGCAGATTTCGTGAAACTGATGTTTATAAAACTATTCCAAAATGCTATTTGGTTCTTTCGGTAAAGTCACGTAGGTGAAAATAAAGAGAATAATAAAAAATAAAATAAAAATGACTTTACCGAAAGAACCAAAGAGTATAGATCCTTGCAGTCACGAACACTTCAAATCTAGAATTATTCCAAAATGATGTGACATTTAAAAGAACAATGCGTGCTGTTTTTGGAGAGGAAACGCAAATACAATAAAATGACATTACATTATAAATACAAAAAATAATTTAAAAAATGATGGTAAAATAAAAATGTGAAATTGACAAACAAAGGGGATGTCTTGAGTTCGTAAACATTGCAAGCCGTTTGTTTGTGTTGTTGTTGTTGTCAAGGACTGGCAATTTCGGGAGTACATCGTAAATTGCTGAGCTAAGGGTAATATAAAATAATCTCAGGTGGAACAGCACCGAAACGAGACAATTATATCTCGCGTGTAACATTAAATATCTGATGAAGGTGCTTTGGCGAGTGGCGAAGGGCACACCCGCCAAACATCGAACGTCAACATCAGCAAGTTAAGCCCCTTAACTGGGAGGCTTCACTCCTCGAAGCGACTGATTGAAATGTCGAATTGAAAAAACGCGTGTTGCCACTTTGAATCAAGAATTAACTAGGAGTACTCTTAGTTCTTTCGGTAAAGTGACGTAGGTAAAAAATTAAATTAAAATTAATAAAAATAAAATAAAAAAATAAAATAAAAATCACGACGTTTCGGAGGCAACACAAGTCTCCGTCATCAGGTGGGACCGTCACAGCCAGATTTGCTGCATCATTGACGGAGACTTGTGTTGCCTCCGAAACGTCGTGATTTTTATTTTATTTTTTTATTTTATTTTTATTAATTTTAATTTCATTCTCAATTTTGGAGCTTTCGTGACTGCAGGAATTATTCTTTGGTTCTTTCGGTTAAGTCACGTATAAAGAAAAAATAATAAATTAAATAATAGCATACTACGACGTTTCGATTGCAACACAAGCAGTCATCATCAGGTATAAAAGAAATAGCAACAAAAATCTAACCAGAAAACTATAGACAGACACACAAGCAGACAGACATCACAAAGACACACAGAGAGAGAACACGTATCGGCAGAAAGAGAGAGGTCGTTTCTGTGACGAGGCCTTAAATATAGAGAGGGGGCGGGGCTGAGAGAGGGAGGGGGCAGAGACTTTACCGAAAGAACTAAGAGTATGAATCCTTGCAGTCACGAAAGCTTCAAATCTAGAATTAACTAGGAGGAAAGTGAAAGGTGCATTGTCAGTGGGAGTTTGGGGGGGGGCATTCTCGGTTAGCGCTACACTGCACTACGAACCCGGCGTACCGAGTTCGATTCCCGCTCACGACCAACACCCAGTGACGATTATCTGAACCGGGTCCTGGGCCTCCCCCTAGGTCAACTCGGCCTCAAATGAGTACCTGGTGCGGTGTGTGTAAACATCGCCACAGGGGCGACAAAGGCGGGTGTGAGTGGTGTTGGCCACCCACCCCCTCGTGTGCCGCGCCGGCCTTTATAGGTGCTCGCTAACGGCACTTGCCCCTAGAGTCTGTTCGGGCTATACGGGAGATCTTTGTCTTTGTGGGGACATTCTCCTTTAGAACACAACCGGCTGTCAGCCACTGACAAAGGATCTCAAACCCCCACGACGCACGCCTCTGAAATCCCACAGCCCCTCCTGGATGTATGCTGAACTTTTTTTCGCGCCGTATGTATTCCACCGTGCTGAAACTAAACTATATAACCAAGCTATATATGATTTTATTTTACTAGGTAAAACCCATCGAGCTACCTGGTTATCAAAAGTGATAGCTCAACGAAGTTGCGTATCATCACGTAGAAATTTGTAGCAGTAACCGCATGTTTCTAAATGTCTCGGGGGGGGGGGGGGGTGGGGATCCACGCGACCACGGGGAGAACGCGCAAACTCCAAATATACAGCAGGCGTCAGAGTCGGGATCGAACTCATGCCCTCCTGTATACCAAGGCAAGGCTTTTGACATCTCACCACCGCGCTAATCGGGGTGGCGGGAGAAGGCCAACAAACTAAACACAAAAAAGCACTTCGAAAAAAATGAGCTTTTAATCGATATAACTTAAAAGCGCGTAGCTCCAAGCGGCTTCCTAATATCGGGAGGGAAGAGCGTTCCAGACGGCACCAGAAGCGGCGCGCCTGACAGCGCCGCGCGATGCGGCGATCGCCGTCTTTGCCCAATGGGCAGCCAAAAGACGCAGCTGTGAGGGTGAGCGGAGTTCGCGTACACGGTTTACGTTCGGTGATAAGATCAGCAGAGGTAATTGTGGTCAATTTTTTTTGGCACGCGCTTTGTGCGCAATGTCAGTGCGACATCGCGTAATGCATTTCGCTTTCGACAACCGGGAGCCAATGCAGCTTGGCGAGCCCTAAATAGCCACGGTCAAGGCGTACCAGGGCACTGCTGGAATACACTCCAATCCCAATACACTCCAATCCCAATACACTCCAATCTCGACAAACCGATGGCAGCCCGACCTCTCAACTGCGCGACTGCCGGCTGACTGCAAACGTCGGCGATTGACCCCCGAGCGCTGAAGTCCCCCCCCCACCCCCCAAAGAGGTTCACTCCTTCCGCGGAAAACTCAAAAGACCCTCGACCGCTTGCTCCGCGAGTGGAACGAGAGGAGCGGCGGCGGCGGCCCGAACTGTGACCGTGACCAACCAACCCCAAGTCAGACGATCGCCCCACGTGACGCCCAACTCCCTGGGCCCTGGGAGATCCATTGCCGGTTGCATCGCCGCCACTCACACTCTGCCTCACCTGAAGCCGTTGCACGGATCGCCAACCTCGGCATCAAACGATTGCTGCTTCATATTCTTAGGTTTTATCGAATAAATGATCGCTGCTTCACCAGCCATACGGTGAAGGAGGAGGGAGGATGAGACGTGTCATGGATGGTGACACTGAAGAGGAGGTAGTAACGAATGCAGAAGAGCGGTACGGCTAATTTAAAATCGCACGAAATGTTCAATTCATGCTCCCATCAATGCAATTCTTTCGCCAAAATATTCTTTAAATCCTAGAGAATGTACATATACATGTTAAGTGTTTAACTCAACGGGTGCGTTATTCGCAGTCAATATTGTGATTCATCACTGATGAACGAGCCAAAAAATATATTGTGAATGTCATTACCCAACATTTTGACGCGGAAAATATTAAACATGCCAAGCAGGTAGAGATGACCGGTTCCAATGCCGGCAATTAAAGCAACTAAAATGTTCTCGGCAAAAATGTGACATTTTAAAGATACATACACGCTGCAGTGCAGGGATAAAACATCAAATTACCAAGGTTTCACAATTATAGATTTTAAATATATATATAAACAAACACTTTAGAATTTTTTTACAGCTACACTGTTATTATCGCTTTTGTTAAAGTAAGTAGGGACGTGGGCGGATTATTATTTAAAGTTTTTAGATTATTTAGAGTATTCAAAGTATTGGGCTGCTATAACTTTCCACGTGATAAGCCACTTCGTTGAGCTATCGTTTGTGGCCAGATCGCTTCTGAGGAATAAGCGAAAAGCTCAGTGAGCTTTACCTGGTAATATTTCAGTTTTCAGTTTCATTTAGTAGGTATAACCCTGTGAGCCATGCGGCTCTTGACTCGGGTGAAACCGCAACAAAACAAAAACATGAACAAGAAACATCTTAAAGTGACCACATGCAACAGAAAAATCCTTGAAAAAACAGCAAATTCTTCCAGAAAAAAACACCGCATTTCAACGCTGTGTGCGAAAATCCCAGTGGGATGCAAGTCAAACAATAACAACCATAAGACAATGTAGATTACAGTTATCAGGCCAACTCTGTACTACAACAAACAAACATGGCCAGACCAAACCGTCCTCAAAATCACCGAAATAAAGCAACAAAAACAATGTAACAGTAATCATAGGAACTGTGATTCAAATTGAACAACAAACGAGATACATAACATGTACGACCAAACCCCGCAGCCACAGCTGGCTGCATGAGTCACTCCATAACATCTAATATAAAACATATATTTTCGTTTTACTTGTATTTTGTTTGTGATTTGTTTACTTTACCTATACTCCACACTCGTGTAGTGTGTTTGTACTGTTTGTTATTGCAACGTTTTGACCCCTTGCCCCGACTGGACATCTGTAAAACAAAGAGCTTTATAACTCATCGGATTCCTGCTGCAGTCTAAATAAATATTCTGATTCTGGAGAAGTCGTGGTCCTTGGGCGAGCGTTTAAACAACATGGTGACAGCCAATTAACGGAACGCATCTAACAGGGGCGAAGAAAGAGATGGAGCCACGACATCAGTTCACGTGCAGCTATTTAAAAATATTTTTAAAAACTCTAAAATGTTGTTTGTTATACCAGGTAAGGCCCACTGAGCTACGTGGCTATTTGTTTCAGAAGCGACCTGGTCACACAATGGATAGCTCAACGAAGTGGCTTATCGTGTGGAAATGTATTGCAGCTAAATACTCCAACAGCACTCTTTGGTTCTTTCGGTAAAGTCACGTAGGTGAAAAAAAAATAAGAATAAAAATAAAGAATAAAATAGAAATAACAAAAAAATTGCCCACCACAGTAAAAAAAAATGATGTGGTTGTCCCACCTGATGACGGAAGCTTGTGTTGCTTCCGAAACGTCTTGATTTAATGTAGTTATTTCTATTTTATTTTTTATTTTTATTTTTATTTTTTTATTTTTACCTACGTGACTTTACCGAAAGAACCAAAGAGTATGGATCCTTGCAGTCACGAAAACTTAAAATCTATAAATACTCCAACAGCATGTTTCTAAATGGGGGGGGGGGGAGGGGGGTGGAGAGACGGGGACGCGGAGACAAATCCACGCTCGACCACGGCGAGAGACACGTGCCGACTCCAAACAAAACAGGCGTCGTCAGGGTCGGGATTGAACCCACGAGCCTCCTCTATACCAGTCACGGTAGCCCACATCTTGCCGTCGGGTCTGCGAGGTGGATCGTTGCATCGCAGGATGGCGAGAGGCGGCGGAGAGGGAGACATTCATCCAGCCGTGGATTGGTCATGGATGAAAATGATGACGATGATGAAATATTTCGGCAACACAGCAAATGTTCGTCCAACTGAACGTTCGGTTTATGTTGGATTCGCCGATAGTGGGTGACGGCGTTCCACCCCCTCCCCCCACTGGTACAAAGAAGGATGGACGGAACAAGGGATGAACGGACGTATGCTTAGCGCTAATGTATAAAGGCTTTCAAGCTTTCGTTGGAAAGTGGTTAAAAGGTTACTCTGATCAGCAACATTGGTTGCCTCGAGTGATTCTTGGGGCTATTTCAGATGATGATGGTGGTGGTCACGTTGAAGTCACGATGACTCACAGGCGTGAATCAACGTATCACGTTGTCCTCCCCCGTACCTCCGATTAGGACGGTTGGCCAAGGTACGATGCGATAAAAGTTCGACCTGCATACATCATGGGGTTATACTATGAGACATTTCCTTAACCAGTGGCAAAATATAGTAATAGGTTTTTACCCTTTCAACTGGTACAAAAACTGACACCTTTATACAAGGCATCATGTTTGCAATAACCACAATACAAGCAGTCAAAATGCAAACAAAAAGAAACAACTCTGATAATGATAATGATATGCACTGTTCTTGAAGTTGATTGGTCCACACCCGAGACAGATTTTCTTAGAGCCTAGTCTCCATTGGTGTTGGACCAGATGACGCCAAAGGCGTACAACTCAAAAACAATGCACTATCAGAGTATTGAGAGCTCGGGGTAAGCCTTTAAACTATGAGACATCACCTTTACCAGTGGCAAAAATATAGTTGTACGCCTTTTGGCGTCATCTGGTCCAACACCAATGGAGACTAGGCTCTAAGAAAAGCTGTCTCGGCTGTGGACCAATCAATTTCAAGAACAGTGCATATCATTATCATTATCAGAGTTGTTTCTTTTTGTTTGCATTTGACTGCTTGTGTTGTGGTTATTGCAAACATGATGCCTTGTATAAGGGTGTCAGTTCCTGGGGTTATGTTAAGCAATCATATTTTTTTGCCAATGTCCGATCCACGAACCCATCGCTGGATTACAGGACACGTGCTGCATAGCCACCGCCACTGGACACTGCTAGGAGCATGCCCTGCAGAATCCAGTGGGTGACGTCTTCCAAAGTTCTCTTGTGTATTCGTTAGATATTGTTCTGACGTTACTGTCGGTGACCAGAACTGTCGCGAAGATAATCCGACGCGAATGGCAATTTTCATTTCGAAGTCGTGTTGCTCATGAGCGACTGACGCGTTGCTACATTTTGCAGTGACACGAAGTGAAAACGACACACCGTCTTTGCTGAGAGAAGAGCTCGGCGCGTCGTCCTCTTTCGTACGGCTGCCGATGTGGATTGCAGAGCACTCCACAATTTTCACGTTCCGGTGGTCAAGCACCAGACTCGACTGCGTACGGAGCGGCGGAGTGGCGCACACCGCCGTCTCTGCGACGTCTCCTTCGCATTTGTGGATCGGGCCATCTCGTCGTTTCACGGTCTGTTTCAGGATGACCGCAGTCGCACGCTGCTACCGGAGAGTCACGCGACGGAGATGATTCCCCAAATGAAAAACGAACAAAAAATCCACGGCGGCTGTCGCAAACTTGCGCCCAGTTTTTTTTTTTCAGTGCGCAGGGCGCACGCACTGCTCCCTTCGAGAGGGAAACCAATTTTCTCCGACTCGTAGGCTGCCAGTGATCTCGGACGCGCCACGGTGGGAGATCAAAGAAACAACAACGACAACAACAAGGCTCATCAGTGTGGATAAGGGAGCAGCAGCAGCAGCAGCTGCCCCGTTCGTTATTTCAGCCACTCGATGCGATGAACCCGGCGATCCGAGTTCTTCATCGCCGGGTATGGCTGACGTGCCTGGTGAAGTATGGTTACACAGCCCCCCCCCCGCTCTTCCACCACCCCACAACCTACCCACCTACCCCCCATAACCACGAACGGGGAGGCCTTCACCACACCTCCAAACCAGCGGTGGATTGACAGCGGGCGTCTAATTACAGAAGTTACTCCAAGTTTACTCAGCACCGAATCTATCTGGAATGTTCTGGAAAATAGGTACATTCCAAAATTATCGCTGTCCCGGTGACAAAAGCAAAGTTTGTGGGGAATAAGAGCCATTCTCTGTACTTTTGAGGCGTCAGCAATTAGGAAATAACACATACTACCCAGGAACAAACAACAAATGGTTACACAGTGTTATTGATGCGGTCATCGACTTTGATGCTTTAGCCAAAAGCCGCTGCTGATGCTGCTGATGCTGCTGATGCTGCTGATGCTGCTGATGCTGTCGATGCTGCTGCTGATGCTGCTGATGCTGCTGCTGATGCTGCTGATGCTGCTGATGCTGCTGCTGATGCTGTTGATGCTGCTGCTGATGCTGCTGTTGCTGCTGATGCTGCTGCTGATGCTGCTGCTGATGCTGCTGCTGATGCTGCTGATGCTTATGCACGTGCGGCAAGCACTTTGTTGTGCCCAACGCCCTTATTCTGCGCATCAACACGAGAGGCTGCCTGGAGCGAAGTCTTTAGGGGGCGACTTATCTGTGTGTGTATGTATATACGCAGTGTGTTGAACTTCTTTCGCACCGTGCGAATATGAGTATTGGCACGGATCGATGTCAACGCCACTCTTGCCATTCCGAACGACGAACGCAGTCTACTCACAGGACACGCTCGCAGACAGATCTCACCAGACACATCGCACGCATACACACGCCCTATGACAAATGCAAGAATCCTCGTGTAGCCTGTAACAGACTGTTGCTGGGGCAAGTGCTGTTAGCGAGCACCTAATGAAGGCCGGCACTGTGGCACACGAGGGGGTGGGTGGCCAGCACCACGCCCGGCCGCCTTTGTCTCCCTAGTGGCGATGTTTACACACACCGCACTTAATTTGAGGCTGAGTCGACCTAGGGTCGTCCCAGAACCGTTTCGTATAATCGTCACTGGGTGTTGGTGGCCGTGAGCGGGAATCGGGAGGGACAGCCGATGGCTACAAAGACATGGGCGCCTGGTTTTGACATCTCATGACACAAAGAGCTCTGAATTGCTACGAATTGCTACGTGGGAACAATAGAACATCACTACCTGTTCCTGGGAGCTTGGGGGGGGGGGGGGCAAGGAGGGTGGGGGGCGGGAAACGGAGGCGGGGATGTGGGCAAGTTAACCACAGCACACGTTCCGTGCAATTTCCCAATTGACATCGCTGTGAGTGGGGGTCATTTCGCTGAGTGGTGCCACGAATTGTTCTCCCGCGGCCGGGAGCCGACAAAGAGTGCCCCAGGCTGGTTCGGTCGTGCCGAGCAGGTTGCATCCTCGTGGTCACGGACCTCAGCTTCCTGCGCCGCGCTCACCCAAACTCCAACACAGATTTGCTTCGTTCTACGCGGGTTCGGTTTGGGCGATTTCTCAGCCAATTTTGTACCCACAATTCACTCTACGCGGTTTAAATTCGCTCTACATGCGGCTGCTATACGATGCGACGTGGGGAGACATCGTGTTGTGTTCTCTCTGTGTGTGTACTGTGTTCGCAACTCGACCGGCAGCTGTCTCCTCGTGCGGTTTCGCTTCGTGCGCCCTCTGTTTTTAGAACGCATCTACCACCACCGCTACTACTGCATAGAGCGAGGGGGGACCCTGTAGGCTCTTGTGTCTTCTCGGGGTCTTCCCACTGCTCGAGAATCGTGTCAGCCTGACTGCATTATTGAGATCCCCCCCGCCCCCCCCCCCCCCAAAAAAAAAGAAAAACGTGTATTTTTATAATTTTTTGTACCCACATAGCAAATTTGCAGTTGTTGCATGTCGGGAAGTACGCTAAATATCTTGAACAGACACACATATTCACAACTTTGCCTTTGATATGTATGGAGATATATTTAATGTATTTATGTTGAGTGAGTTGCTTTTCTTTCCTATGCATTCTTGGCACTCTGATCGGGGTTTCCCGTGCTGCTTGTCGCTGCCATTTCCTGACCCGCCACCCCTACAGGACATCTGTGATATAAAAAAAGAGCTTCATAGCTCATCGGATTTCTCCAGAATAAATCTATTCTGATTTTGATTAGGGCCACACCTTGTGTCACGTGTCGATAGATACTAGACGCATATATCCGAGATTAAACAGACAAAACAGCGGCTGTAACACTTACGCGATCTGGCGTGGTCTTACGTGCGTGGGTTATCACGTGATGTGACGAACAAACAAGGTAAACACATCGTGATCAGTTGTGCTTGACAACCCCATTCTTAATCACGGTGGGCAGACAAAAAAAGCATCCGTATTTGACAGAGTTACCAGATTAAAATAAAATAACTTCGACAATTCATATATTTAATATGTGACATATGGAACGTCTACACCGCATAAAATATGGAACATTCTACTTCATCCAATTGCATAAATACTATATATTTTAGTTTCCTTTCCAGGCAGTGTGATTGATGAATGTGTTGGAATTTATTCTTGTTTTGCGCGCTTGTTCACGACAGCCAGCGAATTCTCACCCAATAATTAGTTCCGTTTGTCCGCTCTCATTACGCTTTGCAGAGAGCGACAGCCAGACAGACAGCGAGTAACTTAACGAATAATTGACAGAATCAATGAGCTTTGTTGTGTGCACAGGGAACCATTGCTGCAGAAGGGGCTCGGGCAGAACAGCGCTGTGACCTCGCCGCTGGTTGGACCGCAACCCCGCTGAGGATCGCAAAGCAAAGCAAAGCGGTCCATTGAGTATTTGCAGCGGTGCCACCCGGTCTAGGCCACGAGGTGGCACGCGTGTATCTCCCGTGCCCTGCGAATTGGTGGGAGGGTGGGGTTGGGGGGCATGAACCACACAAGAGAGTTATTCAATAACGCTACAACCCCGCAGGGAAAACTTGGGGAGTTAAAACTGACAAAACGGCTACTAAAACACAAACAGTTGTGTGTGTGTGTGCGCGCGCGCTGTGGTCATATGTGTGCTCACGTGGTCATGTGTGTGTGTGTGTGGTGCCGGCCTTCAGAGGTGCTCGCTAACAGCACTTGCCCCAACAACACTGTTAAGGCTACACGGGGGATCTTTGTTCTTTGGTGTCACGTGGCAGCGGTAGTGTAGTGGTTAGCGCGCTGTGGTGCAAGCCCGGCCACCCGAGTTCGATTCCCGCACACGGCCACCGACACCAGTGAGGATCAGCTAAACCGGAATCTGGGCATCCCCTAGGTCGACTCAGCCTCATACGAGTACCTGGTGTTTTAAGCATCGCCACTACGGAGACAAAGGCAGCTCGGGTTTGGGGGCTGGCCATCCACCCTCTCGTGTGCCGTTCTGGCCTTCATAGGTGCTCGCTAGCAGCACTTGCCCCAACAGCCTGTTAAGGCTATACGGGCTGCGTGTGTGCTGTGGTCGTGGTGTGTGCTCACGTGGTCATCTTTGTCTTCGGTGTCATGTGACGAACGACATCAGCGCGCGCACCGCGGCGTGCGTGACATGCGGTCGTTCCACGGATGGCGTGTTGACTGCCAGCAATTGGATTCTTGGATGCATCTGTGTGGGAGCTGTGCATTTTTTTTTGCTCCGACGTGTGAATACACGGATCAATCGGACAGATCAAACATTCCGGTGCAGGCAGGAGCCTCCTGAAAAAAAGTCGTCAGGACTTGTTGAGGCTTTCCTTGGTTAAGTAAATGGTATTTTTACGTTTGTATTATTATCCATGACAAAGCGAGGAAAAATATTACATTCAGATCTGCGGTGAGAAATTTTTTTCGGTGTCCAAGGGCAAAGCTAATTCCAGGCATAAACAAGATGGTTAAAAAAAATGTAGGTCACGAGGTAGCCGATATTAGACCATTCTATTCCTGCGCATGATGACAGCAGCGATCTGTTCACGAGCTTAAGATGCCAATATCGAGGCCTGTCAACCGTGACGAGAGGGCTTCAGCAGAGAGAGACTTCGTGTAGTTTTGGTGATCCTCCGTTGAAGGCGCGCAGACTCTAGGCCAGTGTTCTTCACTCATTCTTTCCTGAGCGGGCCACTTTCGCCGATAAGACATCATCAGTGTGAGGAGGGCCGCTGCACGTTTGAAACCATTGGGGGGGGGGTTTGACAACAACACGATGATGATTATGGGGGGGGGGGTCTCAACATAAGTGTATTGTCAGGGGCCGCACTAAAGGCCACCCAGAGACCGCCTGTAGCAGAGGTCGCAACCTGGTACCCGATACCCGTACCCTACCCGATTCCCGGCTACCCGTACCCGGCCGGGTACGGGTATCCGTTTGCGACCCTGGTGCGGCCGGGTACGGGTACGGGTAGACCGTGAGTCACTGGTGAGTAACTGTTTGTCACTCATTTCCCAACTTCTTGTCTCTTCTCACAATTCAAGTTCCTAGAATCAACCCACCCGCGCCTGCAACATGGCTTCATCCCAGAGGTCGCAATCAGGTACCCGATACCCGTACCCTACCCGTACCCGGCCGGGTACGGGTAGGGTACGGGTACCCATTTGCGACCCTGGTGCGGTCGGGTACAGGTACGGGTAAAGAATCAAAACCCGTTTGCGACCTCTGGCTTGTAGCCTGCGGGGCCTTGCAATGAAGACCACTGCCCTCTGTACGGGGCCGTAGTTTGGGTTGCATGGCCGCACTGGCACGAGTGTGGCTCGTGTCTCTGATGTTCTATTGATGAAGGAGATGAGCGCGCATCTATCTGCCTGCTCGTTGATATTCTCATGCGGTTGATGGGACCTCAAGTGTTTTCGAGGAGGAGGAGGAGGAATGTCAAAGGCAGGAAGGTGTGCGATATTTATTAGACTGACTCCAATACATAGATTTATTTGAATTGCCTACAGGAGCAATATTTTATATATATGAAAGAAAAATGGATCTTACCACTTGAAATATAATAACAGTCGCCTGTGATATATATATATATATATATTCTTATCTCTCTTTAAGCTAATGAGCGTTATCGACAAATGCGTTGTGGAGTTTTTGTGTTATTTTGTAGCACAGTCGAGTTTTGTATTCTTTGAACACAGTCGAGTTTTTAGTGTTATTTTAAGAGTAGTGGAGTTTTCGTGATATTTTAACACAGCCGAATTGTGTCGTTTAACACAGTCGAGTTTTGTGTTATTTTGTAGCACAGTCGAGTTGTTATTTTGACAGTAGTTGAGTTTTTTGTGTTATTCTGACAGTAGTCGAGTTTTTGTGTTATTTTGACAGTAGTCGAGTTTTTGTGTTATTTGGTAAAGTTTGTGTTATTTTAACAGAAGTCGAATTTTGTGTTATTTTAATAGCAGTCGAATTTTGTGTTATTTTAACACGGTCGATTTTCGTGCTATTTTTACAGTATCCGAGTTTTTGTGTCATTTTAACAGTAGCCGAGTTTTTGTGTTATTTTAACAGTAGCCGAGTTTTTGTGTTATTTTAACAGTAGCCGAGTTTTTGTGTTATTTTAACAGTAGTCGAGTTTTTGTGTTATTTTAACAGTAGCCGAGTTTTTGTGTTATTTTAACAGTAGCCGAGTTTTTGTGTTATTTTAACAGTAGCCGAGTTTTTGTGTTATTTTAACAGTAGCCGAGTTTTTGTGTTATTTTAACAGTAGCCGAGTTTTTGTGTTATTTTAACAGTAGTCGAGTTTTTCGCGTTCCTTTAAAACACAGTTGGACGAGCAAAGGCAACTCCCATCACGCTGTGGCACAACGCGTGGAAAGGGGACGATGACTCGAGAGAGGAAGGGACAAACAACAACCACGCGAGAGCACGTGGCACCACAGGGCACGTGGTACCACGGCACATCCCTCCTCCTCCCCCGGGGGCCCGCTCACCTCACTTCACACCCGCACCGGAATTTGCCACTCAATATCTATCCGTGGAGAGCAAGAGAGGCGGGTGGGGGGGGGAGAGAAACAACAACACAAAACTGCTTATTTACCATTTCACAACAGTTCGTAATATCAACTCTCTTCGTGAAATGTTTGTGAGGCACCGCCCGTGCAAAGTGCGATCTCTAACTATCTATAAGTGCTAGCCCAGTATGTGTATATATGATCGTGTTAAAAAGTGTAGTTTTAATAACACACTGAAAGGTCTGTTTATGACGACACCCCCCCCCGGCCCTCCACCCCCCGCCCCCACCACTGCCTACCCACGCCATCCTGGCTGGGTCCAATCCTGACCCCATGTCATTTAGTGTTGAAAAATCGGCAGGAATTTATGTACTTATGCAATTTGTACTGTAGGTTTCAGTTTGGTGTTTGAGCGTCTTAACACCTGTTTAGTTGCCAGAAAAAATGGGAAAGCCTATTCTCACAATTTGTACTTGTATATATTTTTGTTATTTAGATGACTTACTTACCTTTTCTCCATTTTGCCCTCCGATCGTTTTTTTTTCATGAATGTTCGTAACTTTGCAGACCCACCCCTACGGGACATCTTCAAAAATAGCTTTGTAGCTAATCGGATTCCTCCGTCCAGTCGAGATGAAGATTCTTATTCGAACAAATGTTACCCTTTTTTATTGTTGCTTTTGGAATCTTGAGACACTGCTACTGAAACCCAGGGGGGGAACGAATGCCACATGCCGTGGCAATGTAATATTGTGGCTGATGCAAGAGGTCACCATATACCTTCAGGCGACGATTCGACTCGGGGCAATGTTAGCGTGCGATCGTCGCTGGCATCTAAATAGTAAAGTGTAGCTAAATCCGTCTACAAGTGGGTCGCGGCAATCATGAGTTCACATTTGGACAACAAAACGTCTGTCAATAGGAAATGGTGCAGGGGCTATTGCCTGTAGCAATTGCCATGAAGTTGTCTTCATTTTATGTATGCACAGTATATATGCACAGTACCTAGCCAACCGCGCTAATCGGAGGTGCCGGGGAAAAACTACAAACTAAACACAAAAAGCAGTTTGAAAAAAATGAGATTTCAATCTAGATGATTTCAAAGCGCATTGCTCCAGTTGCTTCCTAATATCGGAATGAAGAGCGTTCCAGACGGCCGCAGAAGGCGCATCTACAATGACAATAGTTTAAAGCGATTTGAAGCATGTTTGATTTTTTTTTGGGGGGGGGGGCAGAACTTTGTGACGTCATATTTGAGGGGGGGTCTGACTATTTGTGACGAGGTGTGACGAGGGGGGGGGGAGTCAAAATCGTCCAAAAGCGCGTGACGTCATTTATGGACGGCCCCATAACCCACTTCGTCGAGCCGTCATTTGTGGCAGGTCGCTTCTGAAAAAGAGCTGAATCGACCAGTGACTTTTTACCTCAGCAAAATAAAACAGTTTGAAGAACATCATCATCATCACCGCCATTACACCCGCGAGCATTTGTAGGCGGAAAAATGGAGGACCTTGAGTTGGGGCCTCCCCATCACTCGCCTCCCGCCAGGTCCCTCTCGCAATCGAGACGAGCTCCTCCTCGTCTCTCGCCGAGTTCTCGCCGAGTTAAAACGAAAACAACAACAACAAACGTAACTGGGCGCCTTTTGTGCCCAACCTTGCTTTGGTTTCCCGCCAAAACTGGTTGACTGTGACATCACAGAACGCAAAACACATTTAAACCAATCACTTTGCTTCGGTTTCGTGGTTAAGGTAGGGGGGGAGGCTATATCGATTTTCTCACGTGCAAGAGGAGTATAATTCGCAAAAATAGCGGTAATAATAGTTTTTTTTGTTAATTACTAAAATGAACGATGCTAATCTGCGTTACTTTAACGTTTTAAAGCGTGCGCAGGGTGAACTTTTTTGACGGCACTCAAGAGGAGGAAGTTGCAATGTAATTAAAAAGGGGTGAATGGAGACGTTTACCCCTCCCCCCATGCACCTACCCCCCACCCACCTACACCCCACCCCCTTGGCTTCTTTTACCCCCTGAGAATCAAGCGCCAAAGCTTTCGGCGCCCTCACTGGCCCGCGGAGAGGTAATTAATTCGGTTGATTGAGCCTTCGCCCCCCCCCCAATTTTCTCTCTCTCTCTCTTTCAATAAGCGAGTCATCTGGGCTGCACAATAGCGCCATTGATGGGAAATTGGAGACATGTCCTCCTGCAGCTCCCCCTCCCACCCCCCCCACCCCCGTCATTACACGTTTGCTCATTATGCATCGCAAATATTCGCGTGCGATATTGCACTATGCGAGCGCGGGGATTGTTTGCGCGATAGAGACATCGGAATTGAACCCGCTCGTAACGTGTTGCTTTGTTTGTTTGTTTGTCGTGTTTTTGTTTACAGTGCGCATGTGTATCTGTGTGTGTGTATATACATATAAATATAAAATTCGATGTAAAAAAATACAGAAGTAATTGCCACTCGCGTATTCATCCAAACCGTCGCGGTTTGAACCCAGCACAATATTGTAGCTCGACACGGTACATGTGTAGTGACTAACTCGGAGACGATAAGACTTGGAGGCACTTTTTTTTTATTAGCGAGCACCATCGGGGTTTACACTCTGAATAATAACGAGTCCGTCTATTGTCGGCGACGTTGTTACTCGCTCAGGATAGTTGTTAGGCTGCCTGACTGGTCGCTCCACGAGATGGTGAAGACGACGAGGAGAAGATCGGTGGCGAAGGACTTGAGCAGCACGACGGGAATCCCACTCCCAACAACAGCCCCGAAGTCATCTACAGGGGCCCCTCTTATACTGCCAGCGTGGCCTGGCTCCGCCCCCGGCCACGCCCCCTTTCTAGAACCTACTGGTGGGTTCTTGGTGTGCCCCTTCTGTGACCTTTTCCCTCGACCCCCCCCCCCCCCTCTGGTGTGTCACGTGGCCTGCTGACGTCGGGGCTGACGTACGCCGCAGATCCCCTTTCCTGCCAGCAGCCGGCGCAATGCTACTTGACTATGCCACTACATATGTCAATTATACACGTGTACATATATTAGTGGTAGGAACCTCCTGGTTACACCAGCCTACGGGGGATTATTGTGTCCGTCCGTCCGTCGTGCAGGGAAGGTCTGGGTGGGGAGGGAGGGGCTGGGTGGGGAGGGTGGGGAGGGGCTGAGCGGGGAGGGGCTGGGTGGGGAGGGTGGGGAGGGGCTGGGTGGGGAGGGTGGGGAGGGTGGGGAGGGGCTGGGTGGGGAGGTTGGGGCTGGGTAGGGGGTGCTAGGGGTGGGGCTGGGTGGGGAGGGGCTGGTCACCCCGTGGTGCCCTTATAAAACTCAACGTTTAACCTACTCACGCCAGCTTGTGCACGCCCTCACAGTCGGGCATATTTGCGGAATACACCACGCCGCCGAATACACCACGCCGCCGTTGACCCTGGCCATTGACCGAGCAACCCAACGTTCCTACCAGATCCCTCCGCAGGAATGTGTTTCGTAACTTTACGTCAGGGGTTGCCAAGAAACATCTTTCAACTATGAGGGCGCCGACGATACGCGAAGGGGGTGGGTGACCAGCGCCATGGCCCGCCGCCTTTGTCTCCCCAGTGGCGATGTTTACACGCCGCACCTCGCTATCCATTTGAAGCTGAGTCGACCTACTGTGGACACACACACACCGGGTGTGTGTGTCCACAAATGCAGCCATCAAGATGCCACGAAAAGGACAAAGCGCTGTTCGTTGTTAATCGATCAGATCAGCAAACATGTACGACGATTTAATGCCGATAGCAATGTGCAGGACACCTCCGCCAAAAGGTCCCGTTTCGTCGTTCCGCCGTCGTCAGGGGGGAACGTAGAACACAGGAACACGTGGGAGGGGAACGGGGTGGGGATGGTGGGAAGAGGTCAGAGCCCACCAGGACCATTCGTCTCTTATTCAACAAGGCAGCCGCGGTTGACATTCATCAACCCGTCGAAGAGCGAGACGCGTACACACATACAGACGCAGATTGGAACCAGTTATCAGTTAAGTTACGTTGACGTACTCTGTATTGACACACGGATTCAAAGGGCAAGGAAAAACAACGCGTGCACAATGAAGTTAAATTAAAATCCCTGGATGCGATAGGAGCAAAAAAAAAATGTCACATTATAGATACCACCATGTAATACAATTTAAGAAAGATAACAACGCGCGCTGCATTCCATTGTTTGCTGGCGAACTCGCATCCCCAGCGGGGCTTTTTTGAGCCTCGCAGAGATCTCTTCGTGATGCACCAACCCCCTCGCCTCCATTGCAATCGATCACGTGAGTGAACCAGCACGTCAATCGCAGCCGAGCCGCGAGGTGGTGGTGGTGATGATGGGAAGGTGGTGGTGGTGGGAAGGTGATGGTGGTGGTGGTGGGAAGATGGTGGTGGTGGGAAGGTGATTATGGTGATGGGAAGGTGATGATGGTGATGGGAAGGTGGTTGTGGTGGTGGTGGTGGTGGTGGGAAGGTGATTATGGTGATGGGAAGGTGGTGGTGGTGGTGATGGGAAGGTGATGGTGGTGGTGATGTTAGGAAGGTGGTGGTGGTGATGGGAAGGTGGTGGTGGTGGTGGTGGTGATGGGAAGGTAGTGGTGGTGATCATGAACACCAAAGACAACTGATTATTACATGGGACCCTTTTTTGGCCTCTAACAAAGAACGAAAAATAATAACAGATTTTACCCTTTCTGGCAATAAAATAGTTGTGCAAAGATGTTCAAACACCAAACATAAACCTTTTTGCAGGAAATCATGTCTACATTAACCACACATACTTGTGGTGAACATGCAAACAAAACATGCTCCGATTATTATATACGCATTGTCCTTGAAACTGATTGTTCTACACCAGAGGCAGCCTACTTTGGGGCCTGTTTTCACCAGTGTCAGACCAGAGAACGCCAGAAGGCGAACAGTCCAAAGACAGTGCACTATCAGGGCATTTATAGATCGGGGTGAGCAGCTACAAAGCGACATGCAACTGATTATAATGACGAGGGTTGTTATGCGTCTCAGGATTTTGGCATGAAAACGACCACGTGGCCTAACGCAGAAGCCAACATAGATCACTCGTGTATAAAATATGGCGGTTTTTTAGTGGAGGACACATTCAGAAACCCAATGGTGAATGAATGAACGGATAATGTTGCTAAATCGTTTGGATCGACAACTAACGTTGATGGGATGATCGGTTTGAAGTTGGGGTAAACCACGAGGGAGCCACTTTCCCACTCTTGCGGATGATGGTCACAGCAGCAATGTGCTTCAGGAGCTGTAGATGCGAATGTCCAGGTCTGCTGCTGGTCACGACGAGAGGGCTTCAGGAGAGAGGGAGTTCGTGTAGCTTTGCAATTCCTCCTCCGTTTGAAGGAGCGCGGACTTACATCGGTTCTCTATATTTGAAGCTTTCGTGACTGCAAGGATTCATGTTCTTAGGTTTCTTTCGGTAAAGTCACGTAGGTAAAACATTAAAATTAATAAAAGTAAAATAAAATAAAAATCACGACGTTTCGGAGGCAACACAAGCTTCCGTCTTCAGGTGGAACCGCCACAGCCACGACAGCTGTATCAAAAAAAATAACGTCGTGATTTTTATTTTATTTTACTTTTATTAATTTTAATGTTTTACCTACGTGACTTTACCGAAAAAACCTAAGAATACGGTTCTCTATATGTGGTCCAAATCAATAATCGGGAGCCACTGATAACTACGCATCGTTTTTAATGATGCAAGGCCCTGGATACGGACCATTAGTGTTAGCGACGAAGATGACAATGATACTCTACAAATAATAAAAACGCAGAGAAGTGCATCAAGCAGCCAGACAATGTGATCAGCATGCTGTGAATGTCAAAATGACATCATTTTGTACCCATTCCTGTGATAGATACGCGTGCAGTATTAAACATGCGCTCGTTACACCACTGCCAACGTTACACCACTGCTCTTAATTTCGAAGACGCAACAACAACAACCGCCATTTGCCACTAACCTACACTTTTTTCATTTTACCAGGTAAGGCCCACTGAGCTATATAGCTCTTGTTTTAGAAGCGACCTGGCCACAACTAATAGGTCAACGAAGCGACGTATCGTCACGTGAAACATGTATAGCAGTCAGATACCCTAAACGCGTGTTTCTAAAAGTAGAGGTGACGTCACTACGGCGCGTGTGCCAGGCTGAGTGCACGTTGAGGCCATGCGAAGTGTCGAAGGCTCGCTGGCACACACTCGGGCACGGGCACTGCAACTTTTGAGACAAGGGAAGTCCACCCCCCCCCCCCATCTCATCCCCCCCCCATCTCATCCCCCCCCATCTCATCCCCCACCCCCATCTCATCCCCCCCCCCATCTCCACCTCCCCATACTATTGTCTGACAAAATTACCATTCCGAATACACGCGAAACACACGCGCAAAGATCCCCCGTGTAGCCTTAACAGACTGTTGGGGCCAAGTGCTGTTAGCGAGCACCTGTGAAGGCCGGCACGGCACACGAGAGGGTGGGTGGCCAGCACCACCACGCCCGGTGCGAATAATCGTCACTGGGTGTTGGCCCGTGAGCGGGAATCGAACTTGGGTCGCTGAGTGCGGATCGCGGCATGGCGCTAACCGCTACACTGCCGCTCCCCATACACACGCACGGGTTTTGATTCCTTACCCGTACCCGTACCCGGCCGCACCAGGGTCGCAAATGGGTACCCGTACCCGGCCAGGTACGGGTTCCCGTTCCCTACCCGTACCCTACCCGAAATGAGTGACAAAAGGTTACTCACCAGTGACTCACGGCCTACCCGTACCCGTACCCGGCCGCACCTGGGTCGCAAACGGCTACCCGGCTACCCGTACCCGGCCGGGTACGGGTAGCTGGGTATCGGGTAAGGCACGGGTATCGGGTACCCGGTTGCGACCTCTGCCACACACACAAACACCCACACACACACACACACGCGCGCGCACTCACAAGAGAGTTACGCGCGCACATTTCCCATGGCTATCGCTAACGGGCGCGATGAAGGGGCCTCTTTATGCTGCCCCCCCCCCCCACTCGTAGGCTTTCTTTCCTCGGGCAGACGCAACGCTGCACTCCGGTTGAAAGACGCCGTCTGTTGTGGGAGGGTTATTTTTTTTTAAACCCGATAAGCAATGCCCGTCCAGGTATAACAACAACAACGATGACGACGAGGGGGCGCGCGCGCGCGTGCGTGCGCGCGCGCGCGCGCGTGCGTGCGTGCCGGTGGCCTTTCGCTCATCCGCTTGCTTCTTGTTGAGCAAGCGGGGGAGAGACAGAGAGACAGAAAGCCGCGGTCGTTCGGTGGGGGAGGGAGGGGATTTGTGTCGTCCACTTGTAAATGTTGGAGCGCTCTATTCTATTGAGGATTTATATTCCGTTGGTGCGAGGACGACGAGGAGGGTGAGTTTCAAGGTGAAGCTTGCAGGTGTATAGGTGGCCTACACCTGCGTAGCGAGCGTGGAGGCAGGCAGGGGGCTGGGGGGCCGGGCTTTAGACCCTCCCTGGTGGTCAAAGCCACGAGTTAGAGGTCCCCCTCCTTGACAACCACCGTGAGATTTGTTCTCAACAACAATGACAAAAAATAACAAAAACGTTTTTAAAACGCGGTTTAAATACATTTTTATTAAAATGCATTAATTTACGTTCCACGTTTTTCTTTCTTATTCAATTAAATTCGAGCAGCAGCAACGCAATGTTGCAAAGAGGGAGCTGCAGTGGCTGCATTTCGCGAAGCCGGAGCGCCACCTACAGCGTGAGATGCCCGAGGCCGTGAGCGTCACGACGACGTCGATTCGGGCAAGAGGAGTCGGCCGTGCGAGTCAAATTAAAATATTGGGGGGGGGGGGGGGGGGGGCTCCACCTGACCGATTGCCGCACCCCGTGAGCTGATAGCGAGGTAGGCACTACGCCACTGGGGTGAGGGTGAGCGGATCGTGTTCGTTGCTTCTCAACAACAACGTGAGCCGTGCGAAGAAGAGAAGAATGCCGCCCCTGACGTCTGAGCCCACAACTGTGTTGTTGTTGTGCTGTTGTTGTTGTAAATATCTGTTGACGTAAACAAAACAATGACCATATCCCTTACGCGCAACACGTGTTCGCACGATGCATCACAAAATCAGCAAGGTGGCGACCGGATATAAACACTGGCATTTTTATTTCAAAAACAAACGTAGCGATTTAAAAAACCAACAATTACAACAGCGAATTTAACAACAACCAAACACATAACGACTGTTGCTTGTTTGCGTGTTGGCAATCCTCCTATCACAACCCTGCTGTGTGTGTGCGCGCGTGCACGCACTGGTCCTCCCATAGGTCGACTCAGCCTCAAATGAGAACGTGGTGCGATGTGTCAACATCGCCACTAGGGAGACAAAGGCGACCGGGCGTGGTGCTGGCCACCCACCACCTCGTGTAGCCTTCCGGCATTCATAGGTGCTACTCGCGAACAGCACTTGCCCCCAAGAGTCTGTTAAGGCTATACGGGGTATCTTTCTCTCTTTTTAAACATATATCGCATGTACGGCGCAAAAGAGGTTCACCATACGTCCATGGAAACATCACCGTGCACAGCAACGCATGGGTTCTGCATTCAATAAAGCATGCCACAGTACAGATTATACACACACAAGCGCGCGGTGCATCTATCTATCCCACGTGTTACTTCACAGGCTGGTCGATTGGTGCAAGGTCACAGAGGGAATGCGAATGGAAACAAACAACACACACCAAGAAGAAGGAGACCAACAAATACCGGATTCACTCGGATTATAAGACGCCCCCCCGTCAATAAAGTTCGACAAATCCCATCCAAATGCCGCACACACACAAGCCGGATGACAATACCAATCCCGAAACATTTCCTTTAAAATACAGGGGGGAGGAGGGGGTGGTCCATGGGAAGGGGGTTGCAGTGCGTAGTATAATCCCGAGAATACGGTATCTCTTATCGCGTGGAAGAGTACGTCTATATGCTGTGTCCCGGTGTTTGAAGTTTCGTGAATGAAAGGAACAAACAAACAAACCAAACAGTACTTTGAACGTCACAGGGGGCGCTCGCTGTCAACAGTGGCTCCGATGACCACGCGCCATTTTCCCATTAAAGGGTACGGGGTGACGTCGCAGTGACGTGGCCTATGCGTCATAATGACCGCAAGCTGTGGTTGGAACTAACGGGTAGTCACCTGGCCGCCCCCCATAAATCTTGGGTCTGAATCCGAGCAGCCGCCCCCGTGATAAGAACCGTTTTAAGTGGAGTGAATTCGTGTCAGCCCGGTTCACTAAATGAGAGCAACTAAAATCTAAATTTGGTTATTTTTAGAATACATATAAAAAGATAATTTTGTACAATTAATATTTTGCCAAATTGCAGTTCTGAGAATGAAAACTAAAATTATATAGCTGGTTGACTGTCGTTGCGAAGGACTCGTAGCAGGGTGGCGCATGAGAAAGTGCGCTCCCCCCTCTACTGTGACGGACGGGCAATTGTAGGGCGCTCGACAGCCCCGGCCTCACCGCCACGCGAGATTTCCGAAGGGATTCTTCGTTCCATGACACGGGAGGCACCGACGAAGGCCACAATTGTTAAAGTCCACCCTCTCAATACCGTCGCTTTCAACTCGTAGTGTTAGTCAGGCCGCGACACACACAGCCTGGCACGTGTACTGTCGTTATATGATATAACTGCTCTTTGTTTTGTGAAATTACGGCTTCCTTCTTTCAGTAGTGTTTGTCTTATGTGTCAAACGTCTGCTGACACTGGGACTCTACAACATCCACGTGACAGATATACATTTTACAATCGAATAACTTAAAAGGGCCTTCATCAATCCACTGCTTGTCGAAGGCCGTTGACAAATCAAATATCGGTGCCCGCACCACCTGAGCTGTTAATGTCGCTACTACGCCACCGTGGGGTCAACCGGAACCTCAGCTGTATCCAGGCCTAAGTTGGGCATGGTCACTTCGGCAACTGTGTCCTGTATGGCAATGATCCAGGCGACAAGGTGGCTCTGCATAATCTTGATTTGAAGCTTTCGTTACTGCAGGAATCCGTACTCTTTGGTTCTTTCGGTAAAGTTTTACTTTATTTCTACCTACGTGACTTTACCGAAATAACCAAAGAGTACGGCTCTGTACAAGTTTGCTACATTATATGTTTAGTGTATGTTTATCAGGGCTGTAATGACAGACTACCCCCTTACAGCGGATTATATGAATCGGAAACAGATTCAATAATCGATTCTAATTGTCTCGTTTTCATCGCGTCGTTTGCATTGTTTATCTTCCGCCCCCCCACCCCTCCGACTCGTTTGCTGTGTTTCTCGCTTCGCATCAATAGGAGTCGATTCACACAAACACGGTGCATGGATAGTGTAGCTTGAGAATGAACATTGATCGATTCATTTCTGCTGCGTCTTTAATATATATTTTAGTGGAGGCGCAACGATTCCATGAACAGTCTCGATTCAGGTAGCGACTTAATTTGAGAATTGCTTATTTTTTAAATACAGTATTGCGGTGAATGTAGCGGGCCTCTCGCGGCTTCAGGGGTCACATTGCAAACATCTTATCGTCATCCTCGTCATCATGGGAAACAGCCATGTCGTCATCCCTTACGGTTCTGCAATGCCAACGTGCATATCGCAAGCCTTAAAAACCCACGTCACTCGGCTACTCTCCTATCCCAGGCCTTTCCTCTTTCTCACTCGAAATTTGACGAGCATGCTGCTAGGCTGGCTTCGAGTTGGAATTGTTATTGGAGCTGGGACTATTAACGCCAGAGTACAAGGTACGCCTATCCATGATAATCCCTAGATTATCGTACGGTCGGTACTCTATATTCCTACAATGCTATGAACTTATGAGGACAAAATAGGGCGGCATTATGGGTGAGGCATCATTATTGAGGCTTGTTCCGGTTAAAATTAAGCACTGCTTATCTCATCTTCACAACGATTGCATGTAAATTCGTGCAGCTGTAGCGATGGCGTTTCACACGTGGGAGGCGCGCACCGATTTGCCAAACAAACAGCGTCACAAAGAGCGGACACCACGTGTCTCCCACGTGTTGGCTTGTACATAAACCAACGACTGTCGTGTACACTGTCAAACTCGCGAGAAAGGCGGACGAGATGGTCAGGGATGCTGTTCCCGAAAGCCCCCTTGGCGAAATTATTTCCGCACAAAGGGAAAATGCCGCTGTTATTCCAACCGTAAGCGCGAGCCTCCCAGCATGCCTTGCGTTGCCGTGTGACGTCACCATCCTGCGCGTTTGAAGCACGCACAGCCTCGTTCCGTGCCACCGAAGAGTCAAGAATTGTGGCCAGATTTTGTTTAGAGTAACGGAAAGGGCAGCTGTTGTGTGTATTGCTCCTCTTTATTATCTTCCAGAATACACCAACTATTCCGTCTTATGAGGTTTATCCACTTTTACAGCGAGAGTGTGTCTTAGAAGCAGAGGTGGGACAAAGTCATTGTTATGCAAGTCCAAGTCGAGTCGCAAGTCATCAAATTCATGACTCGAGTCTGACTCGAGTCCAAGTCACATGACTCGAGTCCACACCTCTGCTTAGAAGTGGTTTAGTAGCCTTTGTGGGGAGCGGTGGTGTAGCGGTTAGCGCGATGCGCTACGAACCCGGCGACCCGACTTCGATTCCCGCTCACGGCCAACACCAGTGACGAGTATCTGAACCGGTCCCGGGCCTCTCTTTGGTCGGCTCAGCCTCAAATGAGTATCTGGTGCGGTGTGTAAACATTGCCACTTGGGAGACAAAGGCGGCCGGGCGTGGTGTTGGCCAGCCAACCCACTCGTGTGCCGTGCCGGCCTCCATAGGTGCTACTCGCTGACAGCACTTGCCCCAACAGTCTGTTCAATGCTATATGGGGGGATCTTTGTCTTTTGCGCGACCGATGGGCATTCTCAGCGCTGAATCTCTGCCGGAAACGATCCTCCAACTCCGTTCCGGGAATTATTTTGGCAACAAGCCAAGATAATACGTGACTTTTTTGAGTTTTTAATTAACACCTTCATATGATTAATGCATGGGGAAATATAGGTGGCAAGAATGCAGGATCATTGTGAAGGAGCATCATAATAAAACAGACGCAAGTTCTGCTTTATTGGCGAGCGCCTCATGGCGATAATCCCCACTCCACGCCAGGCCTAGCAGCGTTCCGGAAAACCAGGAGTGAGACCTTAATCCCCATGTGTTCTAATATACACATTTACACACACACACACGCGCGCGCGCGCGGGCACACAAACGCCTTTGTTAACAAGCGCATGCCTCAATAATGCATATACGCCGACTCACTCACTCCTCTGGTACCGATAATTGAATCTCACGCGCAATAACGCTTTGACCTTTGCAGAGACACGTGTTGTGTGGGCGGTGCAGGTGTGTGTGTGTGTACATTTATCAAAATATAAAGACAAAGATCCCCAGTGCAGCCGTAGCAGACTGTTGGGGCAAGTGCTGTTAGCGAGCACCTGTGAAGGCCGGCACGGCACACGAGGAGGTGGGTCGCCAACACCGCGCTCAGTCGCCTTTGTCTCACTCTTTGGTTCTTTCGGAAGAACCAAAGAGTAATTCCTGCAGTCACGAAAGCTCCAAATTTAAGATCGCCTTTGTCTCCCCAGTGGCGATGTTTACACGCCGCACCAAGGACTCATTTGGGGCTGAGTCGACATAGGGGAGGCCCAGGACCCATTCAGGTAATCGTCGCTGGTGTTGGCCGTGAGCGGGGAATCGAACTCGGAACGCCGGCTTCGTAGTGCAACGTAGCGCTAACCGTTGCACCGCCGCTCCCCACACTCCCCACACATATACGTACACACACACCTGCAGTGATGGGGGGAGACAAATACAGCCCTGGTGTGGTGCTGTTCACACCACCACCTCGTGTGCCACATGCCTTCAAATGTGCTTCTCGCTAACAGCACTTGCCCCGACAGTCTGCGCCGGAAAAGGATTTCTCCATGACTCTGGCTGTCCGCCTGATGATGCTGGTTGTAGTTACTGGCGTGCTTGAATTGTGAACGTCGTGGGGTTTACTCTCCAACGCGCCGGTGTGGGTGTACTCGGAACAAACTGGCACATTTTGTTTACGTGACAAAACTTACTCATTTGCTGTGTCGGGTGGTGACGTGGTTTAACAACGCATTTATATTTTACGCGATCTAACGCAAAAAAACTAACTCTATTATGGATAATATTGGTCGCGAAAGCGTGTGAAAGAGTCTGCGCCAGGCGACTCTGTGTTCTTGTGTTGTACGACAAACCAGTGCCGGATTATCCTCGTAGCTACCTAAGTAGTAGCTACCTAAGTAGTAGCTACCTAAGTAGTAGCTACCTAAGTAGTAGCTACATAAGTAGTAGCTACATAAGTAGTAGCTACATAAGTAGTAGCTACATAAGTAGTAGCTACATAAGTAGTAGCTACATAAGTAGTAGCTACATAAGTAGTAGCTACATAAGTAGTAGCTACATAAGTAGTAGCTACGGGCCCCGCACTTTCAAGGGCCCCGCGCTAAATGCTTACAAGCTATCAATTCCGGTTCAGTGAGTCTGCACTTGCTGCATTACTATAGTACTATACCGCCTTCAACTTTTATGAACGACTGGGTGTTTAAGGTTAGCGATATGTCGTCTTATCTGGCTGTGTAGAAAATGAAAAAATACAATTACTTTACTATACAAGTTAAAAATTTGTGTTTTCATATCAGTGTGTGTGTTTTATATTTAGCGCCCCTTCATAACAAATGCCACAAGCCCCGCACTTAGCTTAATCCGACACTGCGACAAAGGGTGAGTTGCTCAGCAATGTCCCAGCCTGCTTTGCGTGTCGAGAAGACGCCGTCACCCAATGGCGCGTCATCGGCAAAAAGGTTGGAGCGTCTTTCATTTTAGGGTTTTTTTGTATTTGTTAAACATATGTTATTGATGAAGGTTGAGTTTACGTTATTGAGCAAATATGGGGTTTACTTGAACGCCAACTGCGTTTGGTCCTTTTAACGGGACTCAAATAACTTCATATATATACATATTTATTTTTTGCAACGGCTACATCAAAACATATTTTTCACGTTGAAGTTTTGTCTGTCAGAGTGCAGGAATATCACGGAAGCTTGGCGTGCTATGCTGTATACGATATGTCCTGAATAGATGCACAACCACCACGTGTAAAGCAAACTCGCAGGGGAAGCCACGCACACACACAAACAAATTCAGTTAGTTAGAAGTAACAGCGTACATTTGAAGTGTACAAATTATTGGGACTGAACTCCAAAATAACTCGGATGACATCAGGCGACCTCTCAATGATGTTCCACAAGACCAAGCTGACATACACACACACACACGCGCGTGTTTGGTGTCATTAATATAATAAATCCCTTCCAGTTAACGTAACAAAAAAACATCGCAAAGTCTTGAGACAATTGTTAATCGGCGACAGGACATGCCTGGAGAGGTCTGCACACTCCTGTCCAATTAATTAATTAAGGAGGATCCATTGGCTCTCCCTCCGCCCACCTATGATTTGCGCATGCCAATCCACATGCGCACCCATAGACCCGCACGCGCACCCAAAGACCCCCAAGCGCACCCATAGACCCACACCCATAGACCCCCACGCGCCCCCATAGATCCCCACGCGCATCCATAGACTCGAAAGCCCCCCCCCCCCTATACACAAGGCGTATTTAGAATGACGCAGCTATTGGCATTGAAAAGTTAGGCGAATCATCAAGGCTGTCGCATGTTTGATCATCGCGAGGGTTCTGGGGGGTGGGGGGGGGTTTGAGGGTTGTCTGAACGATTACAATTCTCTCCCAACTCTTATAACCCGCGCACAGTACGTGCGGGACTGGCCTACAACAGACCCACAGTTAATATAAAACCGCCCACCCTTCAAATAATCATTCGGGTTGTGATGCTTTTATAATAATAATAGAGCAAGGCGAAGCTGATGTTGGTGCGCGGAAGCATATGTGGATAGAGCTCTGTTCTGTGTCTCCACGTATAGAACTTAGACGGGATGTAAGTCCCCGTCGGCCTTTTGATCGGCGTTACAGACAAAATATTATCCCGCAGGATTTGTTCACGCAAGCGATTGCCGGACTGGCTTTGTATGTACGTTGAACTTCTTTCACACCGTACGTAGCCTGCCGTGCTAATCGGAGGTGCGGGAAATCGGCGTCTCCTCCCCTTCCCTACAGGATGGGCTCCGTGCCGACTCGAAGCTTTCGCGACGGGTGTGTGGGAAACGTCGCACCGGTCTCGTTTCATTTCGTTTAGAAAATACAGACGTGTCGCTCGCAAAATACAAGGGCGGCGCTTCACCAAACCCTGTTCCCGTGGCTAAAAAGGAATGATGCCGACTCTAAGACAACAAATACTGCGACCCGAGGTGCAGGTGGTGCAAGCGTTGCAGGTGGAATACTCGACTGTGCGTGCGGACATCATGGGTCGTTCCATTGACAGCACAGTAGATCGAGCCGTCGTCCCAGAGCCGTTTCCCGCAGCCTCGCTCCCAGCCTCGCAAAGACGACACACACTCCCCAGCACTCGTTGAGATGATGCGATCGTTCTCTAATCAGGTTTAAGGCAAACGTGATTTATTTTGAGTTATATCGTGTAGGGGCATTGCATGTGGTCGCGTGAACAAAAACACGATGAAATGGCCCATATGTCCACTTTACAACTTGATTTGGGTTTGCTTTGTCGTGGGTCAAAGCTCTTGATTGACGTTACATCCGCACCATGATCTAATCCAAGCAAAACCAATTGTGAATCGCAATACTGACCGTGAAAGCCTGTACGTGTGAAATTTGCTTATGTAGGCGGGCAAAGACTTCAAAGTACGATCTTGCACAATGCAGACTGACCCTTATAGAAGTAGTTCGATTTAAAGCTTTCGTGACTGCAGGGATTCATATTATTGGTTCTTTCGGTAAAGTCACGTAGAAGGGAAATAATAAAAAAATAAAAATAAAACATAATAAAATACAATTCTCACGACGTCCCAATGAGCTGTCTTTCCGACAGCTCTGTTTCTTCACCTGAGGACGGCTGCTTGCGTTGTGGCCTTAACGTCGTGAGAATTTTATTTTATTATGTTTTATTTGTATTATTTAATTATTATTTCCCTTCTACGCGACTTTACCGAAAGAACCAAGAATACTTATAGAAGTCGTTACACAGTACAACGTGTGTGTGGATGCGTGAATCGTTCGATTTACATCGGTTTTGATTTTCATCACCGGAGCAATGTGTGCGTCTCGTCATCATCGTGTGCGTCTCGTCATCATCGTGTGCGTCTCGTCATCATCGTGTGCGTCTCGTCACCACCGTGTGCGTCTCGTCACCATCGTGTGCGTCTCGTCACCACCGTGTGCGTCTCGTCACCACCGTGTGCGTCTCGTCACCACCGTGTGCGTCTCGTCACCATCGTGTGCGTCTCGTCGTCATTGTCGTGGGTTCCTGCGAGGCCCCCTGCATGCGCCACCCTCCCGATCGGCAGCGCTTTTCGAGCCCGCCCAGTGTGAGTCGTTGCTAGCACCCAGCCAGGGGCTTGCCTGGCGTTGCAGGTGCGGCGGTGGTGGTGGCTCGTTCCTGCCGGTCTCATCCCGCAAAAGGGGGAAGCCAAAACCGACTCGTTCACGGACCTGGCCAAACATCTCACTGCACCGGGGCGGGGGGGGGGGTGTTTACAACTCTCGAAACTCTGCGAGGCTTTCCCGTAAGGGTATATACAACCTGCCACTGTTGTTGTTGTTGCTGCTGTTGTTTTTATTTAACCTTGTTGCTCCTCAATGCGATCTCGCCTGGTTGTTAAGCAAAGTCAACTTCGTTGATTGCGATTCGCATTTGGTCATTCTCGCCAGTGCGTAATGATGGCGCACTTACTAATGATGTTGTCATGGGAGGGGGGGGGGTCTTTACCGTCGACTTCATAGACGGCGGTACGCTTTGGTAATTTCCCGCATGGATGCCTGGGACGGTTGAGTTGATTTGTGGCAGTCATCACACAGAGGGATGTTCACATCCCACAGTTGTCTCTCTCTCTCTCTCGCTCGCACTTTCTCTCTCTACGTGCCAACATATTCAACTTAACTATTTGAGCCACATGTACAGTATATATATAATAAACAAATTACTGTTGGGCATTAACATTCGTTTATAAGAGGGACGTACGCCGTACAGCAGGGCAGTGTTAGTGACACATGTGGTAAAATATTAATGATCATTTGTGCTTGTGCACTACTAAGAACGGAGCACTTTATGTTTTTTTTCATTTGAATGATTTTGCAAATGTGTTACCTCTCCAGCATATGTGCTGCGAAGAAGGGCCCAGTGCCCGAAACGTCGTCTATTAATATTTTTTTTATTAATTTTATTTGGAAGGCCAGTGTTTTGAGCGAATGCGTTGAGTTTTAATCTTTAATGCCTTTCCCGGCCGCCTTTGTCTCCCTCGTGCTGGTGTTTTACACCATACACTGAATACTCACGGAAAGACCGCTTCAAATATTCGACGCTGTTATTGATTGTGAGCGCAAATCGAACTGGGGGGGAGGGGGGGCATTAACCCCTGCACTACCACACAGACACACACACACAATTGAATACGCGCGCGCGCACACACACACGCATCGGTATCTTCAATCGAATCATCGTTCTCTAACATCACGTGGGAAGTGTTTAACTATCATCTGGTACGTGCAGCGCATGAACAGTTCCTTCGGTTTTGAACCGATGACATCGCTAAACAGGCGCCAGGGAGAATCAGGGTGGGTCGCGCGCGAGGCGATGGGCACTGCACGTGCGCTGTGTATTTCCATGCACAATGTACACGAACTACTACACCGCTTACTTTCAGACGGAGCTCTCCGGGGCTGAGCGCTAGAAAATACCACCCCCACCATCACCTACCCATGCACCATCACCATGGCGGTGGGGGCGAAAATATATTTTCGTGAGAAAATGATGCCCTGTGTACGCGCATAGGCTTAATTTCTCACTCGATCATTTCCGGAACGTCGCTAGGCTGGTTTTGGAGTTTGGATTGTCGGGGCGTAAGGCACTACAACTACAGATCAAGGTATGCCTATCCATAGCAATCCTACACAAAGTGTACATTGGACCCTACACTTTCTATAATCCTATGGAAAGGTTTATTTTAACAATTACGACGACAAAATAAGGCGAGATCGATTTGGCAGGGTGCCACATATTACTTCCCCAGAACAGCCTTCTGGACTGTTCTGGCCGAAATTAAGCACTGCGTACGATCCCCATGCATCTATTCTGCTGCATATTCCAAGTCCTCCACACAGGCGGGTCTTCATACGAGACGGCACCCCTCTCTGGTGACGGTCAAGGGTTGACCAAACTCCAGTCTTGTCGATACACCACCACTCCCCTCCTCCGTCTTTCCACGTTTACCAATTCACTCCCATCCAAATACACATTTAGCCGCACGCGCTCGACGATTCGTTAAACGCGTGCCACGTGACGCGCTAAGCTAACAACGGCATCTGCGGCACGTGGTACACACGTGGTACACGCGCGCGCGCACGCGCGCGCACACACACACACATCGGACAGCCGGTTCAAATTAAGAGTGAGATCTTCGTGTGTGCGCATGTACACGTGTTCCACGTGACGCAACCAGCGTGGCACGTGGGCCTTACCTGGTAAAGTAAAATAAAATTATACTCTTTGATTATTTCGGTAGTCACATAGGTATAAAATAAATCACGACGTTTCGGGCGCAACACCATCATCAGGTGCAACCTTAAAACAGTCTGCCTCAGCAGCAGACCGTGCTTTCCCACCTGATAATGGAGGCTTGTGTTGTACCCGAAACGTCGTGATTTATATTATTTTATACCTACGTGACTTTACCGAAAGAACCAAAGAGTATGGATTCCTGCAGTCACGAAAGCTTCAAATCAAGATTTATAATTTAGTTTAACAATCATCCGGCGCGTGCGGCCGTGGAACGAACGACTTTGATTGGTATTTTAAATGGCAGTGATTTGGTAAGAACGGAAAGACGGAGCGTGTCGCTGGATCGCTCGGACTGGAGTTTGGGAAACTCTATCCCCCGACGAACACGTGTGTGTGCGTGCGTGTGTGTGCGTGCGTGTGTGTGCGTGTGTGTGCGTGCGTGTGTGTGCGTGCGCGTGTGTGTGCGCGTGTGTGTGTGCGCGTGCGTGCGGCCGATGTTTACGCAACAGAGGCCGTGTATTGAACGGCGAGGAGAAGAACACATAACGCATTAAACTGCCTTGTCCTCATAGAGGATCCTAATGGACAAAGCCGTCCCTAGAGGTACGGCGAATCGGGGCGACCGCCCCGGGCCCCGCGTTTTTTTTTGGGGGGGGAGGGGGCGGGGCTGCGCAGATATCATCCTTTTGGTTTAGTTTGAAAGAGTATAGTTTGAAGGCGTCGGTGGGGGGCCCACGTGGTGTGTGAGTTGCCCCGCACCCCCCCCCCTCCTATCGATGGCCCCGCTTATAGGAAATCACACTTCTGCCACGGTTGATTGAAATGCGCGTATCCCAATTGTACACTGAAAACAATAGACCATAACGACAATAACAAGGCGTTGACAACTACATACATAGACAGCAATCGGTCGTGTGTATATATATATACACAAAACAACACGTGGCATTCTATACAGTATATTCATAGATGTATATCATTTGTATTCAATGTGAGATTGTGAATGAACCACGAGGGAGGATGTCTCTCATACTGTGGTTCCTTTGGGATAGATATGTACGCTGGACTAGAGCAGTTTGGAGTGATTTAAAAACTTTGATTTTTTAAGATATTTTTCCTGGTAAGACTCCATTGAGCTATATAGCCTAATTCAGTGGCTTATCATGTGGACATTTATCGCAGCCAAATACTTTGAATGTGGAGGGTGAAACCGGAGGACTCGGAGAAAAATCCACGCGACCACGGAGAGAACATTCAAAGCTCCAAATATACAGCAAGGTTCGGGATCGAACCCACGACCTCCTGTATACCAGGCGAGGTAGTTAACATCTCGCCACCGCGGCGCCCCCGAAGCAGAATGGTTGGATAAGGAACTTGGACAATGACAGAGAAAGGGGTAACACAAGTTACGAGATAATCGAGGGTCAATGCATTCTATTAAATTACACAAACAGACAGGGGAACGCACAAACACACACAACCAGAGACATCGTATTGACTGTTGAGATTTGTTGGCGGAACACACCGACACACACACACATTAAAAAACAGAAGGGGCATTGGTCGATTGTGGAAAGACAGCCAAAGGAGGGAAAACACCCATGATAGAGGGTGTCAGGTCGCGTAAATCACGGATGATATTAGTCGCGAAAGCCTCCGTGTTATGGAGGGAAAACAGGCCTCGAAAAAAATACACTGCGGCGGTTGGGGGCCGTCCATAAATGACGTCACGCGATTTTTGACGATTTTTGACCCCCCCCCCCTTCGTCACACGGCGTCACAAAAAGTCAAACCCCCCCCCCCTCAAATATGACGTCACAAAGCTCTGCCCCCCCCCCCCAAAAAAAAAAACATGCTTCAAATCGCTTTAAACTATTGTCATTGTAGTGCGTATTTAATGTGGCGTTGCACTCTGATGTAGGAGAAAACATTTCTTAAAAAGTCTATTTAATTAAGTAGAACGTGTTGTCTATATTTATTTAAAGTTGCGCATTTTGTATGTGACGTCACATTTCTCAAACCCCCCCCCCCCCCATCGTCTGACCCCCCCCCCTCTAGGTGCGTGACGTCATTTATGGACGGCCCCTTGGAGGATGAGTTCAACTCCCGTGCTGGGCTGACAAAGGATTGTGGCATCGTAAGACGGCAGGTAGGTTAGGCCTTTGTCCAACAGTGGATAGACCATGGCCCATGGCAATGAATGATGATGATGATGGTGATGCACAGCGCTGGTAAAAGTGGAGGATTACTCATAAGCGTAAACTTAACGCGAGACGAAATCCGGACAAAAACGCACACACACACACCATGGGCTGTTCGACAACGAGTTGTTTCAAGCGTCGTTCACGAGACACTGGCAGAGACAACAAAAACAACCGCATGCCGTACGCCAAAGGCGACTTCCTCTAACACTCTCCAACACGCGCGCCGTGTCCTCGCAGCGAGCGTCTCAATTGGAGATGATAACGCGCCAGCGACGAGACAACGGGGCTGGGGTAGCGGCCGGGCCGGGCCGGGCCGAGACGCCGTGGCAGAAGCCATCGTTATCGCTGTTTTGTTAAAAAAAAATTGGGGGGGGGGGGGGGTATCCAGGAGGTTTTAGGCATCGCTCCCATTAATTTGGCCGTTTTTTTTTTGTATCTTCCGAAAGCTTCCCCCCCCCCTAATAGCAACGCGGGTTTACATAAACAACAACAACAACAACAACAAAAAGTTTGGTTCGTATCGGATCATCTTTACGCGAGTTGCATTGCCTCCCCTCTGGCACAGGCGGACGTCGCTAAAGCTGTTCATCAAGGCACTTTAAAAGAGTATCCAGCGACGTCCCCTGTAAGCGTGACTGCGACGATTTTTTCAGCCCTCTTGTAATTTATACGAATGGCTTTTTTTTGCGTGCGCGCGCACTCGCGTGCCTGGAATCTGTCTCTCTCCATTTTATACATTTCGACCGCGCAATCAGCGTCGCGTTCTAAGGACGAAGGCCATCAACTGTTGGGAACTCTCTCGCGGTCTCGCATTGCATCACACCGCCCCCCCCGCCCCCCGTGTCAAGGGGACGGCTCTCCCAAACTTCCGAACTCGCTTTCTTAGAGGTGCTCTTTCATCGGCACACGTACAACGCCGACGATTTGTACACGGCGGGGTTATTAGCCCTGCAAATAAGTCTTCACCATCGCCCCCGGCGCGTGTCGCGGGCCACGTCTACAGAGGTGTCGTTGGAGGGCATGGCGAGGTCAATTTACATTGCGCGAGTATTTTTTGCATTTATTTATTAGATCTCATTTAAGGCACGTTCCCAACTCGTGTTGGACAGCACACGAGATACGAGCAGCTGTTTCGTGTGCGCGTGTGTTTTTATTTAATATAAAGTTTAAACGTTGGCATCGCTGCATCGTTCGCCTGATTGCTGCTGGAAGACTTACACGTTGGTTGGTCTTGGATGATTTTCTTTGTTCGTAGGGCTCCAGTCTTGGCAGAACAGTTAAAGCTTATAAAGAGTCGAGCAGTCGGTCTTGTTCCAAATTGCCCTGCTCGATCGACGTTTCCATCAACCCTCGGGGTGGTAGAGACTTTCACAGATTGCAGCATTTCACATCAGCTTCTCTTCAGTGCCGTGCCGTGGTGCCTACCGTGTGCGCTCGAGTGTCCGCGGTGGTGGCGATGATGTTGTCTTCTTTGTTGAGAGCATCACGAATATCTTCGCTGTCCACGACGTCACCACCGACCTCATCATCGTCGTTAAGTCCCACGCGTCGCTAACTTCAGAGCACTGCGAAAATTCCGCAGTCAACGACCAAACCCAAACGAATTCGACAGACGCCTGCCTGCCTGCCTACTCGTCGGACAATCACGAGGTCGCCTTTCCGACGAAGAACTTGGAAGAATGCATTTGGTGAGGGTCGTGGCGGAGGTGGCGTTATCACGGCCTCCCCTCCCTCCCCTCTGTGGAAAGTCACCGCGCGCACTCCGTTTCTCTCGCTGAGGTTAAGCCCTCTGGACTCTGCCACCCTCTTACAGGCCGACCTGCGCTACCGTATTCTGAGGATTATCAGACGCTCCGGAAAACAAGACGCAAGCATCCCACCCACCCACCCACCCCCCAAAATAAAAATAAAAACTTGTACTGGGTGTCAATAAAGTTATACAAATCTGGTCACTCGCTCGCGCACGGCAATGCAAGATTATGTAATACGCGCAACCCCACACCGGCAACTTTTACTTTAATATACTTAGGCACACACACACAAAAAAACACAAGTGTGTCTTATAATCCAGAGAATACGGTCTTTGTCGATTGCATATAACATTTATACGGTACTCGATCATGGAATTGGCCAAACATCCCCACGAAGGACACTCCTGAAAATGGGGCTTGAGACTCGTTGAGGCTTTCCTGGGCAAGTAAAATGGTTATCCGTCTTAGTCTTACAGTGTTGTGTGTGTGTATACATATAAATATATACACTATAGGCACGTCGGTGGTGAATACAAACGTTGACGAGACCGCCGCTGACAGACAGACAGACACACACACACACGCGCACGTGTTGCCTCTCCCGTTACTACCGACGTCGTTCAAGAACGAGAAGAAGAACAACTTGAATTATTCCCGACTCCCGTGTCAATCGCGCGGCTGAAACGCCCGCGACACCCATCGCCACCTCCGTCTCCATTCCAATACTTTAAAAAGACGCGCCCCCATTTGGAACGGTAATTCGTATTAAAAAACAAACAAAATCATCATCATCATTATTAATATTACAGTGAATCTAAAACAACGAGGAATATACAGCCGCTCGCAAGGGGCACCTACGAATTCAGAATCCTCCTCTTTCTCTCTCTCTCTTCTCCACTCGGTAGTAGCAGTAGTAAGTAACAGACAGGTCTCCACCACCTCGCGTCCGCAGAGACCACCATCCCCAAAACAACGCCTCTAACAATCAGCAACAATCACTCCGTGTCTCCTTTGGTCACTGCACCCCCCTCCCCCAAACCCCCTCGCCACCCGTGGCCACAACCTCCCCTTCACCAAACCACACAAATCCCCTCTCGACAACCTTCACGGGCGGCTGAGCTGCGTGTACACGGGCGTCGAGTCCCAGTGCTGAGGCGGGCTGTGTGACTGCGCGGGCGATGGGCTTGTCGCCTCGGGCACGGGCGGGTAGAGGGGCCTCTGAGCCGCCCCGTGCAGGTAGTGCGGGAACGCCGCGGGGTACAAACCCTGCCCGTAGAAGGAGGGAGGCCCCCCCGACAGGTGATGGTGGTGATGGTGGTGCTCAGCGTGCGCGGCCGACGCGGCCGCCACCGCGGCCACGAGGTCTGGCAGCTGCGAGCCCCGGGGAGGCTGGACGCCCTGCAGCTCGGCGTAGGCCTGCTGCTGCTGCTGCTGATGCTGCTGCTGCTGGTGGTGGTGGTGCTGCTGGTGGTGGTGGTGCGGGTGGTGGCTTTGGAAGCCGAAGCCGACCTGTTGTTGCTGCTGCTGCTGTTGCTGCTGCTGCTGCTGGGGTTGGTAGTGTGCCGAGTAGCGGATCGGGCTCACGCTCTGCTGCTGCTGCTGCTGCTCCGTTTTCACGCCACCGCCACCACCGCCGCCCCTCGCCCTCTCCCTGCCGTCTCGCTCGCGGTCTCCGCCGCTCACGGGGCTCTTGGCCGGAGCCCACGCGGCCACCTGCCCCAGCGAGGACGCCGCGGTGGCCGCGGTGGCTGCTGCGGCGGAGGAGGAGGAGGAGGCGGCAGCGGAGGAGGCGTTGGGACCGCCGCCGACGGCGCCACCGAAGCCGCCCGCGGCGAACGCGGCGGCCGAGTTGGTGGCGATGACGGACGAGTGCCCGCTGGGGGGCAGGTACTGGTCGAACTCGTTCACGTCGAAATTGCCCATGCCCGAGATGGCCTCGGCCGCGATGTCACCCATGCCGATGGTCTGGAAGTCGAGGCTCGGGTGTCGGGGCCCCTCGCCCGTCGCCGCGGCGCCCCCCGCGTGTCCTCGCTTGCCCTGGCCCTTGCCCGCGGGCCCGTGGTCGGCCGTCTTGGGCGTGTTGGGTGGTGTCGGGGGGCTCTGGGGTTGACCTGCGAGCGAGGGCATTTGTTGGGGTTCGTCATCGCCGTCGCCGTCACCGTCCGCGGTCGGTATTTTCAAGGTCACCGCCACCGCCCATCATAACCACCCCTGCCGTCATAGTCACGATCACGATCGCTGCCGGCGTCATCATCGGCAGCAGCAACGAGATGATCAACTGTTATCCATGAGAGGTGTTTTTTGGATTAGATCGCGTAGGTATAAATGTGTCGGGTGGTGGCGGGTTTAACGACACATTTATAAGTACGCCATTTAGCCCAAACGAAAACCTCTTATAGATAATATTGGTCGCGAAAACCTACGTGTTAAAAGCATCAACGTTTTCATTCAACATGCACATTGCAGAACAACGTGAACTCGAATGAAGGGTGTGGAGGTGTGGGACAAATGATGAAGAGGTGCTAAAGTCTGGCAAGATTTGCATATATGATATTGATGGAGAGGCAATCGTGCATGGTGGAGGACTTGAACACGAGTACGGACTTCCAAGTTGGCGTTGAGGTCCTCCACGCATCGTTCTATACACGCTACAGAATGACCAGAATCGACGCTCGTAAAGCCAAACGCACACATCGTCATTCACGTAATTTACTATCGATGTTGAGCGAATTTAATGGCAGTGAAAGAGAAGCAACTTGGGAATTCAGACTAACACGTGGCAAGAAGGCACTGTGGATGCAATGAGGCCAAGGCGATAGTGGTGGGTGGGACACACGTGTGTGTGGGGCAGGTGACCTAGAGAGTGGGCGATCGAGGAGAGGACCTGAAGTCAAATCTACATGGATGTTGAGACAGCTTGAGTGATCAGCAGAGGTGGGACAAAGTCATTGTTATGCAAGTCCAAGTCGAGTCGCAAGTCATCAAATTCATGACTCGAGTCTGACTCGAGTCCAAGTCACATGACTCGAGTCCACACCTCTGGTGATCAGTAAAGGATCTGTCGACTGCGTAATAAAGTGGTGGTGGTGTTGATTAGGAGACTACAAGATCAGACCTTTGGAGGTCGGGCATTGACTGTGCAACAACTGTGGAATCTTATCAGAAGGAAGCGTGATGACGAGTTGTGGTGGCATCATCCATTATGACTCCTCGACCTTGACCCTGATTATGATTGAGTAGGCGTGCTGGCAACCTCTGGGGTCAGAGTGCTAAACCAACACTACGGGAGAAGAGGAGTTGCAACCCGGGTGCCATCAGCCCCATGAATTAAACCGAGTTCTCGTGTGTGCGGTTAGTTCATGGACTCGGCCCAGCCGCCAACGATAAACACGAATTAGAATATCGAATTGTATGAATGTATGTATGTTGACATTCCTTCCCACCGTGCCTATCGGAGGTGTGGCGGAAGGATAATAAACGAGCACAAAAAGCAGTTTTAAAGAAATTAGTTTTCAATCTTGACTTTAAAGTGCATGGCTGCGGTGGCTTCTCGCGTAAAAGTCGGGCTCTAAAATGTGAAAGGGATTTCGGAAGGAGTTCTGTTAAATCACCCTCCACGGGCCGTTCCCGAATTCCGAGTTGATTTTTCCATCTCGGGACTTGCCGTCGGTAGCTAAGCTCAATCACTGATGATGATTGCTTGTGTTGCAGTCGAAACGTCGTGAGAATTTTATTGTTTTAATTTTTTATTATGTTATCGTTTCTCTTCTACGTGACTTTACCGAAAGAACCAAGAATATGAATCCCTGCAGTCACGAAAGCTTTAAATCAAAATCTCATTCGGTTTCATTACACAACTGTACTACCAGACTCATGCCCACAAACCAAGTGTCCACGCGCCACTCTCGCGGGGCAATACCCTGTGGTAGCAAACGTCCCGCTGAAGGTGATTTCACAGAACTGCTTCTGACATCCCCTGGAGTGTGTTCGTCGCACAGCTGTCAAAGCGAACATTAGCTTAGCTTCCAGAGTCGGAGTTTAGGTGCAATTAAGTGAAAACTAAATTCAACATTAGCCTTTCGCGCTATCGTTGTGCGCGTCTGGGCTGAAACCACGACCTCGCGGGTTTAGTTTATGTGTGTACGTTGAACTTATTTCGCACCGTACGTAGCCAACCGTGCTATGCGGAGATGCGGCTACGGTGGGGTGGGTCAGGGATTTTCACCCAGCAGTGGATGAATCAAGTCTGACGATGACGACGACGACAACTTACTGGAACATCGGTAAACAAACGGGCTTCGCCATCTCGTCGGATCCCTCCAGTCTAAATCACAAGACTCCTTGGCCTCCCAGATGAATGCGCCCGGGTGTGCGTTTCGCCGCGCACCTGCCACGTGTCCGTGATGGGGGCCGTGCACGTCGAGAAGGGCCGCGTCTCCCGGGCCAGACAGATGCACGTAGGCGCCCCCCAGGGCACGCGCTTGCAGCTGCGGGGGGCCCGGCTCGGCGCTGTTCGTGTCGGCACCGTCACCCTTGCCCTGCTGCTTCCGCCTCCGTGGCTGGTACTTGTAGTCGGGGTGGTCCTTCTTGTGCTGCATGCGCAGGCGTTCCGCCTCCTCCACGAACGGCCGCTTCTCGCCCTCGTTCAGGAGCCTGCGCGGCGGACAGGAGGAGAGGCTTGCAGCGGCCGCAATTTGGGCGAGGGGCGCTGTTTGGTTCGCGGGCACCTGCCGATTAAAGGTTCGCTGGGCACGGCGCGCTCGTGTCCGCGCGTGTGTGGGGAGCGGTGGTCAATACCGGTGACGATTATCTGAACCCGTCCTGGGCCTCCCCTGGGTCGACTCGGCCTCAAATGAGTACCTGGCCCGGTGTGTAAACATTACCACTGGGGAGACAAAGGCGGCCGGGGGTGGTGTTGGCCACCCACTCCCTCGTGTAGTCGTTCCGACCTCAATAGGTGCTCGCTAACAGCACTTGCCCCAACAGTCTGTTAAGGCTATACGGGGGATCTTTGTCTTTGTGTGCGGTGGTGTGCGGTGATTAGCGCTACGCTGCGCTATGAACTCGGCGACCTCAGTTTGATTCCCGCTCACGGTCAACACCCAGTGACGATTATCTGAACCGGTCCTGGGCCTCCCCTAGGTCGACTCAGCCTCAAATGAGTACCTAGTGCGGTGTGTAAAAATCGCCACTAGGGAGACAAAGGCGGCCGGGCGTGGTGTCGGCCACCCCACCCCCGTCGTGTGCCGTGCCGACCTTCACATGTGCTACTCGCTCACAGCACTTGCCCCAACAGTCTGTTAAAGGCTACACGGGGGATCATTGGCGCGGCTTGTACAAGCACACACGTGTCAACTGCACGGTTCCAAGTGCGATATTCAGCTTTGTCAGTCATTGTTCTGCTCCGAAGAAGGCTCATAGCCCGAAACGTCAGCCTAGTCTATATATATATTAATTTGCGACTGGCACGATGCAGTGCTCACGACGAACGTGGGAGATTCTAGATTTACGGGAGGTTAAGCAAAAAAAAGTGTTGAAGAGTCCCAGACGCGTGAGCCCCCACGCGTTGCTGCTTAACTTTAGTCACCTCTACACTCGCAAACTGTTCACGGTGTCCACGGACAACTCCGCGCGCACCACCACGACTGGGCCGTGCCGGCAGCGACGTTACCGGACGCCCAGGCTGGCGATGCAGACGCAGTGCGCTTGGGATTGTTGTTGAGCGTCAGACGAGCAAACCCTGGCTCCGCCGAGATAGGAAAGCGAACTAAATCAATTAAAAAAACACACCTATCCGCGCTCGCATAAACGCTGCCTTGCAACAGAAAACATAATGGGGTTGACGGTTTCAGGCAACGTCGCTTTTTTAAAGGGTAAAGAGTGAGACACTCCGCGGTTTAAAGTGCGATCAAGAACTATACACAGGTCAGTCAGCAAACTGTTGTTACGCTTCCGTTATAAGGCAACGTCAGGCGTTAGCGCACGTTGAGAGAGGCGAGTTTCGCTGTAAGGAGGTCCCTAGAGCCTGAAGCTGCAAGCCCGCCCAGTCAATCATTGTGAATTCAAGAGGTGGGCAGTCGTCTAAACCATACACACGCGGTGTCAGAATGCATCGGCCTAACAATCCAGAATTTGTTACGACTATTACGATTATTCTTCATTTCCCTTCGTGCGGCGTTGTGCCCTGCAACGTACGATGGCATTGAAGCGGAGCGCGGGTCGCGCGAGTCAAACTAAACTTGCCGGCAGAGGCAAGGCAGACGGAATTCACTACGAGAACCGCGGCAGAGAGAAAGAGACGTTGAATTAATTGTATACGGTATTCAGATTAATTACTGGTTCATTTAGTTTTTTGTTAGATCGTCGCAGAGTGTAACAGTGCCAATTTTTATTGTAAAAATAACACCTCCACCGCCCGACGAAGTTAATAAAATCAGGTTGACAGTTGGCACATTTATTCGGTTTATTGGCAAAACCGAATTGTTAAAAAGCAAGCAAATGTAATTTTTCCCCCACGTTACAACCTGATTTGATTGGCTGTGTTGGGTGGAGCAGGGTTGATTATAATTAAACGTTTCACTAATTGGCGGTATACCTACACGAGTAGCGATCCCAGCAGAAACCAACCGTGACTCAGAAACGTAACGAGTACACATCAGAAGAAGAGAAATACATTGGCAGATATCGACGAAAATAAATCTATGGAGTATTAAACACAGGGGGTGCAGCTGTATATCGCGAAATGTTCTCAAATAGCTAAAATAAAACATGTTAAATATCTCGCACGTACTCATTAAAAAAACATCACCGACTTTTTAAAATTCGAGCCATATTTACAGGCTTATATAGCCTGATATATTAGGCCAATTAATGAAAATGTTGAATATTTATTTTAGGAGGGGGGCGGGATAATAGTAGATCATACATTGCTCTATAACTACCATTCTTACTTTCTTGTCAAACCAGCAAATTGGATTATTTGTTGACCGGCATGTTTGGATAAAGTGCTTTAGTAAAAAAAAAGTTAATTATTGATGCGCGTATTGAGACCGGTGCGATACATCTGGAGGGTTTTAATAAAAAAAAAATGTCGTGTTCCCTAAAGTATATCCCTGAAATGTTAGTGGGGGGTCTCTATTGTAAACGAATCACCCGTGTCCAATTGGACAAAGTTCCATTCCTACCAAGCTGGCAAATCATTGCGTTTCAACCCCTTACCGCTACTGTTTGTCTTAAAAAGTCAACCGATAACATCCTTAACACGGCAGCGCAAAAGTCACGAAGCCAGTAACCACCAACTCCATGGAATAACATAACTCCCCCCCCCGCCACGTTCTAATTCACATCCTTGCACGTTCAAGTCACAAAACGTGCGGAGCCAGGATTTTCAGGAAGGGGTGTCAACCCCTCCAGCAATGAGAAATGATAGAGTTGTGAGTAAGTAAAGAGTTGTTAGGAAGTAAGGACTTGTCCCTTGCTTTTTATTCGACGCGTGTGCGGCGATGGCGCAGCCATCGATCGAGGGTCGAATTCGAACCGCGTTGTGTGATCGGCATCGCGCTCGCTTAAGGTAAGTGGTGTACTGTATACGCAACTGCGCACAATTCTTAGTCACTTATAACTGTTTAGCCGTTACTTACCGCCAAGTATGGACTCAGACTATTGTCCTATTTTCTCATAGAGTCCCTGGCATGTAATAATATGCTACACGGTGGCAGTGGAGGTCGCAAAATGCCGATTTATTACTAATAAACCCCAATGATCCGATCGAAATTAGGGATTTCGATCGGATCATTGGGGGGCACGTGCCACCCCCCCCCCCCCCACCGTATTCATTGCTACGGTGTGATTAAACATAATTCCGTAGCAATGAATGCAGCGTTTCCACAGAGTCGTGCTCGAACTCCTGTCACGCGGCATCTGCAGAAGCAGCAGCAGCAGCAAGCGCAGGGCCCACAACCACCACCACCACCACCACACCTGTCAACCCCCTTATCAGTGCCCTACCTTATCACAGACCAATTCAGACCGTATTGGTCACCCCGTGCCTCTTACAAATCTCAACGTTCATCCTACAAAGTTCCATCACAAGGGAGAAACACAAACAGATAGAAAGGAAAAAAAACATTCGCCCGTATTGAAACGGCCGTACGCCGCGCGGACACGAAAACTCAATTTGCCCGTACAAAGAATACGGGGCTAGACCTCGTGGATCGTTACGGGTATCCCCCCCAACACTGCGTCGCGGACCGCCGCCTTGCATCGCACCGCACCTCCACAGCTTGCCAAGGGTCTTGCTGAGCTCGGCGTTGTGAAGCTGCGGGTATTGGTCGGACAGCTTCCTGCGAGCCGCTTGCGCCCACACCATGAACGCGTTCATGGGTCTCTTCACGTGGGGCTTCTCGCCCGGCTTGCATCCCCCCGGCCCACCCGCTCCACGCACGGGCACGGGCAACAGCGACCAGTCGTAGCCGTCCAGCACTTGACTCACGGCCGCCTGGATGCTCTCCGAGAAGGGGTCGTCGGTGCCTCCTCCCCTCGACGGCTCCGAGCCCGATGAGCTGCAGCCACCCGAGCCTCCTCCTCCGCCGCCGCCTCCGTGCTCGACGGAGCTCGGCTCGGGGTCGCTGCGGCCGGGGGAGCCGAGTCCAGACCCGGCGTCCGAGGAGCAGTGCGGGCTCGGAGTGCGTGACATCTCGTGATTGGTATCCGACATGCTGACTGGCCGATGATGAATCGATTAGCCCGATTGTGACGACGACGACGATGAGTGTTAATTGTATCGCGTTCAGTGCGGTTCGTTTAATACTAGCTTGCAGGACTTTGGTATCTGATAAGATATTTTTGTTGCAATTTCAAAGCAGTATTAATGAGACTATTATTAATTTACCTTTGCATCGTAATATAATTTACGTGGTATAAAAAGTGTCTTCTTTTCCTCGATAGCATTACCAACGGCGAGTTGTCATCGCCCGTCGTACTGTTTTGTTGTTGTTAACGTCGCTCTTTAATCCTTAAAAATGTTAACCTCGAATAACGGGGTCTAAGGGATTTGCAAACTCGCAGCAGATCCACGTGATTCGCATGCCTCTCTCTGCCCTCCCTCCACGTGTTGTGACTGCGCGACCAACGGCACGCCCGCCAATATTTATACCGCCGCCCACTAGGCGTGGTCAAGACCCCTCCCCCCCGCCTCAAGCAGCCAATCGAGGAGCCGGACCGCGGCCACTTCGCCAAAGTTTCACCCAATGACGAGAGAGTCCCCATTGGTCGATGTCTAAGAATGGGCGGAGCCAACTCCCCCCCCCCCTCCACGTGTTTGCCAATCCCACCCTCAACACAGAGAGAGTTAAAAACACTTTATGGGACAGAATTGAGTGGCAGAGTTGAGCATCATCACCATCTATTGACCATCACTCTGAAGTCGAACATCACATCACCATCTATTGCCACTTACTCAAGAGTAGACCAACTCCAAAATTGAACATTACATCTACAGTGTTGCCCATTACTCCGGATTCAAACATCGCATCGATTGCCCATTACTCCAGAATCGAAATGACATACATTGCTCATTAATCTGGTGTTGAACGTCACATAGATTGCCCATTACTCTGGAGTAGAACATCACTTTATGGGGCAGATTAGAGTGGCAGATCCCAGCATCATCACATCGATTGCCCATTACTCTGGAGTAGAACAACTCCAGAATTGAAAATCACGTCTACAGCGTCGCCCATTGCTCCGGAGTCAAACATGACCTTTATTGCCCATTACTCCGATGTAAACATACACAATATCATCGAACATACTCTTTTCCTTTCAGCAAAATCATAAACAGCTAAATGGGCTAATAGGCTCGTTAGTCCCTTTATGCTTTCTTGCACGAGTGTGGAGTGGGGGGGGGGTGGGAGGTGTGTACAAAATAGGGCAATTGTACGCTAATTACAAACACTCTTAACACTCGTGCTATTGTGTACGCAGCAGCAGCACGCACAGACCACGGCGCTCGGTTTAACTGAGTGCAAACCTAAATGCCGCATAGAACAATAACAACGCATACATACACTCGCTCCTCTCGCCTGCCGCTTACTCTCCAACCCCCTACTGCTTTTCCTACATACATATAAAAAAAAAATTACTTCGCTGCATTACCCCCTACTCCCCATCCCGAATTCTGTACGACGTCCAGGGGACGCGTCGGCTCTTTGACGATCTACAAATGCAAACTTCCACTCCCGGTGAATTTGTTTAATTAATTGTACACAGTGCAGACGGGGGGGGGGGGGCGAGGTGGGTACGTGACGCCGGGTCACGATGAGGGTGTGTTGAAGGCAAGCGGAATGCCGAGCGCCAAACCGTACAGTCGTAATATCCCATGACTCCGTTCGCAAGAGTTGGGCCATTGAGGGCCCAGTCACGGTCAAATTAGCCGCATGCTTTAAGTCATAGCGCCCACTGCTTCAAAACGTTGCCTCGCTCTCTGCCTGCCCCTTCCACCACCCCCCCGCCTCCCTCCCTGGTGCCGGCGCTCCGAACAGAGTGGCCCTTGTCACTGCGCAGTTTAAATGTGGGGGGGGGGGGGGGGGCTGCGTGCCCCGCGGGCAGACACGCAATCACTACAACAGAGGACATCTCCGAAACGGAGAGTCTTGGCCATTTGGGGGGGGGGGGGGAAAGAGCAGTTTCCAACGGTGAATTGTCCGCTGTTCGCTGTCGTGTATTAGCAGCTGCTGGTGTTGTGCTGCGTGTTGTCAGCCCTCTTGTTAATCCACTGCTGGATGAAGGCCTCCGCCACTCTTTGGCATTGGAGTTTATTTCTACCACCACAATCTACGGCTACTACTGCGGCTACTAGCACGGCCTTCATAGGTGCTTGCTAACTGCACTTGCCCCAACAGTCTGTTGAGGCTATACAGGGGATCTTTGATCTTTGATCGGACACACCAAGTGCAGCTCAATTCTCAGGACAAATGTAATTCCTCATTGTGTACACGTCTGTCATGCACGTCTGCAACAAAGCTGCAAGTTGCCTCTCAAATCTTCCCCCCCTTGCCTCCGTCCACCCAGCATTTCGAATGGGTTACGCCACAGTTCAACGGATTGGCAGCTCGCTGTGCGGTGGTGTAAAGTGTGGGCACTCACACCTGGCCAGCGCCTAAGGATATAGGCCAAACCATCCACGTCGGTTCAGGCCCCTTCCGTCAGCATGAGCGTGAGCAAGCGATTGCAAGGCTGCGCCTATACCTCTGGCCGAGTATTTGAATGGAGCAATTTAAAAATGTCGCCCTGTCCAGTGCTATATTTAACCGGCTCAATGGCCGTTATTTCTCTCTCTCTCTCTCTCGTGCACAAAGAGCCACGTTTATTTCAAGGTTTTCATAAAATTCAAACGGTGCGGCCAAATTAGACGCGAGCGTTTAGCCCATTACCCACCGACTGGCATAATAGGGTTAGTTGCTTGGGTAATTATAGGTGTAGAGGCACACACACACAGGGGATATTCAAGCAACACCTTTGTTTACTTCGAGGAGCGCCAGTGTGCCTGTGAACGCGGTGTAAATGTTTCCGATTAGTTTTTTTCTGAAACTGGATCAATTTTACCTGCGATTTACTTTTGTTTCTCTCTCTCTCCTCTCAAATGTTCTAAATTGTATGTCTTGTATTCCGTGAACGGCAGTGGGTGGGGGGCGGTATTTTCTTAATTGATTCAATGGGGCGGGGGGGCGGTATTTTCTTAATTGATTCAATGGGGCGGGGGGCGGTATTTTCTTAATTGATTCAGTGGGGGGGGGGGGGTATTTTCTTAATTGATTGATTTGTGTGATGAAGGTCTCACGGAGGCCTCGTGTGGCGTGGTGGAGACTCAGTCACGAGCCGTCAGTGCTGATCGTCTCCGCTCACATTTGGGACACTATGACGCGCATTAAACTATTTTATTTATCTAATTCCCAACCCCATTGTCAATCCGCTGCTGGATGAAGGCCTCACCATGCCGTGTCGATCATGGGGGGGAGGGCGGGGGGTGTTTGACCATACTTCACCACGCTGGTCAATGTAGTATGGGCTGATGAAGGGGTGGGTCTAATCGCCACTGGTGGATGTTAGCCACGGCTGGGAATCGAACTCAGGTTAGTGGGTTCATAGCATAGTGCGCTAACCACAGCACCACCCCATACCCTGTAGCCAATCCAGTACTATAGTAGGAATGTTTATCTGGGAAGTCGTCTTAAGACGTTTTAAAGAAGATCCTGCATTGAGATGCTCGGCCAATTGTAGCCATGCATGTTACCGTCTGCATGCAAGCCTTGCCCCAACAACAATCTATAAGCCCAATACACAGCCTATAGCCTGAACCAAAGTAAAACTTCAGCATACTTTTTCGTAATACACGCTGCTATTTGTATACATTCAATAGCCGTAGTTTTTTTAAATAATAAAATAACAGACCAACGTAGATGGAGGTGTTACACTCTCATACGTATATAGGACAACTACATACACGCCACGAGTTTGTGTATATAGTTATCCTGTACACACATATATATGCTCACGTCTTAATTGAACAACACGCACCTACCGACATCAACTGCACGCACGCCCCAATTCTCGGGAAACCGATTTCCAACGGCGATCCATTTGCAGACACCCCACCTACGTCGATCGGAGCGCTCTTCGCGTGCTCCTCCGCGGGCGATTGGATGTCGCGAGAACGGCGACGTTCGACCACGTGCATCAAGAAGAGAGCCGTCAAGGAGTGGTGGTGGTAGTGGTGGGTGGTGGATGGGGGGGGGGCTTCACAATGCGCGCATTGAGATTGGCGGGAGGGGCAGCGAGAGAGCGACGGATGAATGAACCGTGTTGTTTTCCTCCAACGCACTTTCGCCGCACAGCGCTGTGGCGTGGCGGGGAGTGGAGGGAGGGTGGTGGGGGGGGGTATCTATAAATGGATCGCGCCGCCGTCGAAAACGCGGTCACACGGGCTCCGTTGTAAGGAACTCGTGTTATCGCGGGCGAGTTGCGGGTGAAGTCGTATGTGACATCGCATGTAAAGCGATGGTAGCGTCTGCTAACCCAGCAGCATTTCGATTTAAAGCTTTCGTGACTGCAGGGATTCATCTTCTTGGTTCTTTCGGTAAAGTCACGTAGAATGGAAAAAATAAAATAATAAAAATAAAACATAATAAAATAATTTAGGTCTGTCGAGAAGACAGAGACTCTGTCTTCTCAACAGACCTGCTCTCCACCTGAGGACGGCTGCTTGCGTTGTGGCCGAAACGTCGTGAGAATTATTTTATTATGTTTTATTTTTATTATTTTATTATTTCCATTCTACGTGACTTTACCGAAAGAACCAAGAAGACCAGCGGCATTTGTTCAGCAAGCCCGATTCTGATGACTAGACCCATACGTGTTCAGTTTGTTGTTGTTGTTGTGTTCAGTTTGTTGTCTTCCCCCACCCCCACCGCAACATCCGAATAGGACGGCTAGCTACGTACGGTGCGAAAGAAGTTGAACGTGCATACAAATCCAGTCCGGCAACCGCGTGCGTGAACAAATCCTGCTGGGTAATATTTTGTCTGTAACGCCGATCAAAAGGCCGATGGGGACTTACATCCCGTCTAAGTTCTATACGTGGAGACACAGAACAGAGCTATACCCACATATGCTTCCGCGCACCAACATCAGCTTCGCCTTGCTCTATGATTATTATTATAATAGTATCACAACCCGTATGGTTATTTGAAGGGTGGGCGGTGTATTTTAACCGTGGGTCTGTTGTAGGCCAGTCCTGCGCGTACGGTGCTCTGGTTATAAGAGCTGGAGAGAGTTGTAATCGTTCAGACAACCCTCAAAAAGCCCTCCATAACCCTCACGACGATCAAACAACACGCACATGCACACGCAGTGCTTGTAAATTGCTTGTAAATAGCAACCCATCACACGTGTCACATATCGCACAGGCATCATTAACCAGAGGTGTGGACTCGAGTCATGTGACTTGGACTCGAGTCAGACTCGAGTCATGAATTTGATGACTTGCGACTCGACTTGGACTTGCATAACAATGACTTTGTCCCACCTATGAGATGTGGACTCGAGTCATGTGACTTGGACTCGAGTCAGACTCGAGTCATGAATTTGATGACTTGCGACTCGACTTGGACTTGCATAACAATGACTTTGTCCCACCTCTGGCATTAACAGACAAACAATAATCCCTCAACGCACGTGTCAACAACACCCTGTGGGCTGTAGAGGTACAAATATATACGAGCGACGTTTCGGACAAATAACCCTGCTTCACTGCACATCACAAAGAGAGGCCAGCCAGGTACAGTGGGCAGGTTTTGAGCATCTGAGTTGGCCAGCTGCTCTCTCTCTCTCTCTCTGTCACGTGGGGGCAAAGACAAAGCTCCCCCGTATAGCCTCAGCAGACGTTGGGAGCAAGTGCAGTTGGCGAGCACCCATGAAGGCCGACGCACCCTTGCGCACGCTGTAAGCCTTACACACGCACACAATGTCGCAATTTGAATGGGCACTTTTCAGCGTTAACGGGGGGGGGGGGGGGGGGGCGTGTGGAGCAATAATCAGGCACGTGTAGCGTGTAACGACCTCATTTTTTGTATACCGTCTTTTTTTTGAAAGACCACGGTGTTATTGACGAATGTGTTGCGTTTCGTTTGCGGTTGTTCTTGTTGATGTCACGTGCTGTAATATAGCAATATTCGTCTTTTATCATCACGCACGTTGCTGCTGCTGCTCCTACTGCTGCTGCTGTTGTAGTTGTTGATGTCCCACCAGCGTATGTCACGAGACGGGGGGGGGGGTGTACGATGGGGCCACGCGAAACATGAAACAAGGGGGGGGGGGGGGGGTCGGGGGCATTCATGTGAAGAGTCTCTCGCGTCTGTGGGCATGCGGGGGGGGGGCAGTGCCACGGGGACCTCGAGGGCCGTGCCAACAAAACTGCCTCTCGAAATAAATAAATAAACACGCGTGGAACAACAGCGGCAACAGCAACGGCAGCAGCAGCAACAGCAGCAGCAACGACAACAGCAGCAGCAGCAGCAGCAACGACAACAGCAGCAGCAACAACAGCAGCAGCAACAGCAGCAACAGCAGCAGCAACGACAACAGCAGCAGCAACAACAGCAACGGCAACAGCAGCAACAGCAGCAGCAACGACAACAGCAGCAGCAACAACAACAGCAGCAACAACAGCAGCAACAACAGCAGCAGCAACAGCAACAACGACAACAGCAGCAGCAACAGCAGCAGGAACAGCAGCAGCAACGACAACAGCAGCAGCAGCAACGATAGCAACAACAGCAGCAACAGCAGCAGCAACAGCAGCAGCAACGACAACAGCAGCAGCAACAACAGCAGCAGCAACAGCAGCAACAACAGCAGCAACAACAGCAACGGCAACAGCAGCAGCAGCGGCAGCAGCGTCACATTGAGCTGGGCCCCACTGTGCAAGATCGTTGTTCCGAGGCAAGCAGCGGTAATTTAGTCAGCGTTCATTTATTAGAATAATTCTAATTTTTTCATCAGATTTTTTTGTTTGTCATCGTCTTCGTTAGTCTCTGACGGACGACAAACCTGTGGAGTTGTAGTAAAAAAAAACTCCTTCATTCTATGTCAACACGTAACACATTGCAAATATTTAACCATTATTTGGTGGTGGTGGTGGTGATGATGATGCTTGCGTTGGTAGCAAAGCAAAAGCTCACAAATCCTGCACACATATCCACTCTATCTCTATCTGGCCTCGATATTGATATGCTATGATGAAGGGTCATTGCTCAAAACGTCGCCGAGTACATAATCTATCTTAAGGACGCAGTGTTGTTGACGAATGTGTTGAAGTATTTTGTTGTTGTTGTTGTTTGTGCACCACTACCGACGCAGTATCACCAAATAAAAAATTCAACATACTCGTCAATATAACACGCCTTAAACGTATGTATTTTAGGCGACGTTTCGGGCAATAGCCCTTATTCAGAGCACGTATACAGAGGTATAGAGGTATGTATGTTGAACTTCTTTCGCACCGTACGTAGCCAACCGTGCTAATCGGAGGTGTGGTTGCAAGCATCTAGAAATCAATTTTTCTCCATCGATGCTATATCGGTATTCCCAGGACCAACATTACGATTGTCAAGCAGCAGGGTGTACGAGCGAGCAAAATTTGGTTCGAACGTCTGAGTCGCATTAGCAGGGTTAGGCTTGTTCAACAATCGCTGCTCCAATTGCCAGGGGGGGGGCAGTTTGTGAAATATCAGAGTCGAGTCTTATTCCGTGGATTTCATTTGGCGATCCTCTCTCAGCCTGGTCAACTAAAGGGCGGTCTCACTCTCGCTCGGTTATTAAATGTGAGGGTTACGCAATCTCCTCCTCCCCCTCCGCCACTTTCCCAATATCAGAATCGATCAGTGTCGTTATTTAGACTGGAGGAATCCGATGAGCTATGAAGCACCTTTAACAGATGTCCCATGAGCAGGTCAGCAATATGATGAGGTCAGCCAATCAGTGAACTCAGTCAACATTTTATGCAATAGCCCCAATAGCCACGTGTGGTCTCCCTTAGGAAACTACTACGGTGGCGGGATTATTAACTACATCGCCAGGTATACAGGAGGTCGTAGGTTCAATCCCGACCCTGACGCCTGCTGCTGTATATTTGGAGTTTGCATGTCTCTGTCTCTCATCATCATCACGGTGGCTAAGAGATGTTTACTACCTCGCCAGGTATACAGGAGGTCGTAGGTTCGATCCCGACCCTGACGCCTGCTGCTGTATATTTGGAGTTTGCGTGTCTCTCTCCCCCGTGGTCGCGTGCATTTGTCTACGGTCTTCCGGTTTTCCCCTCCACATTTAGAATCAGCATCACGCGTCTCGAGGGTTTGGCTGCTGTAAATGTCCACGTGATAATAATGATGATCCACTTCGTTCAGCTATCAGGTCGCGTTTGAAAAAGAGCTTGCCTAGTTCAGTGGGCCTTAACTGATAAAATAAATAAATAGTTTACTACCTTCTTTAATAACCTCACTAAATTAATTAAATTATAATTTAATTGGTAAATTCTGCGGTGCTGGCAGCAGGTGCACAAGAACACTTAATTAACAACAACAACGACGACCTCAACACATTCGTTACTAACACTGCGTGTGTGGACTTAGAGAAGACAAAAAACTATAATCGGCGACGTTTCGGGCAATAGGCCTTCTTCAAATGAAGCCAGAGAGAGAGAAAGAGACAGAGGTTTGGAAGCTGCACCAGTTTTGTAAAGGGACGTAAGAATAGTTACACGAGTAGTAAACTAAACTAGGACCAAACGATGTTTTTTATTTCACTAGGTAAGGCCCACAGAGCTATGTAGCTCTTTTTCAGAAGCGACCTGGCTTTCACAAATGATAGCCCAACGAAGTGGCCCATCACGTGCTAATGTATAACAGCCAACTACTCTAAACGTGTGTTGATTCTAAATGTTGGGGGGAAAACCGAAGGACCCGGAGAACAATCCACGCAACCACGTGGAGAGAGACACCGCAAACTCCAAATATACAGCAGGCGTCAGGGTCGGGATTGAAGGCACGACCACCTGCATACCACGCGAGATAGTTAACATCTCGCCACCCTGGTAGCTATTGAGTAACCAGACGAACCTTTGAGAACCGATCGAGTACCCGGACAACCCCTTCAAAGGATCAAAATCACGACTAAAACACATTCCTGCGGAGGGAGCTGGTAGGAACGTTGAGTTGCTCGGTCAATGGCCAGGGTCAATGGCGGCGTGGTGTATTCCGCAAATATGGCCGACTGCGAGGGCGGGCACAAGCCGGCATGAGTAGGTTAAACGTTGAGTTTTATAAGGCCACCACGGGGTGACCAGCCCCTCCCCACCCAGCCCCAGCCCTCCCACCCCTCACCCAGCCCCACCCTCCCCACCCAGCCCCTCCCCACCCAGCCCCACCCTCCTCACCCAGCCCCTCCCTGCACGACGGACACAATAATCCCCTGTGGGCTGGTGTAACCAGGAGGTTCCTACCAGTATAAACTCGTGCGTGAATGAGCCCAGACTCGTTAGCGTCGTGTCGTCACAGTCAGTCACGCCTTGCTCGCTGCTGGCTGTTGTCGTCATGGCTACGCACTGATGGTTGTTTATCTGCTCACAGGCATCGTCGGATAAATTATAAACATTTAACAAATACATCAAATAACTCCACCCCCCTTCCCCCCTCCCCCGCGCTCAACACGTTCGCCAATAACACTGCCTTTTCATTAACACGCGTGCAATTAACAAGGGCTATGGCCCGAAACGTCGTCTATTATAGAGTGTTTTGTTTTATTAAGGCCAACAACAACAGCCGCTGTTCGCGACTAAGTGGCGGTGACGTCACCACGGCGCTTGTGCCAGGCCATGTGCACTTGGAGGCCACGTGAAGTGTCGAAGGCTCTGACATTATGTCACGGGACATGCCTAGGTACCATGGGTTGACTGTTGTGCCAGGCTAGGTGCAGGAGGAGGTCACGGGACAGGCGCAGGTGCCATGGGTTGACAGTTGTGCCAGGCTAGGTGCAGGAGGAGGTCACGGGACAGACCCAGGTGCCATGAACTCACTGAGATGACTGGGAGATGCACCAACCATGCCCCTTGCTGTGCCAACTCGCTGCGCTTTAACCGCCCGGCGCTCCGCACGTTTTTGTGAGCGTCGCTCCTCTGCCACCCGCTGTTGTTGGAGGGAGACTGCCTTGTTGAGACAGCGCTATTGTTGACAAATGTGTTGAGCTTTGATGTTGTTGACTGTGCTATTTGTCGTCATTCCTAGCGCCATAGATGGCAAAGCGAATCTCACACAATTGGAGTGAGACCCACACCCCAAGGGTAAGTTGGTTTGACACACAAACACACACACACGTAGCCTGCTCTCGGTCTATAGCGAACTGTGAGCGTCATCTGTGGAGCTGACAGCCCACGCTGTAGACAGAAGGACACTCACCAACAACGTATTTTGTAATGCCAAATGGGATGTTTTTTTTTGAACACGCCGAACTCTGCTGATGAGCATTCAGAAAGGGGAAGCCGGTCTCCCACCTCCAACCCACACGAGAGTGACAGAGCGAGCGTGTTAAGTAACAACACATGCTTCGAGTTAAACACTCAATTGGAAGGCCGATAGGTTGATATTCGAAAATATATGATATTTTTTTTTCTGGGGTGGGGCAATATCCGTAAGGAAAGTTGATTCATTTAATTTATAACGGACCTAGTTGAATGTATATACTATACAGTTGACACCCCCCCACTATCACCCTCCCCTCCCTCCTCCCCCCCACCACCAAGCCCCCCCCCCCTCCCCACCTCCACCTCACTCCCTTCCACCACCGCTCCACGCCCCACTGCTCCACCACCGCTCCCTTCCCCACTGCTCCACCACCGCTCCATGCCCCACTGCTTCCTGCTCCATCCCTTTCCCCGGCCTTCCTCCCTCCCCATGCCCCCCCCACCACCCCCCCCCCCCTCGCTACCCCCCCCCCCCCCCTTAGGAATTAGGGGCCGCCCTGCCACACAGAGGGGGGTTTTGTGTGCACGGGATGGAGGCTGCCGAACAATGGGGCCGTTTATGCGGCTCGGCTCAGACTTTACTTACCTCACTGTGTCTCGGCTCTTGCAGCAGCAGCAGCGGCAGCGGCGGCAGCGGCGGCGAAGGAGACCCCGATTCCGCGTGCGTGCGCGTGCGTGCGCGTGTGTGTGTCTTCTACGCCCGCGCGTGTGCAATTGCATACGCGGGGAGCGGTGGCGCAGTGGTCGCCGTAGAACTGGCGATTCCCCCCCCCCCCCCGTGTTCGATTCGCCCTCTCGGCCACGAACGCCGGTGACGGTTATCCGATAGCAGTCCCTGGGCCACCCGCCCTTCCCCTAGGTCGACTCAGCCTCAAATGAAGTAGCCTGTGAACATCGCCACGAGCGAGACAAATTGCGGCCGGGCGCGGTGCTGGTCACCCAGCCCCCTCGGCCTTCATAGGTGCTCGCTAACAACACTTGCACTACAAGTCTGTGAAGGCTATACGTGGGATCTTTGTCTTGTGCATGCATATATACACACACGCACAATGCATGTGTATCGGCCACGGTCTATGTGAGTGATATGGTACGTGATATCACGTGCTCAACTAACCCCCACCTTTCAGCAACCTCGCAATGACCAGCGTGGTGAAGTATGGTCAAGTAACCCCTTAATTACTGCGCAGCGTCGGAAGGGAGTGCGCTCATCAGCAAGCTGTTGATTGACACTTGGCTTGGGCTCCTTATCCATGCGCAAATTGAGTTGTTTACAGGGACTTCTCTACTTACGAACGAGTTCGGTTCCAGAGGTCTGTTCGTAAGTCGATCTGTTCGTAAGTCCAACTTTACTCCTGTCCATTCCTAACGTGTTGTACGGCGTGTACACTAAACACGGGGAAATGCTTTAAAAGTTGTATAATCTCATGTAGATGTAGATGCCGCTGGTTCTTCGCTTTCTGCAGATGTAGATGCCACCACCGTCAAGTTTATTGCGCGGGGGTCGAACTTACGACTCTCGCGAGTCGAGTGTTCGCGAGTAGGGCAGCAGTCCCTGCATTATTAATATCACTGGTCAACAAAAAAAAAGTTTTTTCTGGCCTGGACTTTTGCAGCTGTTTTAGATTAATTTCAGGGTGCTGATTCCAAATCTGATCTCAGATTTACTCTATCACATCTCATTTGTATGCTATCGGCATACCCCATTTTCATTGATTTTACCCGAAATTAACTCTGTCACTTATGATTGCAAGTTGTTGCGAGTCAGTGACTGCTTTAATGTTAAAATATGGTGCTGTATTTTTAGGATAGTGTGTTTATAATATCATTTTGATGTAGATATCCACATTTATTTAATATTTTTCTTCCGCAGTTTTCATTGAAAATGCAATATTTGATATCTAAAAAAACCTGATGTGATAGACAAAAACTGATGCCAGATTCGGAATCAGCACCTTAAAACCGTTGGAATACCTTATGCCAGAAAAAGTGTGTTGACCAGTGTAATTATATTGCTATGCGCCACGAGTGTGATGGATGCAATGGTGAGTATTCTTTTGGCACGCGCGTCAATCCGTGATTCGGTGATCATGCGCGCTGAGCTTCCGTGCTCTTCAATCTGGGGTCTCGTGCTCATCACCGACGATCGATTTCTTGTTTTTTTTGTCCCGTGACAGACGCTGTCCATCTTTTCGCCACGCGTCCTGCGTCTCTCATGGACAGTTCCGTCCAACTGTCCGTCTCGCGGTTGTCCCCGCTGTCTCGCGTTCTCACGTTACCCCGCCGTCTCGCGTCGCCCCACTGTTTCACGTCGTCCCACAGTCTCGCACTGTCCCACCAGGTAACCAGTAGTTTTCCCCAAACCCCCTCTCATGTTCGCCTCCCTCCCCCTCCTCTTCGAGATTCATCTTCTTGTCATCTTCAGCGGCGACTCTTCTTGTGGGCTATGCCCCCCCCCCTCCCCCGCGTGCGCCACCGCCCTTCCACGCATATACTTGCGTGGCAACTATCAACTGGCGGTGAGTGGAAGGGGGGGGGGGGCATTGCCCGCTAAGTATCGGCTTCTCTGTGGCCTCCCACAAGAAATCACCGCAGAAGACGAAAGACAACGGGGCGTTATCGTGAATCTGATGTCACACCCGGGTGGCGGCGGCGGTGGCTACACGCTGCCCTTGGCACGCGGCACGGCAAGTCGAGCACTTTGGAGGCTGCGGCGAGGAGTTGGCGGATCACCCGCCGGCACACACGAATGTTGCGAAAGCCTCCCTTCGCGTGAGTGTCGAGGCTGGTGTCATACACCCCCCACCCCCCGCCACCCCCTGGCGTGCCAGGTTCATGCGGTGCGGCAAAGTGCGGACTAATATTATCTGTCCCAATCGGCATGGGGTGGAGTTGCTGCCCGGACGCACGCGTCAAGTTTTTCTCCGGGTGCTCTGGTTTCCTCCCACACGTAAAATAAACGTTCATTCATCGGACGAAAACATCTTGATATATCGAGGACTCTAGAGCTTTGGGCAACTCACCGCGAGGCCGCCTCCCAACTCGCGTGGCTCCCCGGCGATTTGAAGATACAATTCGCGTAAACGACGATGCTAATCTACACAACGAGCACATGCTTGTATTGTTATTATTATGATGTTTGCATTCAGTAGAAGAGTGAAGTAACGGCTCGCGCACTGCGCAACGCACCCGCCGAACTGAGTTTGATTCCCGGGCCAAAGCTAACATCCATCGGTGACCAGCGATAACTGATCCACTCATGGCTCGTATCCTCCGTCCCTTCACCAACAAGACGCGCTGTCCAGCGTGATGAAGTATGGTCAAACAAACCCCGTACGGGGCCGACGTAGCGTGGGGAAGAAGCCCTTCATCCAGCAGTGGAATGACGAAGCGAACGCACGGCCCCTTGAAATTCTCCGAATGTAGACCGTTTATATTTGTTGGTCAAAAAAACCCAACTCTGAAATATTTTGCCCCCCCCCCCGCCATTTCCTATTTTCGGAGGCCTCAAACTGCCACTGTTGATCTATGGAATTTAACGTCATGTTTTATTTTTTTGTTATTTTACGTGGACTCGAGCTCCCTTCAAAACATCCAGATACAAACGTTCGCCGTGGGGCGCAGGTTAGAAGTGAAGCCAACACTCAGGGCTGTCCATAGGGGGGGGGTGGGTTACACGGCCTGGGGAAAACCCAATTCGTCTGCAAATTCCCCCCCCCCCAACGCCTTCAAACTAAACTGTAAGTATTACATCTAACGCCGTTGCATCGAAGCACGCGCCCCCGCCCCCCTTCCCCACGGGGCCCCGGGCGGTCGCCCCTAATCGCCGTTACCCCGAGGGCACGGCTCAGCCAACGTTGTTCGGCTCATCATATTGTGCGAGACACAAATAGAAAAAAAAGACAACTCGATGTGTTCGATACTAACCAGCAAACTCGACGACATCTTTGCGAAATTTTACCTCTCTTGAGCCCCGTCGAGAAGAAAAACAGACTTTACCCGAGTCACTCTAAACTAAACTATTTACTTAACTTTTAAATTTTACCACGTAAGGCCCACTGAACTGTATACCTGTTTTTCAGAAGCGATCTGGTCATCACAAATGATAGCTCAACAAAAGTGGCTTGTCACGTGGACATTTATAGCAGACACATACTCTAAACGCGTGTCGTAGATTCTGAATGTGGAGGGAAAACCCGGAAGTCCCGGAGAAAAATCCACGAGACCTCCGGGAAAGAGACACCACAAACTCCAAATATACAGCAGCAGGCATCGTCAGGGTCACGATCGAACCCACGACCTCCTGCATACCAGGCGAGGTAGTTAACATCTCCTAGCCACCGTGATGATGATAATGAGAGAGAGACACGCAAACTCCAAATATACAGCAGCAGGCATCGTCAGGGTCGCGATCAAACCCACGACCTCCTGCACACCAGGCGAAGTGGTTAACATCTCTCCACTCGCTCGGTCAATCACGGCCGGTTAGATTTAAAATACATTAACACCAGTTAAGTTATATTTATTTTTTACTTAATCGCTTTCAAGTCGTCCGTTCCTCTGCGTGCGCAATGTGTACGCACACACGCGCGCTCGACTTCGAACGCGCGCGCATGGGGTGTTCGATTGTGCTCGAATGCGTGAGTCATCGCCAAGATCCCGAGGCCGACGCATAACCCCCCCCCCCCCTGTCGCACACAATTCTGGGCAATGAAAGGGGGCACATTCGTGCATTCGCCGTGGCAAATTCACGCAGCTTAGTGGAGCTGAGACCGTGAGTCGATTGAGTGGGATGAATCCGGACAAATTGTAATCGACGACTGCGATACGTGATCGATTACTCGGGTCGCTGTAAGAACGGCGGCTGTCCCCACATCCTGTCTCCCGAAGACGAGACCCCCCCCCCCGCCCCCCTCCACCTCCCCGCCACTCCCTCTACCCCCGCCCCCCCTCCAGCCCCACGCCCCCTCTACCTCCACCCCCTGCCCCCTCCTCCAACCCCCGCCCCCCTCCACCTCCCCGACCCCCCTCCACCTCCCCGACCCCCCTCCACCCCCTCCACCTCCATCCCCCGCCCTCCTCCACCTCCCCGCCCCCCCTCCAGCCCCCGCCCCCCCACTACAAGCCACGCCTACCCTGAATCCATTCATGATACCGCTGACACCCCCAAGCCCCGCGCACGACCTCCCGTCCAGCGGCACACCTGAGAACCCGAGGAGGAAAAACTTTCCCCCCGCATCTATATTCGTGCTCTCCGATGAGTCGAGTCATCACACCGATAATAATCGGTCGAATAATCGATTACTAATATAATCGGGTATAGCAGCTCTAAGGCTTGGCTCACTGAGCACCCTCGCTCAGACTGTCAGAGTAACGTTTGTCCCCTTCTGATTTATTAGTACGAAACCCCCCTCCCCCCGACATTCTCGAGAAACGTTAGCGAAGGTACGGATCAAAACATTCCGAATCTATTTGTAAGCGTACAAGTCAGTGGGTCGATTTTTGATTGGCAAAGGCCCATTCGAAATGTCCGTGCCATAATTCATTACGAGTATGTATAATGAACCCTGCACATTGCCTGGCGAGATTTCCACAGTGCAAAACATATAAGACAACAAAGACAAAGATCACCCGTATAGCTTCAACAGAGTTTTTTGGGGCAAGTGCTGTTAAGCGAGCACCTATGAAGGCCGGAACGGCACACGAGGGGGTGGGTCGCCAGCACCACGCCCGGCCGCCTTTGCCTTCCTCGTGACGATGTTTACGACAGGCAGCACCAGGAACATAATTGAGGCTGAGTCGACCTAGGGGGAGGCCGAGGACCGGTTCAGAAAGTCGTCACTGGGTGTTGGTGGACCTGCAGGAGCAAGAATCGAACTCGGGTCGCTGGGTTCTCCAGCATAACGCGCCGCGCTAATCACTCCACTACACTACCGCCCCCCCCCCCCCCACACATTTATTTCTATTTTTTTACTTTACCAGGCAAGGCCCACCGAACTATGTAGCTCTTTTTCAGCAGCGACCTGGCGACCACAAATGATAGCTCAACGAAGTGGCTTTTCACGTGGAAATTATAATGCAACCAAATACTCTAAACGCACGTTTATAAAGACTGGGTCGAGTAGGGGGGGGGAGGGTGGAATTGGAGGACCTGGAGAAGAATCCACGTGACCATGGGGGAGAGAGACACGCAAACTCTAAATATACAACAGGCGGAAACATCGGGATCGCACCCACGACCTCCTGTATTCCAGGCGAGGTAGTTAACATCTCAGGCACCGCCATCACCCGTAGCCACCACCACCACCACCACGATCGGCCCCCACCCCCAAAGACTCACTCGCCACTGAGATCTCTCTCATCCAACACAGCATCCCCCCCCCCACCACCACCTCCCCTTGAGAACGAGAAGGCGACTTCGCTGCGCGCGGCTAACACAATGGACTCATTTTATGGAGCGGCACAAACAGCGTCAGCTGAGATGGAGACATCGCACTCGATGCCTTTTGATGTGTCCTAAATAGCGCGAAGCGAGCGCTAATGATGAAGAAAGAAACACAAGGAATGAAGGAAAGCGCGAGGCATTCCTCCACTCACCCCTCCTCCATCCTTGCATGCCGCCTCCTGGCAAGGCGCGTGACCCGCAAGAAGCGACATCGTTCATAGGCAATGACATTTTGGTTGATATCTTGTTGTTATGTTTGTTGTTGTTGCTGTTGTCGTCAAAAATTACGCGCGTATTCTAATCGCGTAACTATTGTGCGCGGTGATTTTTCTTTACATAGGCGATAGTTAAACGTACGTGTGTTAAACGGGCATGTGATACTGTACCGTGCTGATGAAAGTTAAAACTAAACGTTAGGCGTCACAACGTAGCAACGAATAATATCTCGATTTGAAGTTTATGTGACTGCAGGGATCCATACTCTTTGGTTCTTTCGGTAAAGTCACGTAGGTAGAATTTTTTTTTAATTAAATCACGACGTTTCAATCGCAACACAAGCGACCATCATCGGACGGAACCGATACAGCAGGACAACTGCTGATTTAGGAGAAAGACCCGCTAACAATAAGAGCTTATAACGTGTTTTGGTGGGCTCAAGCCCACTTACCCCTGGGGTTATTTTATTTAATACCAACGTGACTTTACCGAAACAACCAACGAGTGTAGCGACGATCATCAGCAGCATGCGGGACGAGATGAGATACAGCGAGGGCCGTGCGTGGTGTTGGCCACCCACCCCCTCGTGTGCCATGCCGGCCTTCATAGGTGCTCGCTAACAGCACTTGCTCCAGCAGTCTGTTGAGACTAGACGGGGGATCTTTGTCTTTGTATGACAACGGTGGTGGAGCGGTTACCGCGCTGCGCTACGGACTCCCAAGTTCGATTCCCGCTCACGGCCAACACCGGCGATGAATGTCTGAACCGGTCACGGGCCTCCCCTAGGTCGACTCAGCCTCAAATGAGTACCCCGGTGCGGTGTGTAGTAAACTTCGTTACCGGGGAGACAAAGGCGGGCCCGGGCGTGGTGTTGGCCACCCACCACATCGTGCGCCGTACCGGCCTTCATAGGTGCTCGCTAACAGCACTTGCCCCAACAGTCTGTTAAGGCTAGACGGGGGATCTTTGTCTTTGTGTGCGCGTGTGTATATATATAATTCGGTGACTCAATGGTTAGGGTGCTGCGCTACGGACCTGACCACGCCGGACTTACCGATTTCAAGCCGCAGAGGCTCATTTTTCTCCCACTCTACTTTCGAAACCGCCCAAAAAATTGGAAAATGCAAAGAGGCAAACCGGAGGTGCAAATTAAACGCGCACAACAACAACAACAACCCCCTGGCTTAGTGCCGTCGCATCTTTGAATGAAAGGTCCAAATGAGTGTTTTTCTATATTGTGCCATTGGTGGAATTCACGCACTCGGCGCACTCACGCATTGACCCGAGTGGCGCGTTGAGCGTGAAGACTTCACGGGGTTGGACTTGGTTCACCGGCGTGCGACGGAGACGCAACGCGAGCGAGGTTCTCCCGCAAATCGATTCGGACCCGAATTCGAAGGCGGCGAAGGTGGCCCGGACAAAGCAGTCACGAATCTCGTGATAACGTCACAGTGATTTGCTGCTCGTATGAGTGTGGAGCCACGAGTGGGCATCTTCCGTTTACAGCTCTGAGCCAGTGGTGGGAATTCCACATTCCTATGGCGGGGGGGGGGGAAGGGTGGGCGGGGTGGTGAGCCTCCCCCATAGAATACCTACTGCTGACTCGCCCACAGAGTGGCACTCATTTTATCGACCGCGAAAGGGATGATGGGCTGAGTCAATTCCACATCCAGGATGTGAACTCGCAACCTTCCGATTGCGATCCGCTCGTGCTACGTCTGACCTGCCTCGCTCATCGAATAACAGCAACAACAATGGTAACAATAATGGTAATCATTAAAACATGTATGAGTACGTAGCGATATCCCCGCTATCGTCTAAAGAATGAAGGCACCGCTGAGTTTCACACGCACTCCGCTCGGTGCGCGATCCCACTTGGTGTGTCACCTGCCGCGTAAAATCTTCGAATTCGGCAAAAAAAAGAGTTGAACCCGTGAGCCCCGGCGCGCACAATTTTTTGGCCTGCTCGTTTCGAATGCCGACACGAGGTCTTTAACGTCCCCCGGCGAAGCAGACGGCGCGTGTGCTTGAGGCTTAATACAGAACAAAGATCCTCCCACCCCAGCCCACCCCACCCCGTGTAGGCTTTAACAGACTGTAGGAGCAAGTGCTGTTAGCCAGTAGCACCTATCAAGGGCCGGCACGCGGCACACGTGGTGGTGGGTGGACAACAGCGTGTCCGGCCGCCTTTGTCTCTCCAGTGGCGATGTTTACACACACACCACACCGGGTACTCATTTGAGGCTGAGTCGACCTAGGGGAAGCCCATGACCGGTTCGGATAATCGTCACTGGTGTTGGCCGTGCGCGGGAAGCGAACTGGGGTCGCCGGGTTCGTAGCGCAAGCGCGCTAACCGCTACGCCACCGCTCCTCACAACACACACACACACGTGCGCTATACATCAAAGACAAAGATCCCCCGTATAGCCTTAACATACTGTTGGGGCAAGTGCTGTTAGCTCGAGCCTATCAATCACACACCCACTCTAGATTTGAAGCTTTCGTGACTGCAAGGATTCATACTCTCAGTTCTTTCGGTAAAGTCACGTAGGTAAAAAAATGAAATTAAAATTAATAAAAAAATAAAATAATAGAATCCACGACGTTTCGGAGGCAACACAAGTCTCCGTCATCAGGTGGGACCGTCACAGCCAGATTTGCTGCATCAAGATGCATCAAGCAGCAAATCTAGCTGTGACGGTCCCACCTGATGACGGAGACTTATGTTGCCTCCGAAACGTCGTGATTTTATTATTTTATTATTTTATTAATTTTAATTTCATTTTTTTTTTACCTACGTGACTTTACCGAAAGAACCGAGAGTACACACCCACTCACACACTCATTGGACTCAGGTGGGTCACGTAACCACGCGGCACGGACGCGAGGGAGCGCATTTTGCAGGTCTCGATTGTGGGCGCTGGAAGACGGTGAAACGGGGATGACCGCTGATGAGATGGAGCCGAACAGCGCCGAGAGGGAACAGCTTCCACAGGTGGCGCAGCGACATCGGCGCGCGCTTTCAGACGCGCTGCTTCTGCGACCGTCTGGAACGCTCTTGCCCCTTCAGATATAAGGAAGCCACTGGATATAGGCTAAAAACACATTTCTTTACAGATGCTCTTTGCGTGTATTTGTGTTGTCTTTTTCCACCCGCACCTCCGATTAATTGTCACGGTTGGCTACGTACGGCGCGAAAGAGGTTCAACACACGTACATATATAGTTTGAGTTGCATGGCCACAACCGCACTGCTGTGGCTGGTGCATTTAATGAACCATTGAACAAATTCCTCCGTTAAAGCCAACATTTCCTGCAAAATGAATGCACGTAAATCGGTCTAAAACGTTGGCGAAAGCAGTGATTTTACTGCGAAAATCACGGCGAAATCCAGGAATCGCGCGCTGTGACAACGGCACACTCTCAGCAGCCAGCCACGGGGGCATTGCTCCTCGCGGCGTTGAAACGGCGAGTTTGAGGTCGAACACGGTGCGAATGACAAACAACGAAAGACAAAAGAATGGCCACAGACTCCACGCGACCAAACAGCGCCGTGAGGACGCAGCATCTGCAGGTGTCGCAACAACAGCGACTGCCATTTGGAAAGCGTCCCATAAGGGAACATGCCCGTCTCGGGGAGAACACACGGCGGAGGAAGAGCGCCAGGGAACGGGAGGGGACCGAGAGCAAAGGGAATGGAGAGCCAGGGAATGGAAATTCACTCCGTGGGAAGAGTTCCCAGTGGCGATACAAAAGCGCGTGCCAGTGGCGAGGCATTGTGTCGCCTCGAAGCGTGTGTCACTAACAAGGGGACGGGATCAGGTTTAAGTAGCAAGGAAGTTGGGCGTTATTCGTGGCAATTCTATCGGGGAAGGGGGGCGATGAGATATTTGCCCATTAATGAACAGCAGTGCCTCCCCTCCCCCACCAACAGCCTCATCCTATTCTATTTGCCCACCTCTCTCCCTGCCCCCCCCCCCCGCACACGGAGGTGCTCAACGTTGGAGGCAGTCGCCCTCCAACAACAACGGAGGGCAAGAGAAGCGACGCTCACAACAACGAGCGGAGCGCCGGGCGGCTAAAGCACAGCAAGTTGGCACAGTCGGGGGGCATAGCTGCTGCATCTGCCAGTCATCTCATTCAGACATCCCATGGCACCTGGGTCTGTCCCGTGACCTTCTCCTGCACCTAGCCTGGCACAACAGTCAACCCATGGTACCTAGGCATGTCCCGTGACATAATGTCAAAGAGCTTTCGGCACTTCACGTGGCTTCGGAGTGCACCTGGCCTGGCACAAGCGCCGTGGTGACGTCACCGCCACTTAGTTGCGACGGCGGTTGTTGTTGTTGGCCTTAATAAACAAAACACTCTATAATAGACGACGTTTCGGGCCATAGCCCTTGTTAATTGCACGCGTGTTAATGAAAAGGCAGTGTTATTGGCGAACGTGTTGAGCGCGGGGGAGGGGGGAAGGGGGGTGGGGTTATTTTATTTATTTGTTAAATGTTTATAATTTTATCCGACGATGCCTGTGAGCGGATAAACAACCATCAGCGCGTAGCCATGACGACAACAGCCAGCAGCGAGCAAGGCGTGACTGACTGTGACGACACGACGCTAACGAGTCTGGGCTCATTCACGCACGAGTTTATTTAGTCGTGATTTTGATCCTTTAAAGGGGTTGTGCGGGCACTCGATCGGTTTCTCAAGGGTCCGTCTGGTTACTCAATAGCTGTCCCCCGTGTTCCTCCTGTCAGCAGCGAGGCCTTCGACAACTTCACGTGGCCTCAAAGTGCACCTGGCCTGGCACAGACGCAGTGGTGACCTCACCATCACTTCGTGGCGAACGGGCGAGTATTGGCATCGGTGCTCAACGTTTCAAGCCAAAGAGGTCAAACTCACAGCCAGTGCCACTGATGACCCCCCCCCGCCCCCCCCCCCCGCCCCACCACAGCTCGCGACATCGTCTCGCAGATGCCGCGACGATTCGAGATCGGAGCTTGCGACGTCCACAAGCTCCGATCTCGCAGTCTCATCCCGGCGCCGACTCAGACGTTCAATTCTGCGGCCGTCTTGATCTCGTTCGTGGCCACGCTACGATGCGTACATCTACGCCGAATGTTTCACTCGCGCGCGCGCGCGAGCGCCGTTTCCTTCGCGTGAACGACGGAACTCACCGTCCGGGGGTGGGGGGGGCGGACGAGTAGGGGGAGGGGGTGGGAAGGTTTCGCGATTGTGTCGTCCCTATAGCTGCCCCCTGCGAAAAATAAGTGAATTCTGAACTTCCGGAGGAAGCCGTCTCAACCCCTTCCCCAATCAGCACGAATGAGCAACGGCGGTGGTACGTGGAGCGAAACGTCGGGGGCGCGCGCGCGAATTTACGTTTAACTTCTTTCCCCTCCGCACGTGACCGACCGTGCTCAAGACGCCGGTACAGCCGCGAAAATCCACCCACCATGAGCCCCAGCAAATGCGAAGTTGCATGCCGAGACTACAGCTGGCAAAGGAGGGTGGTGGGCGGTGGGGGTGGTGGTGGGGGGGTGCGCGGCGCGGCGTGCAGGAGACGTGAGTGGGCGATGCTGCGAGGTATGCGTGCGCAAGTTGAGGGTTGGTGGGTGGATCGAGTCCTGCGCATGACCGGGATAGAAAGGGGGGGGGGGGGGGTCTGGGGTGGGTGGGAGGGGGGAGTTGTGGGGAGTGGAGGGTGAAGTGGTGGTGGGGGGGGGGGCTGCTGGAGAGTCGCTCCGCGTTGCGCGGGGTTCTAAGGTTACGCCGCGTAGCCCAGAGCTCAAATTTGCCGCAACGCCGCCCGGACCGCGGGGCTTTCCGACACGCAGCGTGCACCTGAGGGGCCAAAGGCGTCTTTGTTTGAGCGCAGCCGCCGCGCTCTCTCTCCCTCTCCCTCGCTCCCTCTCTCTCCCTCACTCGCTCCCTCTCTCTGTGTGCGAAGGGGGGAAGCCGTCCTGCCTACGAGCACTGCAGCGGGGTCGGGGGGGGGCGCCCCCTTCTTCTGCTGCTGCGTTGCGCTCTTCGTGGGCTGTGCACCGCGGTGCCGTCCGGGTTTTTGTTATTCGCCGCTGTTGCCGTGTTCGGTTTTTTAGCAGCGATTGTCCGGCGTTTCGCTCCTCGTGCCCGGGAGATTTCAAGGTCCTGCAGAAATTCCCATGCGCCTCCCTCGCTCCCCCCCCCCCCCCACTAGTCCCTGCCCCCCCTCCCCACCCTACACCCCCATCAACGTGGAGCGAACAACGCGCGGTACAAACTCGAGGTCTCATTGGAGAGCTCTCATCCCTCCTACACTTCTCCCTTCACGATGGGTTGAACCGTTGGGTCCAACAACGCATTGACGATGAGCTATGATTGCATTGCAATCATGATTTACTTCGAGTTCTTGCTGACTGAGCTCTTGTCCAGCACCCCAACAGTAACTCGCTGCGGATGCCGTTGCCACATAAATTATAGCTGGGTAACTGGCTACACGGGGATATTCCGCGTCGCATGTACACAATGCATTGAAATGTAACGGCGGAAGAAGAAGATGTTACCATCGTGGATGATCACACCTGACGAGGTGGGAGTCACGAATACAGAAGAGCCACGGGGTTCTTTCAAAATTGCTCAAACCTTTCAATTCACGCTCCCATCGGGGCAATTCTTTCGCCGGAATATTCGTTGTCGATACCCAGGGAATATATACACCAAACTCCACGTGTAGATCATATCTTGGCAGATGAATCTTTCGTGTTCCGAGTAGAGGAGGATTGCGAGGCGAGCCACTGACAGCTGATCAACAACGGGGTTTCGCCGACTCGCGAAAAGCAAGATGCCCCCTTTTTTCTATTTTTTTCCCTGGATAATTTCACCCGAGTCTCAAATAGAGGAGGATTCCGAGGCGAGCACTGTCGCTGACCGCTGCCTCTCGCTTTCCACCGCAGATCAACAACGGGGTTTCGCCGACTTCGCGAAGATGAAGATGACCCCGTTTTTGTCAAAACAAAAATTCCCTGGAAAGTTTCACCAGAGTCTCAGGAGTCGGCCTCAGCAGGGGGGGGGGGCCTGTGGCCGCGGACGTCTGGCGGCCGAGAATGTGTTGCCGTTGCCGTTCGTGCCGGGAGGTAACCGGAGAGAGACCCGGAGAACACTCGAGTCTGGCGCGAGGTGGTGGGGTGGTGGGTGGTTGCCACTATGGCATTTCCGTCCTCCAGAGCTCACCTCGCAGGCCCCCCCCCCAACCCCACCTGCCAGGTCCTGGTAATCGCCCATCCAGGCACCAGCCAGGCTCAACTCAGCTTAGCGCTGCTCAGATCCGACGAGATCGGATGCAATTAGAAGGGGTGGTGGTGGGGGGCTTGGTAATAATCGGCATTGCCAAGACACTATCCACGCCGCGCTAAGCACTCTGTAGGAATTCTCAGCGCTCCCAGCGAGTGCTGTACGCGGGTCGAATAATATAAAGAGTGCAGCGAGGGTAATTGTTATGTGTTAATTAAATCAAACACTTTACATCTCCCGGTGAGATAACGATGTAATACAATGTTTTATGCGTGTCCCAGTACAACTGGTAGAATCTGCGAGGGGCTTTCCTGGCCCCCGCCCCCCACTCCACCCCAGTTTGCTGGACTGAATGCAGCCTGCTGTGTACGCTACCTACAACTCAAATACAAAGACAAAGGTCCCCCACGTAGCCTTTGATCGGATGTTGGGGCAAGTGCGGATTTTGCGACTATCACCTATGAAGGTCGGCACGGCGCACCACGTCGGGACAAAGAGACAAATATCTCCCAAAGACAAAGATCACCCGTATAGCCTTAACAGACTGTTAGGGCAAGTGCTGTGAGCGAACATCTGTGTAGGCCGGCATGGCACACGACGGGGTGGGTGGCCAGCACGACGCCCGGCCGCTTCGTCTCCGCAGTGGCGATGTGTACACATCGCACAAGGTACTCATTTGAGGCTAAGTCAACCTAGGGGAGGCCCAGGACCGATGTAAATCACCGTCACTGGTGTGGGACAAATGTATATCGTAGTTTGCTAAACCACTCGTTTTATTGCATAGTCGTAAGTTGAAATCATCAATCATCATCTCGTCTTATTTTATATTTTATATATCATAAGCCATGATCTCTTCACTGATGAAGACCCCCCCCCCCAGTCTTGTGATCCAACAATCCATCAACTATTTCATCGCTCCATCTCCGCAGACAAGACAGTTCTGCTGCCGCTGCGTGTCACCTCCCCCGAATTTACAATTTGCTCATTCACGACGCTGGTAAGAAAAAATATACATGTACACACACAGTATATTTATACAGCAGCAACAACAGCAATGCTCCCCCTCGCCGCCCTGCCTTTACAATCAGAATTCCCAACGCTCTATCACAAAGCAACAGTGCCTAACCCATGAAGACGTTAACGGCGCAGCTGTAGCAAGCGTTACGACCGACGCCTATCAGCAGAGTGGAAGGCTGCAACGACCCGCAGCAGCTGTCACAGGTGAAATGCCAGTCAGCGCGAATGTAACATGTGCTTTTCATTTGTACAAGTCTTTTTTTTTGCGCGCGCGCGTGTGTGTGTGTGTTAACATTCGCCAAAGGCCCTTTCTTAACCTCGCACCGCCGCAGTCTCTCGTGAAAATGTAGGTGCAGTGTTCTGCCCATTGCCAGGAAAATGTGCCAAATTTTTTGACATTATTTATTGACATTTCTTCACGTAGTCTGCTGCCGTGCAGCAGTAGCAGTATCATCATCATCTTCATCCTCGCGTAGGGAGTCTCGGCGGTTGAGCATCACTGGTGTTAGCATGCACGTGTCAAATGCATCCGGAGTTATTAATGATGATGATGGCAACCACAATTCATCGATTCATATCGATTGTCGAGTGAAAGAATGCATGCAAATAATGCATGTATGTTGAACTTCTTTCGCACCGTACGTAGCCAACCGTGGTAATCGGAGATGCGGGGGAAGGACAACTGAACACAAAAAAGCAGTTCTAAAGACATGAGTTTTCAATCTCGATTTACAAGTGCTTAGCTCCAGTGGCGTCCTAATATCGGAAAGCGGAACGTTCCAGACGGCCGCGTGTTATTGCATGCGCTTTTTTACGCGTAAAAAGACCAGTAACTCACTTATCTTGAGTACTCATCACAACAAATAATGCCATCGCTTAGAGGAGGGGAGGTTTAAATGCCTTTGTGATGAGGTTGGTCCACCCCCCCACCCCCCCGTTGATCACGGCCTGCGTGGCGTACACACTCCGGGCTCACGAACGACCCTTCTCGTGAAATCTCATCACAGTTATCGATCGTGGCAGCGAGGTGATGACCCCCTCCATTCTCTCCGTCATCCGCACCCACCACGAGTCAATCTCGGACACCGTCAACGAATGGCCGTCACGCCACCGGCGGTCAGAGGTTTGCATGCACCGCGTGTTGAACTTGTGTCGCAACTTCAGCTTGCGTTTGGCTGACGTGGATGTAGAGCAGCAGCTGACAATTTCACATTGAGGTGGTGAAGTCAGCAGTGTACGTAGCAAAACCGTGGTAATCGGAGGTGCGGGAGGACAACGAACCTCTTGGCTGCAGGAGGTAGCAATGTCGAGGCATCAGCCAAGGTGGTCGGTAACCCTAGGAATCAACCAATTCTGGCACCAATGGGTTTGGTGGCAGGCTCTTTTTAATTTGGTTGATCAGAGTTGGTGGTAGCAATATTGAGGCATCAGACAAGGTGATCGGTAACCTCAGGAATCAACCAATTCTATCACCAATGGGTTTTGTGGGAGGCTCTTTTTTAATTTGGTTGATCAGAGTTGGTGGTAGCAATATTGAGGCATCAGACAAGGTGATCGGTAACCTCAGGAATCAACCAATTCTAGCACCAATGGGTTTTGTGGGAGGCTCTTTTTTAATTTGGTTGATCAGAGTTGGTGGTAGCAATATTGAGGCATCAGACAAGGTGATCGGTAACCTCAGGAATCAACCAATTCTAGCACCAATAGGTTTTGTGGGAGACTCTTTTTTTCATATTGTTGATCGGAGTCGGTGGTAGGGTAGCAAGCTCGGCAGCGTTCATTTGGAATCCCCTTCGGCACAGAGGAAGACGCCATCGTCGTGTTCGCATGCAACGTCCTCTGCAACTTGCTCCTCGGAATCTCAGAGCGTTCTTTGCTTTGGGTCTCTCAGCTCTCGAGCCATCGTCCCCGCCTGTGGTGTTGGTGTGTGTTGTTGTGTGTTGTTGGTTGTTTGTTGTTGTTGTTGTCGTCGTCTTTGAAGCGAGCGAATGCGTCGACATCATGCCGAATGCTCGGGGCGTCGGTTTGGCACGCACGTTTAGGGGTGACTTGACGCATGAACTTTTAATGTCTTCCACGGAACACTACGCCTATTCAGTGTTTAATCGCGGGGGTGGCGGAGGGGATAGGGGGAAGGAAAAGGTGGGGGGAGGGGTTTGGGGGGGGGCAGCACCGGGCAGCTTCATGGAAAAATAAAACTTCTCAAAAATTGCACCAAAACAGTTTCACGAACAATTAAAAAAAACAATACAGTGCGGAACCATCCCCCCCCCCCCCAAATATATATAAATCCCATACAGGTCAAGCACGCACGACATTCACCGTTGTAGCACGCGTCCCGTGCACGCCACCCCTCCCCGAGCCCCCCCCCCTCGCCATAACCCCGTTGCCCTGCCCACCACGGGCAACGCAGCCAATGGGACAGAGGCTATGGTCGAGTGGTCCTGATGATGGCCAAGCATGGCCTGCATTGCGCTATGGGTTGCCGAGCTTAGACTGCGTCGTCGTCATCATCACCAGCAGCAACATCAGCAGGATCAGCAGCCTTCATTTCGCCCAGGGGTCAGAAACAAAAACAACAAGAAGAACCTATTTTTTGAGAATTCGGTCAAAATTAAAACTCAATATTTCAAGAGCCGCAATGCGATGTGCATACGAGATGGTGTTCCTCAACAAATAACGTCACTGAGTAGTCCTTAATGAGCCGCAGGTTGTCGACCCCTTCCCATGGTGAACTGGACTCCCAAGGTGAACTGGACTTCCATGGTAAACTGGACTCATATGGTGAACTGGACTCCCAAGGTGAACTGGACTTCCATGGTAAACTGGACTCACATGGTGAACTGGACTCCCAAGGTGAACTGGACTTTCATGGTAAACTGGACTCACATGGTGAACTGGACTCCCAAGGTGAACTGGACTCCCATGGTAAACTGGACTCCCATGATGAACTGGACTCCCATGGTGAACTGGACTCACATGGTGAACTGAACTTCCATGGTAAACTGAACTCCCATGGTGAACTGGACTCCCAAGGTGAACTGGACTCCCATGGTGAACTGGACTCCCATGGTGAACTGGACTCCCATGGTCAGGGGCCGGCAACCACAGCAACAAGAAGAGCCATCTTTTGTCGAATTTCAAGAGCCGCCACTGCAGCCCTTAAAGAGCCACCGCATGAGGCTCTGGAGCCGCGGGCTGTCGACCGACCCCCCCGATGTCGCCACTGGCGGGTGAAGGACCTCCCCAAGCCTTCGTCATCATTCCCCCACGCGGTCTCGCGGTGCAACGAAGTCATCTCGCCCCCCCCCCCCCTACTGAGCACGAAGATTTTTTTTTTTTAAATCGCTCCATCTCCACGTTGCACGTGCTCTCGGGCTCGTTCCCCAATACCAATGTTTACAAAGGTGAATGTACATTTGATGACTCGATTACGCGTAACGGATTTATAATCTCAATATGCATAGTTTTCAATTGATTGATAATAATATTATTTATATAATAGTCCAGCAATGAACCTGTACTGGGCAGCGTGGTGAAGTATGTACACTGTAGCCAGGTTCTACATTATAGACTGCCAGTACGTTCACTCAGTTTAATAACCATTGCTGCAGTCTATATTATAGACTGCCAATACGCTCACCAAGCTTAAAAACCAGGCTACAGTCTACATTATAGACCGCCAGTATACTCACCCAGCTAAATAACCATTGCTACAGTCTACATTATAGACCGCCAATTTACTCACTGAGGTTAAGAACCAGGCTACAGTCTACATTATAGACTGCCAGTACACTCACCCAGCTTAATAACCATTGCTACAGTCTACATTATAGACTGCCAGTACACTCACTCAGATTAAGAACCAGGCTACAGTCTACATTAGTGGGTTTTTTTCTTCATTTTTAATTATTTGTATTCACTTTATTTGTATTTTTCTATCTACATAACTTTCCCGAAAGAATCAAAGAACACATGGAAGGGGTGATATAATACAGCTCCGTACAGATAACGTTAATCCACATATCGACCAACACATCTGGCTTATCAGTGTACTTGAACAAAATCACGTTCGCCATTTCATCCATCACCCCTTTTCCGCGGCCTTTCCGGACCAATGTTTTAACAGAAGATATTTGTGGAAGCATGCGAAATATGGTGCCCGGTTGCTTTCAGCTTCTCGTTTGAGTTTGAGATGATTCCTGCTGCCACAAAATGCCATCCGGGGGTTGTTGTCTGGACTCACGGACAAGGAGAGCCCCTCCGTGACCACCGTTCAATTTGTTTTTCGTGGCACCAAAAAACTTCGCTGTCGAGTCTCGCCCGTGACGCGTGGCCACCTCCACGATGCGTGAATAGTTGCGAAGCGTGGGGGGACAGTTGAATGAACGCCTGGATGAGAATAATAAACAAACAACAAAAAACCTGCGGAAAAAAACGAAGGAACGGATTCATGGGTGGCACTCACAATCTGTACACAAGCAGGGTTTCTGAGCAACCTGCTTGCTGTACTGCCCTCCTGCTAGCCCCGCAGGTAGATGTGTAATATCTAGCACACAAACAAAGCCAAGACTATCTGTCGTATCCATGGTCAGCAGTAATGTGACACTCATGCGGCCGGTGGCGTGCAGTTAAGATAAGGCGCAACGCTGTTGACAATGACCGCAGTTGTAAAACATTCCACGCGAATTTCCATAACCGACGCAAGTTGAGACTCAATGGGAACTCCTAATTTGCATGAATGGCTTCATTGAAATAGGGCATGAAACCTAAAAAAAAAAATCATTTCGAAAATAATTTCTGCCAACAAGTCCAGCATTACATCGCTCAGCCGCAAATCGTCAGCTACGACTGTTTTTACAGCCACTCCAAACTTAGGGGGGGGAGGGGGGTGGTGTGGGCACACCACACACGCGCATCATATTGCTCCAAACGCCAACACATCGGACCTGGACACGTTCAGTAATTTTTTGCGTATCAAGTAGGCGGGCTCCACGCGTTTGTACAACGGCATTACACGTGTGCATTACATTACTGTAAAAAGTCACATCTCAGCAGGGACTGCCCAACATTTAACTCTAAAGCACTCCGCTTATATATATATGCCCATGTCAACAGAACCTTTTTTAAACTACCAGAATACGCCAAAAACAAGTGTCTGGCCGCGGAGATTTATTTACTAGAAAATATTTTCCACGCAGCAGCAGCAGCAGAAGAAGAAAAAACCGTAGAAAAACATTAGAAAAAAAATTAAAGTAATTTGGGTTCTTTTTTTACGCGCAAGCTAAAACGTTTTAGGTGGAAAATTCCAAACATCCAACTTTGTCGCCGGCTCGTACACCCTGACGGCCAGACTCGGCGTTATAACAAGGGCTGGCTTTCTTACACACGTGGGCTGCATGTGCCGCTTTACACGGGAGTCTGTTGAAATTAAGACTCCCTTTTTTTCCGCGCGGCAATATTGGCCTTGGCAGCCTTTTTGAAAGAAAAAAAAAGTCTGTATGCAGAGGTAGAAAGCAACAACAACAAGAAAAGAAACGACTTTAAAACAACGTTGCTGTGCCACGCTATTTACGAAGCGTGCTATGCGTGCATTTGTTTGTCGCCGTGACTTTCCGACCCCCCCCCCCCCCCAATTTACTGGGCACCGGTGAAAAAAAAATATTCTGACTCCTCTCTCTCCCTCTCTCTCTCGTTGTGTCCGAATTGGGCATTTGGAAGTCCTCGATTCGCTCACAATGCTGCCCCCCCCCCCGCCCTACAGCAGCGACATCACCGTAAAATAAATCATCAATGTATAATACATAAGACAAAGATCCCCTCCGTTTTAGCCTCAACAGACTGTTGGGACAAGTGCGGTCAGCGAGTAGCAACTATGAAAGCAGGCACGGCCCACGAGTGGGTTAGGTGGTCAGCACCACGCCCGGCCGCCTTTGTCTCCCCAGTGGCGATGTTTATATACATTGCACCAGGTACTCATTCGAGGCCGAGTCGGCCGAAGACAAGCCCAACACTGGTTCAGATAATCGTCACTGGTGCCGTTGGCCTTGAGCGGGAATCGAACTCGGATCGCCGGGTGCGTTGCGCGGCGCGCTAATCACAGCGCCACCGCTCCTCACGTGCACGTATAAATAAATACATGAATACACGTGAACACATGCCTTTCGTCTCTGCGTAATGAGCATGCCCCACCCTTCCCCCTCCCCCCCCCCAATGTGTTTCCTATAGACGGCGTATTGAGATGCACATGCATTTGTAGACGCTGCGTAAATCCAACCTTGTATTGTGTACGCATTGTTTGTTTTTGTTTGACCAACACGACTGTGCAATGTGTCTGTGTGTGCGTACGCGTATGTTTATACGTGCCAAATGTACACGTGTGTGTGTGTACTGGGTGCTGCGCTACGAACCCGGCGACCAGAGTTCGATTCCCGCTCACGGCCACCAACACCCAGTGACGATTATCTGAACCGGTCCTAGGTCCTCTGCTAGGTCGACTCGGCCTCAAATGAGTACCTGGTGCAATCTGTATGAACATCGCCATTGAGGAGACAAAGGCGGCCGGGCGTGGTGCCGGTCACCCACCTCCGTATGTGCCGCGCCGGCCTTTATAGGTGCTACACTACTATACATTACACTATACACTACACTACTATACACTACACTATATACACTACACATTGGGTTCTATGGAGGCTCATCGTCAAGCGATTATTCGTTAACAGGAGTGGTCGTTGAGAGGGGTGCGACTGTAATTGACTCCGGCTACATCGGAAACATCTGGCGCAGGTGCGGCGAGCCAGCGAAATACGATCGCCGAGGAGTTACCGATAAAGAAGTCCTCACTGGGTGTGGGAGACGCCACGTGTGCCCAGTGCCGGATTAAGCTAAGTGCGGGGCCTGTAGCATATGTTATGAAGGGGCCCTAAATAAATAAAAACCACGTAAATATTAAAACACAAACTTTGTAACTTGTATAGTAAAGTAATTGTATTTTTTCATTTACTATACAGACAGATAATACGACAAATCGCTAATCTTAAACACCCAGTCAGTCAACACATTCTTGCGGAGGGAGCTGGTAGGAACGTTGGGTTGCTCGATCAATGGCCAGGGTCAACGGCGGCGTGGTGTATTCCGCAAATATGCCCGACTGTGAGGGCGGGCACAAGCCGGCGTGAGTAGGTTAAACGTTGAGTTTTATAAGGGCACCACGGGGTGACCAGCCCCTCCCCACCCAGTCCCACCCCCCACCCTCCCCACCCAGCCCCACCCCACCCCACCCTCCCCACCCAGCCCCTCCCCACCCTCCCCTCCCCACCCAGCCCCACCCTCCCCACCCTGCCCCTCCCCACCCAGCCCCTCCCTGCACGACGGACGGACACAATAATCCCCTGTGGGATGGTGTAACCAGGAGGTTCCTACCAGCATAAATGTTGAAGGCAGTATAGTACTATAGTAACAGAGCAAGTGCATAATCACTGAACCGGAATTGATAGCTTGAACGAATTTAACGCGGGGCCCTTGAAAGTGCGGGGCCCGTAGCATTTGTAGCTACTTTTGCTACTCGGATAATCCGGCACTGCGTGTGCCGCATGCCTCGTGTGCCACTGCCTTTGCCAGGCCAGACTCCCAGCGTTTGTGCGCACGCTACCAGTTATTACCTCCACATCGTCCTAACAGGACGCTTACGCAGATTGGGGTGCATTGGCGTGTGTGTGTGTGTGCATGAGCGCCGTGTGATTGGGGCGTCTCTGGTGTTCATTGTATTCGATAAGCGTGTACGCGTGTTTGTGTGCGTCCTGTGGGGAGCGGTGGTGCAACGGTTAGATCGCTGCGCTACGAATCCGGCGACCCGAATTCGATTCGCGCTCACGCCAAACTAACACCGATGACGATTATCTGAGCCAGTCCTGGGCCTCGCCTAGGTCGACTCAGCCTCAAAAATGGTACTTGGTGCGATGTGTCAACATCGCCAGTGGGGAGACAAAAGCGGCAGTGCGTGGTGCTGGCCACCCACCCCCTCGTCGAAATGTCTACACGGGGGATCTTTGTGTTTTTGTTGCATGTGCCCAGCTGCGCTCATGTGCCAATGGTGTTTACGACTGTGCTGCTGCTGACGTCACTGAGAGCCCCCCCCCCATCCCTCGCAATCCCAATTAGTTTGTGCAATTTACAGAGAGTGAGACCAGTTGGCAATTTACAGACTCATAAACTTGGGAAAACTGCACGGCAAGGTGGACGCGAGCCAACCGGCAATGTGGGCGTAGTGCACGGACATCGACTGAGCCACTCCAGCAGGTTGCATCTGCACTCGATCACCGCGGTGTTAATCGACAACAACAGCGATCTAGCGACTCTGTGTGGGAGCACCCACCACCACCCACCCAATTTTGTCCACTGCGTTCAACCGTAGGGGTGGCACAGACCGTCCTCTCTCTCTCTTGCTCAGCCCAACGGAGACATGCCCTCTGACGCACGCTCGGCGACTTTTTTTTATTTCCACGGTTGCTTTGAAAATGCCCGACACCACCCCCCTCCCCCCCCCCGCAAAAAAAAATAACGTGCGCATTGCACGAACGCGCGAGTTACAGATTGGTGGGGGGGAGGTGGTGGGTGGGGTGCACTCACCTCTCTTACCTTCGTGTCGTTTTTGGCACGCGCCGCTCAGCCGTAAACCCCCAAAAATGTATCCCAATTTTGTAACAAAAAAATATTACGATAATACACACGCAGACATATATATGTATACATATATATGTGTGTGTGTGTTAAACACGTGTCAATAATATTAAGCGTTCGCAATAACCATTCAGCTCGTTGTTGTGCGTGTGTTGACATGGCGATTTACGTTTTCACTCACAATCCAATGAAAGCCAGACTGCGTGATGGAGTAATTCACGAAACACATTTGCCGACTGTTACCGATACAAGCGACAGCGGCGGTGGGGGGCGGGGTGGGGTGTTTGCATTCCGAATTTCAAAACTAAATCGTACCGCATTACGATGGTAATTTTCTCTCGTGAGAGAAACTGAAAATGATGTCGCGACGCGCAGTTTCGCTTTGAACAAAAAAGAGAAAATGCCAATGTATCACGATATACCCTGTGTCACGGTACACCCAGTGTCACGGTACACCCCGTGTCACGGACGAGGCAATGATTTGCGTTTCCAATCGCTTTTTCGGAGTTGGGATCACCTCCGTCGCCACCACCACCACCAACAACAGCAGCAGCAACAACAACAGCAGCAGCAGCAGCAACAACAACAGCCACGCGCCACTAAGCGGCGGTGACGTCCCCGCGGCGTTGCGTGCCACGCTCGGTGCCCATTGAGGCCATCGCGTGAAGTGTCGAAGGCTCGCTGCTGGCAGGAGGTCACGGGACAGACCCCCAGGTACCACGTGGTTCGACCGACTGAGATGACTTGGCAGATGCACCACCTGTGCCCACCACCGTCACCACCGCCATCATCATCATCGATCTCGTCAAGAAGCATAAAGCATCACATCCTCGCAGACGCGCTTCTGCGGCCGTCTGGAACGTTCTACCTTCCCATGTGAGGAAGCCACTGAGAGTTATGCACTTTTCATTCATCTGAATTTTTTTAACAGATTTTTTTTTCGCGTTTCCATTTGCACGGTTGGCTACGTACAGTGCTGAAGAAGTTCAAAATACTGTACGTGAATACCATCACCGCCGTCATCACTACCACCGGCGTGACCGTTCTTCTCGATCGAATTAAAACGTCAGTCTGACACATTCCACGTGCTTACGATCGGGGTGAGGGCACCGCGCCCAGCGTTTAATTATTAATTTAGTTGCTTTTATTTATTATTGTTGTTATTATTGTTGGTGTTGTTGTTGTTGTCGCAGGTGAGAGGAGCGCCACCACCAACAACAACACGGTGGTTTCGCTCTCGCCGACACAGAAACAAAATCTCTCCGCGTTCTTCGGCGTCTCTCGGCCACATCGCCGCTGGCAGCCCCCCGCGTTTCCCTTGAAGAGCGCACCCCCAACGAAGCCGCGCTATTCTTTCGGCGCCAGACCTGGGACGGCTGGAGGGGGGGGGGGGGCCCAAGGAGACACACCGTGGTATCTCAAACCAAGCACCTTGTTGAAGACCCCAAGAAGGAGCAGCCCTGGTGTGTGTCTCTCTCTCTCTCCACCGCTCTCAACAACCGCGGTGGCTACGAGATGTTAACTACCTCGCCTGTTCATAATATAGGTTTTTGGGTCAGATCGCGTTATTTATAAATGTGTCGTAACCCTCCACCACCCGACACGGCCAAACAGTAAAAAATGTGTCACGTTTTTCAAAGGACAAAATAATTCATTTCTTTAGCCCACCGGTGTGCTGAAGAGAGAATCAATAGCATTTTTAAATTTGAGTAGTACGACGTTTCGCTGATAATTACAATCAGCTTCATCGGGCAAGAATGGTGAAGCTCTCCTGTTGCTTCCGGTCTTAAATAGAGCAGCATCAGGGTGACGTCATCATTTAATTCAATTCAATCTGGTGCAGTGATTCGAGGCAAAGAGGGGGAGGGTATTGTAATTATATAGATTGGTAATCATTCAATTGTTATTCATTGGTATTTGTTTCCCTTATAAGTATATAAGTATAAGGGAAACAAATGGTATGAAAGAGCACGTGGGTTCGATCTGCTGTATATTTGGAGTTTGCCTCTCTCTTTCTCTCCGTGGTCACGTGTATTTTTCCCCCAACGTCTTCCGGTTTTTCCCCTCCACATTTAGCATCAACATCGCACGTTTAAGAGTATTTGGCCGCTATACATTTCCGCGTGGTGGTGATGATGATAAGCCACTTCGTTGAGCTATCATTTGTGGCCGGGTCGCTTCTGAAAAGAGCTACATAGCTCGGTGGGGCCTTACCCAGGTTAAAACAATGTTTAGTTTAGTTAGTTTTAGTGTCTCAACAACAACCACCACCACACCAATAACACGTGGAGGAAGAAGGTGGTGTGGGGATATTCCCTCCATGAATGGAACGTTCAGGGGGACTCCGCCACCAAACCTGCGAATGCGGTGAGATGCAAACCCAAGACTTCAAATTCTTAGTTTTTTCGGTAAAGTAACGTAGGTAAAAAATTCAAATTATTAAAAGTAAAATAAAAATAAAATAAAAATTACGACGTTTCGGAGGCAACACAAGCTTCCGTCTTCAGGTGGAACCGTCGTGGAACCGTCACGACGGTTCCACCTGAAGACGGAGGCTTGTGTTGCCTCCGAAACGTCGTGATTTTTATTTTATTTTTATTTTACTTTTATTAATTTAAATGTTTTACCTACGTGACTTCACCGAAAAAACCTAAGAATATGAATCCTTGCAGTCACGAAAGCTTCAAATCTAAAACCCAAGACTGTCGCTAGACCTCGGTACAAAATAACCACATGGGCAACACAATGACATTAGCACGGTTGGCATCTCCGGCCAGCATGGCTGGATACGTACGGTGCGAAAGAAGTTCAACATACATACAACGCCATCACCTACCTGCCTAACGCAGTGGCTACAGCACTCACCATGACCAGAAAGTTGCGTGTCGTGGAATAAGCTCCCTACCTCTAAGCCCCACTCCCATTCTGAGCGAAAACTAATCCAACTCCGTAATTATTACAGATCCTAACCGGACACTGGCAAACAGTGCCCCTCACCCTGACTGCACCGAACCCAGGCCCTTTTACCCTAATCCTATTGCTAATTGTAACTCAAGCACTGAACCATAACCCATTGAAGCTGCAACGAGCCGAGTTATGTGCGTGTTGACATTTTCGGGCTCTTGTAAGAACTTTTCACCTCGGTCTTAAGCTCAGAGTGGCCCCGATAAATTTTATCCCCCCCCCCCCGATCATTAAAAAGGCAAGATGGAAATAAAGTTATACATCTAAAATGTCATTTCATGGCGGTGCTAAAGAGCAAGCATTTTAGGATTTTTCTGCGCACTTCGCGAAGAAAATAAAAAAGCCGGGGGAAGAATGAAAAAAAAGTGAGGGCCTTTTTGTGCGCATGGCAAAAAAAGACAGAGAGGGCTTTGTCAAAACGAGATGCTCATCGATGTTAATAGTGCCACCTCTCCCCCCCCCTACCTCCCATCCCCCCACTCCCTCCCCCATGCCCCCCCCCCAACAGCACCATCCCCACTCTCAAAGACGACCGCCGCGTTAGACAACAGCGTGCATTCACATTTGTCGCATGCTGATGATTGGCAACTAAACTAAAAAGCAAACTACTTTCTTTTTTAAACTCAACAATTTTTTTTTATTACCAGGTAAGGCTCACTGAGCTATATAGCTCTGCTTCAGAAGCGACCTGCCCACAAATGATAGCCCAGTGAAGGTGGCTTTATTACCATGCGGATATTTATAGCAGCCAAATACTCGGAGAAATTCTCACTGGACCACGGGGAGAACATGCAAACTCCTAAATACGCAGGCGTCAGGGTTGGGATCGAACACCACAACCTCCTGTGTACCAGGCGAAGAATTTAACATCCCGCCACCGGTGAAGCCAGAGCACAGACGTCTGATTGTTCCGCTGATGGTGCTGATGATGATGCTGCTGCTACCCTCTGGAAAAAAAATCGCCACAATTTGGAATGTTGGTTCCATTCGTGCGCATGATGGCAATATGTTCGGCAGCTGAATGCCAATTTCGATGTCTGCTAGCCACGAAGAGGGCTTAGAGTCTTGGCGATGTCACATTTTTATATTGTCACAGTATGAATTAACTTAAAGTTTTACACGTAGTCATTATTGTGTTATCATGTATGTAAGTCGGCTCGAAGGGTGTTTACATTAACTTCGTTACAACTAAGCATCAATTACCAATAAAGGCTTCTTCACTAACAGGCTAACCATAATTATATTATCGTATAAATATTGTTAGATTCAAAGCCAAATGCAAAGATCCCCCGTATAGCCTGAACACACGGTTGGGGCAAGTGCTGTTCGCGAGAATCTATGACGGCCGTCAAAGTACACGAGGGGGTGGGTGGCCAGCACCACGCCCAGCCCGCTTTGTCTTTCCAGTGGTGATGTTTTTACACCACTCCAGTTACTCATTTGAAGGTGTGTGTGTGTGTGTTTTCTCCTGATTAAAAAAACAGAAAGCGAAACACACAATTGCTCTTCTTTAGTTCTTTCGGTAAAGTCACGTAGATAGAAAATAATAAAATAACATAATTTTTTTTTATAAAACCCAATTTTTTACATTAAAATGTTTGTACTTTGTTAATTAGATTATTTTTATTTTTTATTACTTTTATTTTATTATTTTCTACCTACGTGACTTTACCGAAATAACCAAAGAAGATGAATTTCTGCAGTCACGAAAATTTTAAATCAAAATTGACACAATCGCTATTTATTTCGGCGAACACACAACCCAGCCACATGCACTTACTCAGCGTTCGCACAAACTGCGCACGCATCATCCTACATTGACGCAGTCAACTTGCACGTACATCGGCATGGCCCGACGTGCGGCCCGCGTGAACATTGTGCATGCGAGGTCACTTAAGCTTCATGATAAAAAACAATTTCTTCAAACGAGCCAAATTGAAGGCGTCTCTTGAACCCCCGATTACATTTCCCATAATTCTTCACCAACTTCCCACACCGCCCTCCAACTCGCCCAGATCTCTCCCCCCGACCACCCTCCCGCCCTCCCCACCACCGCCAGTGTCGCATTCCACAGCTGTACTGTGTGCCATCATGAGGAGCTGCATTATTCGCTATCAATTGCCGGCTGCCCTTTGGCCCCGTGAAGTCATCGAGCCCCACAATGTGGCCCATTGAGACGGGCCCATGATTAACCTTCTCCGCCACGGGGCAAATTCGGACATTGCCTCTCTTCATTGTGGCGGGGGCTTTTTTTTTTGCTGTCTTCTGTTTTATTTTATTTTTTTATTTTTACATCCATTTTACAGCTGTGTTGACACCACCCCCCCCCTCCTCCCCACCCCCCTCTCCCCAGGTCGCGTTTTTTTTGTGGGGCGGTAAAGTCGTCCGGGTTAATCCCACGCCTTCCGAGAGACGTTTGCAACCACTTTATCGTGGAAGAGCAGGCCAAGGTCTTCGTGGAGGCCCTTTCAATATCCGGTGGCTTGAGAGGAGTCGTTGCAGAGCTGCGCCCTTTTACAGCTCTGCTGGCAGCCGGCGATATCAATCGATTTGGGAAATGCAATTGTCGCTGCCATTGCACGTATGGCGTATCGAAGAGCGGAGATGAAAGGTGGCACGGATTAGCATTGCCTTGAATGGTTGAAGCTCACGATGCTTTCATCGGATCAATGCTTTGTTAGAAATGTGTGTGTCAAGTGGATTCACATTATCCCCGGCGGCCACAAACAGACAAACAAACAAACCGGCGACATTCTACTCCTCATCCTCCTCCTACTTCTTCGTATCTCTCGGTGCGAAGACAGCCGACGAGACAGACGACATCGGGGTCGCAGCCGTGACGCGTCGACTACGAGCGGGACACGTGGTCTCCTTGGGTCGGTGATTCGGTACGTATGTGCCGTACGTTGAACTTCTTTCGCACAGTACGCATCCGGCCGCGCTGATCGCAGGTGCGGGGAAGGAAGGACATTCAAACTTAACAACAACACAGTTGTAAAGAAGTTAGTTTTTGATCTAGAAAATTAATTTCCAATGATTCGGTCTTCTGCTGCTCCAGATTTTTCTACTCCTTCCTGCTATCGTTGGGTTGTCACCAAGTGCCGAGATCCTTGCAGCAGCAGCAGGAGCAGCAGCAGCAGGAGCAGCAGTAACTGCAGTAGTAACAGCAGCAGTAGCAGCAGGAGCAGCAGCAGCAGGAGAAGCAGTAGCAGCAGGGGTAGCAGCAGCAGTAGTAGCAGCAGCAGTAGCAACAGGAGCAGCAGTAACTGCAGTAGGAGCAGCAGCAGGAGCAGCAGTAGCAGGAGCAGCAGCAGTAGTAACAGCAGCAGTAACAGCAGGAGCAGCAGCAGTAAACTCTTCGTCCGTCTGAGACGATCCCTGGGCGATCGTCTCGCCCCGAGTCGACGTCGACATCGCTGCGCTGCTCAAGGGAATGGGGATCGGTTCACGATTCGTTTTGTGGGCCTCGATCACGGTTTGGGGTTTGTGGGTGGGTAGGGTTAAGCCCATTTAGTTATTAGTTGATGGGCCACTCAATTTCCATCTGAGTGAGCAAACTTTCATACCTCACTGGAAATTATTTCCCCCACCCCACCCCCCACCACCAAAGGAAAAAAAAAACGCTAACAAACAATTCCACGACGCTCAGTCATTTGGGTGAAATTTAACTTTTCAGAAAATAACTCAAGTCTAAGAGAGAAAAATATATATAATCCAGGCAATTTACAAGCAATGAAAATTCTTAAAGGATTAAATAGTTGCACAACAAACACGCGTACGGGCTCTCCGTGACGTTATTTGTCATCGTCGAAACGTTCTAATTATTCGACATCAGTGCGAACTGCGCGGTCTAAATGCTGCCAGCATATTCCTCATATACGTACTTGAGTTTGTTTGTTTGTTGGTTCTTGTTGTTGTTGTTTCAAAACAAAAGGCCTTGAGGGGGTCTTCAACATCACAATAACGGAGGCATTGGAAATCATCACAGAGGTTTCCTTTTGGGTTAGATCGCGTTCATATATAAATGTGTCGTTCAACCCGCCACCACCCGACACAGCCACCTAGTAATGGCTGTGACGTAAACAGAACGTGCCAAATCGTCGTTAGTTGGAGAGTAAACCCACAACATTTACAAATCGAGCACGACGTTACGCCAGTACAATTACAGCCAGCATCATCAGGTGACAGCCAGATTTGTATTTACGCGACAGACACATTTAGATTTACGCGAAATAACCCCCCCCCCCAAAAAAAAAGCCTCCGTTATGGATAATATTTGTCGCGAAAGCCTGCCACGTGTTAATCTGCGCCTGTCTGAAATGTCGATGCCATCAGCGTTGCGCGTCGCACGCGGCGTGGGGAGCGGTGGCGCAGCGGTTAGCGCGCTGCCCGCTACGAACCCGGCAAGGCCCACGACACCGGTGACGATTATCTGAACCGGTCCCGGGCCTCACCTGCGTCGACTCAGCCTCAAAATTGAATGCCTGGTGCGGTGTGTAAACATCGCCACTGGGGAGACAAAGGCGGCCCGGGCGTGGTGCTGGCCAGCCACCCCCTCGGGTGTCGTTCCGGCCTTCATAGGTGCTCGATGACAGCACTTGCCCAAGCAGTCTGTTACAGGCTATACGGGGGAACTTTGTCCTGAGTGCATACGTGGAAGTTTGGAGGTATGAGACTCAAGCAATGCAATCTTCATTCTCCCAAGTACATATATGTCTGCGTGTATAATTGTATCTGCCTAATTCAGACTGCTGTCTAACTCTAATTACTTAATCGTGGATGGATGACACAATTAGTTTTGTCGCGAGCGCCCTGTCCATATAGATTGTCCATGAGTATTGGGAAGATTGAGACTGAGAGAGAGAGGGAGGGGTGGGTGGGGTGGGGAGGGAGGGGGTAGGTGGGGTGGGGTGGGGAGGGAGGGGTGGGTGGGGTGGGGAGGGGAGGGAGGGGTGGGTGGGGTGGGGAGGGGAGGGAGGGGTGGGTGGGGTGGGGAGGGGAGGGAGGGGTGGGTGGGGTGGGGAGGGAGGGGTGGGTGGGTGGGGTGGGGAGGGAGGGGGTGGGTGGGTGAGGTGGGTGGGGTGGGGAGGGGAGGGAGGGGGGATGGGTGGGGTGGGGAGGGAGGGGGGATGGGAGGGGTGGGGAGGGGAGGGAGGGGTGGGTGGGGTGGGGAGGGGAGGGAGGGGGGATGGGTGGGGTGGGGAGGGAGGGGTGGGTGGGGTGGGGAGGGGAGGGAGGGGGGATGGGTGGGGTGGAGAGGGAGGGGGGTGGGTGGGTGAGGTGGGTGGGGTGGGGAGGGGAGGGAGGGGGGATGGGAGGGGTGGGGAGGGAGGGGGTGGGTGGGGTGGATGGGGTGGGGAGGGAGGGGGGATGGGTGGGGTGGGGTGGGGAGGGACTGGGTGGGTGGGGTGGGGAGGGAGGGGGTAGGTGGGGTGGGGAGGGAAGGGGGGATGGGTGGGGTGGGGAGGGAGGGAGGGGGGATGGGTGGGGTTGGTGGGGTGGAGAGGGATGGGTGGGGTGGGGTGGGGTGGGTGGGGTGGGTGGGGTGGGAAGGGAGGGGGTAGGTGGGGTGGGGAGGGAGGGGGGATGGGTGGGGTTGGTGGGGTGGGGAGGGAGGGAGGGGGGATGGGTGGGGTGGGAAGTGAGGGGAGGGAGGGAAACTCAGATCCTGAAAGCGCGCGGTGCCCAATACATTTCGTGCCCGATAGGCAGTAAGTAAATGGCAGGGACCTGGCGTGTAATGTATACCGCGCCCACTCTGGGGCGGCGGGGGTTGGTGGTGGGCGTTCGTGGTGGGGGTGGGGGAGGTGGAGGGTTTGGCAAGCACATCGCCACGCACAGAGGCCCGCTTGTTCCAGCAGCCAGTGAGCGAGCAAGCCCCTCGAACGGCCAAATTAATTAGTGTGCGGACTGGGCTGGGATGCAGGGAAAGGGGGAGGAGGAGGAGGGAGTCGGGTTGGCTGTGTGTGTGCGTGCGTGCGCGCGCGTGTGTGTGTGCGTGCGTGTGTGGTGCGTGTGTGTGCGTGGGGAGCGGTGGCGCAGCGATTAGCGCGCCGCACCACGAACCCGGCGACTCGGGTTCCATTCACGGCCACCAACACCAGTGATAATTATCTGAACCGGTGCTGAGCCTCCTCCAGGTCGACTCAGCCTTAAATTAGTACCTTGTGCCGTATATGAACAAAGGGGGCGGGGGGTGGTGCTGGCCACCCACGCCCTCGTGTGCCGGACGGGCCTTCACATCGGTGCTCCTCGCTAACCGCGCTGGCCCCAAACAAGTCGACGAATGCTCTACGGGGGAACTTTGCCTCTTGTGGGTGTCGCGGCAAATTTGGCAATGGAAAAGTTTCCTTTGCCACCACCACCGCGAGCATCATCAACAGCAGCCCTGCCACCATCATGGCACAGCCAATACCCAGGTTCATCTCGAACGTACCGCAGACGTGGAATAGGCGTACGAAGCAGCAGGAACAACAGCGGCGGCGGTGGTGTTTGAATCAAACCTCGGGCAGTGCGCGCTGAATCACGCGGTCGCCACCACTGTGAGCCACAGCTGAGCCTCACGCGCCGCAGTTCGACTCACGCACGAACTTTCTTGTGCACCGTACGGGGACAGCGGCCTCGCTCACGTACGCACCGAGAATGAAACACCATTAAACTATTAAACTATTTTGATTTAAAGCTTTCGTGACTGCAGGGATTCATATTCTTGGTTCTTTCGGTAAAGTCACGTAGAAGGGAAGCAATAAAATAATAAAAATATAAAACAATATATTTTATATTTATTATAAAGTCACGTAGAAGGGAAACAAAATAATAAAAATATAAAACAATATATTTTATATTTTTATTATTTTATTGTTTCCCTTCTACGTGACTTTACCGAAAGAACCAAGAATATTAAACTATTTTTAATATTACCAGGTAATGCCCCACTCAGTTATGTATCTCTTGTTACAGAAGCCACCTGGCTATCACAAATGACAGCTCAACGAAGTGGGCTGATGATCACGTGGACATTTATAGCAGGCAAACACTCTAAACGCGTGACGATGATTCTACGTGTGGAGGGGAAGAACCGGAGAACCCCGGATTAAAATCCACGCGACCACGGGAAGAGAGAGAGACACCGCAAACTCCAAATATACAGCAGCAGGCGTCAGGGGTCTGGATCGAACCCACTCACTCCTGCATACCAGGCGAGGTAGTTAACATCTCTGTGGCACCCCCCCAAGGGCGGACACAGAAAAATCCGAAGGGAATTACAGACGCGTGCCACCTTCTGCGAAGTGGACGTCAAAACGCGAATCAAACCGTTGGCACGAATGAGCCAAGTTTTTTTATTTCCAAAACATTTTTGTCGCGATTGAAATTGTTGCAACGTGAATACTCTGCCGTTACTCAACGGAACTTTCCCAGGCCTACCCTGTGAAGGTTGTTGGTGGTGGTGGTTGGTGGTGACGACGACGACGATAATGATGGTGATGATGAAGAATCTCAACGGAGATTCATCGTGAAACGCGAAATAAAGAAAGGCCACGAACCGTCAACGCCGTGGAGCGATGGTTAAGAGCGACTTACGATCCTGACCGGAGTCGCCGGTTCCATCTCCCGGAGCGGCAGCTGTAACAGCGGTGCACGGTTTTTAATTCAACCACCGCCCCATGCCACCTCTGTATAAATGGAAACATCACGGGTCACCAACAGCAGGTCGCATGGTAGTGGGGTAGAGCGTGGGTACATCGTGGAAGAGCAGTCGCCTCGAGAGGAGCTCCCTCTGCAGTGCGACGCCGACGTTGCGCCAGCAGCGGCGCGAGCCGGGCAGTTGCAGGGCCGCGCCTTTACCGGCGGCGTGCACGAAATTGTGACGAAGCAGACGGATTGTGATTAAACAAACGAAACGCGCGCGCAAGCATTATTAACAAGGTGTCTACAAACTGGATTTGAAGCTTTTGTGACTGCAGGAATTACTTTTTGGTTCTTTCGGTCACGTAGAAAGAAAATAAATGTAATCATTTATTTATACATGTATTTATTTTATGTATAATAAATTAAATAACTTATTTTCTTTCTACGTGACTTTACCGAAAGAACCAAAGATTAAGGTGTCTACAGTTCCATTTTATTGTATTTTGTTTATTTTATAAGACGCGGAACTCGGCTACCAGAACGGAATGACCACTACGGACAAATAACAGCAGCGAAAAACGAACGCCGTTTACGTTCCAAACCCTCGGGGAGTGTGCGTGGGGAGAGAGTGGAGAGAGCGCGGAGAGCGTGGCGAGAGTGTGGAGAGAGTGTGGGGAGAGTGTGGGGAGAGCGGGGGGAGAGCAGGGAGAGCTTGGGGAGAGAGTGGAGAGTATAGGGAGAGTGTGGAAAGAGCGTTGCGAGAGCGTGGGGAGAGCGGGGGGAGCGTGGGGAGAGCGTGGGGAGAGTGTGGAGAGTGTAGGGAGAGTGTGGAGAGCGTGGAGAGGGCGTGGAGAGAGTGGAGAGAGTGGAGAGAGCGTGGGGAGAGCGGAAGGAGCGTGGGGAGAGCGTGGGGAGAGTGTGGAGAGTGTAGGGAGAGTGTGGAGAGCGTGGAGAGGGCGTGGAGAGAGTGGAGAGAGCGTGGGGAGAGCGGAAGGAGCGTGGGGAAAGCGTGGGGAGAGTGTGGAGAACATGGAGAGAACGTGGGCAGAGGATGGAGAGCGTGGGGAGAGTGTGGAGAACGTATGTAGAGCGGGGAGCGCGGGAGAGCGTGGGGAGCGCGGTGAGAGTCTGGGAGGAGCGTGGAGAGTGTAGGGAGAGTGTGGAGAGAGTGGAGAGAGCGGAGGGGAGCGTGGGGAGAGTGTGGAGAGAGCGTGGGGAGAGCAGGGAGAGCGTGGGGAGCGCAGTGAGAGTCTGGGAAGAGCGTGGAGAGTGTAGGGAGAGTGTGGAGAGAGTGGAGAGAGCGGAGGGGAGCGTGGGGAGAGTGTGGAGAGAGCGTGGGGAGAGCAGGGAGAGCGTGGGGAGCGCAGTGAGAGTCTGGGAAGAGCGTGGAGAGTGTAGGGAGAGTGTGGAGAGAGTGGAGAGAGCGGAGGGGAGCGTGGGGAGAGTGTGGAGAGAGCGTAGGGAGAGCGTGGGGAGCGCAGTGAGAGTCTGGGAAGAGCGTGGAGAGTGTAGGGAGAGTGTGGAGAGAGTGGAGAGAGCGGAGGGGGGCGTGGGGAGAGTGTGGAGAGAGCGTGGGGAGAGCAGGGAGAGCGTGGGGAGCGCAGTGAGAGTCTGGGAAGAGCGTGGAGAGTGTAGGGAGAGTGTGGAGAGAGTGGAGAGAGCGGAGGGGGGCGTGGGGAGAGTGTGGAGAGAGCGTGGGGAGAGCAGGGAGAGCGTGGGGAGCGCAGTGAGAGTCTGGGAGGAGCGTGGAGAGTGTAGGGAGAGTGTGGAGAGAGTGGAGAGAGCGGAGGGGAGCGTGGGGAGAGTGTGGAGAGAGCGTGGGGAGAGCAGGGAGAGCGTGGGGAGCGCAGTGAGAGTCTGGGAAGAGCGTGGAGAGTGTAGGGAGAGTGTGGAGAGAGTGGAGAGAGCGGAGGGGAGCGTGGGGAGAGTGTGGAGAGAGCGTGGGGAGAGCAGGGAGAGCGTGGGGAGCGCAGTGAGAGTCTGGGAAGAGCGTGGAGAGTGTAGGGAGAGTGTGGAGAGAGTGGAGAGAGCGGAGGGGAGCGTGGGGAGAGTGTGGAGAGAGCGTGGGGAGCGCAGTGAGAGTCTGGGAAGAGCGTGGAGAGTGTAGGGAGAGTGTGGAGAGAGTGGAGAGAGCGGAGGGGAGCGTGGGGAGAGTGTGGAGAGAGCGTGGGGAGCGCAGTGAGAGTCTGGGAAGAGCGTGGAGAGTGTAGGGAGAGTGTGGAGAGAGTGGAGAGAGCGGAGGGGAGCGTGGGGAGAGTGTGGAGAGAGCGTGGGGAGAGCAGGGAGAGCGTGGGGAGCGCAGTGAGAGTCTGGGAAGAGCGTGGAGAGTGTAGGGAAAGTGTGGAGAGAGTGGAGAGAGCGGAGGGGAGTGTGGGGAGAGCGGGGAGAGCGACCTCGGCCCGGCTCGAGAAATGCGCAAAATCACGCGCGTTTATTCGTAAACTGAAACATTAACCGCGGAGAAAAGTGTTTAAACCCACAGTGTGATAATCCACTGTTTATTCCCTTAAGCTTGACACGCAAAGCCATTTAATCCGCGTGTTAAGCCCCCTGTAACCGTGTGTCATAGCCGGTGTGCGCATGGACTGCCCTTTTTGTATTCTTTGGATAGCCACCACAGCATACTCGGAGATTTTTTTGCGTAGAAGAAATGCCAAGAGCCCCCCCCCCACTCATCCCCCTATCCAATAAATAAAAATACAAACAAAACAACCCCCAGACTGCTCGTAGGACGTTGCAAGGGGTGCTAATGCCGCTGGAATCGCTCTCCACGGGAGCAATGCAATATCTATCCTGGCCGCGTGTTTTTTCCACTTCTTCGGCCGAGTCTCAAAAGGCTGGACTCTTTCTTCTCCTCTTCTGCCTAATGGGTCATTTACGCTGACCCGTAAACAAGACCTATGCGCACACATAATACGATCACCGCTCAAGTACATTTTGGTTGTTGGCTTTTTTGTAAGAACAAAAAAACTAAATATCAATACGTATAAAAACAATATTTGTCCAAATTATATCGCAATCGAGTAATCGGCATTGTTTTAATGAGGTGTTGGCATTTTTTTTTATTTGCAGTGTATCACCAATGGCGGAGCCAGGATTTTCAGGTAGGGGGGGGGCAACCCCTCCAGCAATGAAAAATGATAGAGGAGTTGTTAGTAAGTAAGGAGTTATTAGTAAATAAGGACTTGAAACCCCCCCGCCCACCTCCTACGCATTTTCCATGAATATGCTAAATTCCTCTTCATATGCACATTATTTTTGTTAAGGCGCTCTTCCACCTCCAACCCAGCTTATATATAAGCTCCTAGCTTGGCAGTGTCTCATTCTTCACCTGAAGACGGCTGCTTGCGTTGTAGCCGAAACGTCGTGAGAATTATTTTATTTTATTATGTTCTATTTTTATTATTGTATTACTTCCCTTCTACGTGACTTTACCGAAAGAACCAAGAAGAAGGACTTGTCCCTTGATTTTTATTCGATGCGTGTGCGGCGATGGCGCAGCCATCGATCGAGGGTCGAATTCGAACCGCGTTGTGTGATCGGCATCGCGCTCGCTGAAGGGGAATGCCTGCAGGGAAGTCGTGCACTGTATACGCAACTGCGCACAATTCTGAGTCACTTATAACCGCTATGCCGTTACTATCATCTCATAAAGTCCCTGGCACGTAATAATATGCTACACAGTGGCAGTGGGGGTCGATTTATTACTAATAAACCCCAATGATTCGATCGAAATTAGGGATTTTGATCGGATCATTGGGGGGGCACGTGCCACCCCCCACCCCCACTGGCTCCGCCAGTGCGTATCACCCTGATGTTATGGACCAGGCCCAAGAGCTGATGGCCAAAGAACTACAGTACTGTGCGCTACTGAAGATCATTGTAAGAGGCGACCCCGTGGCTCATTTCGACAGAAGGAACCAGAGACCTTTGGCACTGACGATGAGTTACACACAACCTATGACCTGCGTGAAAATATAACCACCGACGGAATAGAAAATTAAAATACGTCACCATGTGACTCTTACAGCGGATTACCCGTTTATCAATTCTGTTTCTCAAGCTGCGAACAGCTTGGGACAAATTATTATTGTTTGTGTTCCTGCCAACACTCTGGGAACATACAAGTTCCATGGCTCACGTAAACCCCGAGCTATCACCTACACAGCACTTTGGTGCTATTCATATAGATGGGACAAAGACAAAGGTCCACCATGTAGCCTTTAACAAACAGTCGGGGCAAGTGCTGCTAGCGGGCACCTATTAAGGCCGGCACGGCACACAAGGTAGTGGGGTGACCAACACCACGCCCGGCCGCCTTTGTCTCCCCAGTTGCGATGTTCACACTTCGCACCAGGTACTCATTTGAGCCTGAGTTTGCTTAAAACTGGTTCAGATTATCGTTACCGATATTGACCGTGAACGGGAATCGAACTCGGGTGGCCGGATTCGTAGCGCCGCGCGCCAACCGCCACACCTTCACTCCCCACACAACAACAACATCAACAACCGCCATTCGCCACTAAATGACGTCAACTCGGCGCTTGTGCCAAGCTAAGTGCACTTTAAGGCCACGTGACGGGACAGACCCAGGTGCCATGGGTTGACTGACTGAGTTGACTAGTCGATGCACCACCTGTGCCCCCTACTGTGACATCTCCCTAAACGGACACACACATAGAGGCACACACACACGTAAAACAATTATCATTACGCACTCGGCAAGTGCTGAAATATAGATCTTAAAAAATAACAGCGAGGGGCCCTTTAATAGCCCTTATTCAACCACGCTGCTCGCACTCAAACCTCCAGGGCCGCTGACCATTACGAGGCCCACGATGCTGGCAGCGCTAAGTGGCCACGTGGCTTTTTTTAGGGCCCTTCGTGGCCAACCGCGGCAGAGCTATTCGCGGTTTGATGTGAGGAGCGCGGGAGGAGGGCGCCCCTTGAACCGCGTCACGGTGCGGCGGACCAAACAAGCGTCGACTCTTCGTGGAACGCGTGGCCGATTCGATCACGTGGGGCTGCCCCCCCCCCCCGGACCCTCCCCCATGTGATGTCCGTTCGGAACGGACAGTCCGCATCTCTGAAGCCGTCAACGGGTTTGGCTTTCGGACATGCAAACCGTGGCGGCATCCCGTGATGTTTGATGTCTGGGGAGAGGAGGCCATTGTGTGCTCTGTGTCATGGCTTAATGTTTAACACCGAGGATGCTTTTGCCCGATTCTCCAGATTCGTAGCAAAAAAAGAAACAGAGGATTGGTTTTGTGCCCCGCTGCGGAACTCGATGGGCAGTTCCCCCCCCCCTCGCCCCCCCCCCTCAACCCGCGGAAGGATGAGAGATTGGCCAAAGCTACGAATTGGGGCCCCCTTGGCGACCGCAATGATGGGCCATGTTTTCAACAACAGTGACAAAGAACAAAAACGGATTTCAGACGGAGCGCCCCTACAGCGTTAAATGTTCGAGACCGTGAGCGTAACGACGACGCTGTGAGGACTGGAGGTTGGAAAATCGGTTCCCTGTGGAGAGATCCGATTAAAATGAAGATTGAAATCTCGGTGTGTGTACCACGTGTACATCCAGCGTGTCACGCGTTTAAAAAACATCGGGCGCATGCAGCGTGCAACGAATTGATTTGTATTCGAATGAGAGTGCATTGCTAAAGGTGGAAAAATGGAACGGGGTGCTGGGTCTTGAGGACTGGAGTTTGGGAAATCGGTTCCCTGTGGAGAGATCCGATTTAAATAAAAATGTAGATCTCGTCACCACGTGACCCCAACCAACGTGGTACAAACGGAGGAGGCGTCCTCTGTTCGGACCCAGCGATTCTTGACAAGCCCCGACTCCTTAAACTGCTCCACAGGCGATTCTCAGAGACATCAAGAATCGCACCCCCCCCCCCCCCCCCCCCCCCGTACTTGCTATCAACTCTACATCTCTAATGCAAAAGGTGATGGCTGTGATGATGACGAAACAGATTGCCGTGTGATAACATGCATTATTGTGCCGCTGTCACAGCAGAGTGGATTATCGCCGGATTTAAATGTAGACTGATTGATTAAGGGCTGTATGAGGAATGAATTCAAGGGCGTGGCCAATCATTGATGGATCATTTGGTGAGTGAACCTGGTGAACATGAGAGTCTAGTTCATTCATTATGAGTACAATAAAAGTATACATCTGACGTGTATCTGCACACGGCCAACGATGACTTTAAAATACCTTTGGCGGGAAACCAAAGACAAATATCCCCCTCATAGCCTTCACAGTCTGTTGGGGCAAGTGCTGTTAGCGAGCACCTATGAAGGCCGGAAACTGCACACTAGTGGGTGGGTGGACAGCACGACGCCCGGCCGCCTTTGTCTCCCCCAGTGCTGATGTTCACGGACCGCACCAGGTACTCATTTGAGGCTGAGTGGACCTAGGGGAGGCCCAGGACCGGTTCAAATAATCGTCACTGGTGTTGGCCGTGAGCGGGAATCAAACCCGGGTCGCCAGGTTCGTATCGCAGCGCGCTAGCCGCTACACTACCGCTCCCCATACACATTGACACACACACACACACATTGACACACACTCACACAGACACACACACAATCACTCACACACACCGTGAGCTGGTCCGAGGAAAACGTGCGTGCGGGCGAGTTACAAAGAGGCCTTTCGCAGCGCCTCAAGTGACCGAGCTCGCTAAAATTAGAAGCGCGTTGTTGCTCGGTGAAAATGTGCGTCCCTCGAGTGCCCGATTGGCGCGCCTAATATGCTTGAGAAGTGACGGAGCAATATCATTGTCCGCCGCGGACCTTATGACGAAATTAAGGCAAAGATCCCCTACGTCGCTTCAACAGACGTTTTGGGGCAAGTTCTGTCAGCGAGCACCTATGAGGACCGGCAACGGCGCACGAGGGGCTGGGTGGCCGGCCAGCAACCACGCCCGACCGCCTTTGTCTCCCGCGTGGCGATGTTTACACGTCGCAGCAGGTGCTCATTTGAGGCTGAGTCGACCCAGGGGAAGCCCCAGAACCCGTTCAGATCATCGTCACCCGTCGTGGTGGCCGTGAACATCAATCGAACTTGGCTCGCCGGGTACGTATGTACGTTGAACTTCTTTCGCACCGTACGTAGCCAAGCGTGCTCATCGGAGGTGCGGCGGCGGTGGCGGTGGGGGGGGGGAGAGAACAGCGCGCTAACCGCTGCACCACCGCTCCTCACCGCCTCTCTGTCTGCCTCCGTCGCTGACCACGATCTTGCGATGACGCCAACTCTCACGCGCTCCTTCTCTCGTTGACATTTCTGCTGAGCGCCTGCGACTCTTTGAACCACGTGGCGTTACGAGAACCGCCCCCACCCCCCCCCCCCCTTGAAGGCGTAGATGTTGTAAACGGTGACTCTTATTTGGAAGTTGTTGAGTAACGCGTGACGTGCCCACGCCTGGCATCACATTTTTGCTGCAATCACAAAATTAGGCGTTTGGCACAAAATGTCATTCCATAAATTGCTATTCAGTTAATTGCATTAATTGCTCGACGTTTCACAGTTAAGACGTTAAAACTAAATATATGCGTGGACATTAATATTTGATGAACATATTATTTGGGTCTTTCGGTAAAGTCACGTAAAAATAGGTTCAAAGAAAATAACAAAAAACTACGACGTTTCGATCGCAACAAAAGCGGTCGTCATCAGGAAGATGATCAGGAAGATGATGACGACCGCTTGTGTTGCGATCGAAACGTCGTAGTTTTTTGTTATTTTCTTTGAACCTATCTGCGTGACTTTACCGAAAGACCCAAATAATATGAATTCCTACAGTCGCGAAAGCTTTAAGTCAAGATTTGATGAACAGTACACTCACAATGACAACCTTTAACCTTTTCTTAAGACTCAGGGCTTAATTTAAACTAAAACTAAACTATTTTATTTCACCAGATAAGGCCCACTGACCTAAACAGCTCTTTTATTAGAAGCGACCTGGCCACAATTGATAGCTCAACGAAGTGGCTTATCGCGTGGAAATGTATAAGCAGCAAACACTTTGAACGCGTTTCTAAATGTAGAGGGGCAAATATCGGAGGACCCGGAGAAAAATCCGCGCGACCACAGGGAGAGAGACACGCAAACTCCAAATATACAGCAGGTGCCAGGGTCGGAATCGAACCCACGGGGGTCCCCTGTATACCAGGCGAGGTAGTTAACATCTCCTAGCCACCGTGGCACACAACTAGCTAGTGCTACAGAGCTTTCTCGAGCAAGCTCACACGAGGGCGTTGGTCAGAAATCCTACTCGGCCACGCGCGCTCACATTTCCCAATTCGCTCACTTTTTTTCTCACCGCGAAAAGAAAAAAAGAAATGTTACAGCTCAGGAGGAGGTATTTTTATTTTCCTACAAAAGTTTGCCGCTTTTCCGCTCAACGCTCGTCAGCTTTCAATGCCCGAAATCTTTGCCTCTTCCGCTCAAACTTACAAAACTTACTCCTTCTTAGTTTGCTTCTGTTTTGAGTAATCATTACATTTCCAACCATTCGCTACCGATGGAAAGCGAACCATCTGAACAACTCTCTCTCTCTCTCTCTCTCTCCCAAGCTGTAGTGTAAAGGCGGTGCCTTGGCAAATGACGAAACTGCAGTGTGACACTGCCCTCTGACGGACGAGTAGAACACGAGTCTTCACATACCAGGACTCGGGCTCCTTCGGGGATCCACAATCCAGTGGCTATCTGTGCCAGTCCCAAACCTGGCATGACAAGGAGGGGGAGGAGTAAGGGTCGGGCGAGAGAGTTCCTGAATACTTGGGCCGTAAGGAAGAAAAAAACAAAGTCATCCAACACACAAGAGATTGGTGCCAGAGAAGAGAGGTGGCCAAAATGCTTGAGCATATTGGCGCCGCAAGACGGTGAGAAAAGTTTGAAGCGAATGACGAAATGTTGCAGTGGACACCTACTACCGGCTATACGGCCCCATGGTTCGTGATGATGATGATGACCGCCCCAACCAGTGTCCCACCCACCACACATTGAGCCTTGCTAACCTTCGGTTTTCACTCGACGTCTTGCAATTCAGCAGGCAGTCCTCGACTCTTGATTTGAAGCTTTCGTGACTGCAGGAATCCATCCTCTTTGGTTCTTTCGATAAAGTCACAAAATAAAATAAATCACGACGTTTCGTGCGCCCGAAACGTCGTGATCTATTTTATTTTATTTTACACCCACGTGACTTTACCGAAAGAACCAAAGAGTATGTCCTCTACTCACGAACCGGCAGGGGGCACTCCGCCACCGCTTCTTGCGCGTGATGGAAAAGATGGGTGGCGAGCCTCCAATGCTGAAGTGTGTCGAGCCACGACGAGGGGGGCTTTAGGGGCCGTCCATAAATGACGTCACGCGATTTTGGACGATTTTTTACCCCCCCCCCCCCCCATCGTTACACGGCGTCACAAAAAGCCAGAGCCCCCCTCAAATATGACGTCACAAAGCTATGACCCCCCAAAAAAATAAAACATGCTTCAAATCGCTTAAAACTATTGTCATTGTAGTGCGTATTTAATGTGGCGCTGCACTCTGATGTCGTAGGAGAAGACATTTATTTAAACGTCTATTTAATTAAGGAGAACGTGTTGTCTATATTTTAAGTTGCACATTTTGATGTGACGTCACATTTCTCACCCCCCCCCCCCCTCGTCACACATTGTGACAAATGTCTGACCACCCCCCCCCTCCCCCCCTAGGTGCGTTACGTCATTTATGGACGGCCCCTTATCAGCCACCGGAGAATTCGTGTTAGTTATTTTGCTTTAACTCCGACTCCTCCGTTGAAGAAGCGCAGGCTACAGTGGGTTTGCAGCGCGGTAGTAGATGCATTCCAAAGCAAAAGGGTCGCACAAAAAAGCCAATTCCCGTAGCGCGGACCACACCGTCACCCCGACCCCACAATGCACCGCACGGGACAGCCGCTTGCCGAGTAGCGCAGTCAGAACCCACCCAGTATACTCGTTGGTTCTTTCGGTAAAGTGACGTAGGTAGAAATACGTGACTTTACCGAAAGAACCAAAGAGTATGGATTCCTGCAGTAACGAAAGCTTCAAATCAAGATTACACACAGTATATATACACACACATACAACGCATACACACAGTAACACAGCGCTGTTCCGCGTCTGACCGCATATCCGCATCGGAGTGAATTTCAACCCGCAACGATCGAGGGAATGTTTGGGTGGGAACGGGGTGGAGCGCGGAATTGCACAAACCGAACCCGCGAAGAACGAGGGAACCCCCCCCCCCGCCCCGAGCCGCCGTTACTTCGCGTCACGTGGCCTTGGTCGCGTCGCGCCCGTGCGCTGCTCCGGTGACCGCGTGCGCGAGCGGGGCTATTGACGACGACGGTTGCACATGATGAGGAGGGGGGGTGGGGAAGGAGGGAGCCACAGCACGGATCTGCCGCCAGGGAGGCGCCGCTGTTTGTCCCGCCTCAACTTGTCGCCGAGATGATGATGATGACGACGGTGGTGGTGTCGTTTGGAGGAATATCATCACCCCACGTGTCCCGGTGTGTTTTGTTTTCAACTTTGTTTAATTCGCTACGCGGGTGATGCGGCCCACGTTGAGCCACACTCGCACGGATATTTGACGCGGGGAAGGAGCCGTTGTGGTGCAGGAGCACAGCAGCAGCAGCAGCAGCAACAACAACGACCACAGCGACAGCAACAAACAACAAAGAACAACAAAAGACAACAACAACAACAACAAAACGTAGATAATGCGGAGCTGGATTCTTCGGGGACATTGCGCAGCGAATGAGAGCGAGAGACATTTAACGATCGCAAAAGAAACGCGCGCGCGAGTCAACGAAAAGAAACATCTCCGGTGTGTCTTCTTGGTTCTTTCGGTAAAGTCACGTAGAATGGAAATAATAAAATAAAAAAAATAAAAAAAATAAAAATAATTATCACGATGTTTCGGCCACAACGCAAGCAGCCGTCCTCATTCAGACTCTGTCTTCTCGACAGACCTGTTCTCCACCTGAGGACGGCTGCTTGCGTTGTGGCCGAAACGTCGTGAGAATTATTGTATTATGTTTTATTTTTATTATTTTATTATTTCCATTCTACGTGACTTTACCGAAAGAATCAAGAAGATGAATCCCTGCAGTCATGTAAGCTTTAAATCGAAATCTCCGGTGTGATCTGTGAAGAGTTCGGTACAGGCGCACGTAAGCGCTACGCTATGCCGTGTTCGCGCGCGTGCGTGTGTGTGCGCGTGTGTGTGCGTGCGTGTGTGTGTGTGCGTGTGTGTGTGTGTGTGTGCGTGTGTGTGTGCGCGTGTGTGTGCACGTGTGTGTGTGCGCGTGTGTGTGCACGTGTGTGTGTGTGCGTGCGTGTGTGTGTGTGCGTGTGTGTGTGCGTGTGTGTGTGTGCGTGTGTGTGTGCGCGTGTGTGTGCACGTGTGTGTGTGCGTGTGCGTGGGGAGCGGTAGTGTAGCGGTTAACGCTACGCTGCACTATGAACCTGGCGACCCAGGTTCGATTCCCGCTCACGGCCAACACCAGTGACGATTATCTGAACCGGTGCCGGACGTCGGTGAGACGCAGTGCGCTTTGATATCTAATCACAATCAAAACGTGTCATTTCTGCTCACGAATTGAGCAAAGCACGAAGAGAGAGAGAGAGCGAGAGAGAGCGAGAGAGCTAGCGAGAGAGAGACAGAGTGAGAGAGAGAGAGCGAGAGAGAGAGCGAGAGAGAGCGAGAGAGCTAGCGAGAGAGAGACAGAGTGAGAGAGAGAGAGCGAGAGAGAGAGCGAGCGTGCTGCGTCACTCCGCCTCGCACGAGACTCCCAACGCGCACAAGAGTCGAAGCCGACATCGACCCAGGTGATCTGGTCGCCATGGAGACCCCATGACGTCGTTGCCTCCTTACCTGAGTTGCTCATCGCCACAGGTGTGAGGACGGAGGAGGAGGGGGATGGGGGGCTGGGTGCCCCTTGTGAGCAGTCGTGTTTACAGCGAGATGAACAGACAGCGCAGAGAGACGAGCGCCTTGAAACTCGGGGACAGTTTCAGTTTCAATTATTAGGTGTAGCCCTCTGAGCCATGCGGCTTTTGGACTCGGGTGCAACCGCAACAAACAAAAACACGAACGAAGAACATCGAAAAGTGACGACGCGCAGCAGGAAAATCCAGGAAAAAAACAGCAAAGTCTTCCAGAAAAAAATCACCGCACATCAACGCTGTGTGCAAAAATCCCAGTGTGGTGCAAGTCAAACAATAACAACCATGATACATTTGAGATTAAAGTTATCAGGCTAACTCTGTACTTCAACAAACAGCAGACAAACATACTCTTTGGTTTTTACGGTAAAGTCACGTAGGTAAAAAATAAAATTTTATAAAAGAACGGTTCCACCTGAAGACGGAAGCTTGCGTTGCCTCCGAAACGTCGTGATTTAATTTAGTTGTTTTCCTTCATTTTATTTTGAATTTTTTTACCTACGTGACTTTACCGAAAAAACCAGAGTATGAATCCTTGCAGTCACGAAAGCTTCAAATCTAGAACAGACAAACAAACGGACAGGAAACGATGTTGAAGGCATTTACACAACCACATCGGGCTGCGGCGGTGGTTGGTTGGCGGTGGCCTCCACTGCTGCTACGCGTGGCTGCCCTGGAGTCCGACCCTGCGGAGGGCAGCAGCGAGGGTTTTGGTGGATCGACGCACAGAAGTTGCCGTGAAGCTCCCTTCCTGCAGAGGGCGTCTCGGAGTTGGCGTCGCCTGGCTCGGCAGGAGGTTGCGGATGGAACGTTGACCCCGGTGTTGCACTTCGAGACTCGCACTGCGAGCGAGACTTGAATTGTTGGCCACTGGTGTAGAATGAGACAGTCGCAGCTATAAAACTATTTTTATTTGTTTATTTTAGCAGGTAAGGTCCACTGAGCTATGTAGCTTTTTTTTCAGAAGCGACCTGGTCAACAAATGCTAGCTCAACGTAGTGGCTTATCACGTGGCAATGTATAGCAGCCAAATACTCCAAACATGTGTTTCTAACATGTTTGGAGGGGGGGAAGGAGGAAACGGAGGACCCGGAGAAAAACCCACGCCTACGGGGGGGGGGGGGGAGAAAGTGCAAACTCCAATTATACAGTCATCGTCAGGGTCGGGATCGAAGCCACGACTTCCCTGCATACCGGGCGAGGAAGTTAACATCTCGCCACCGCGGCGCACCGCACGACGCCCTTGACCCGGTGGGGTCCAGACCCGCTGTTTGCGGGGCAAGCTGACACCGCGAGGTCAATAAGTGATGACGAGCGGTGATGACGCTCTCGATTCACTGGTGCGATGTGCAAACTGGATGACCGTAATGTACGTTGACTCATTAATCCCCCCCCCCCGGTCCCTCCACTTTGCGCAAGAGCGCAGAAGCGTGGTCACCACATCTACGCCTCGATATAAGGAACGAAACAGGTGGACTTCTCCACAAATCTGGCTGTCGCCTAATGAAGCTAGTTGTAATTACTGGCGAAACGTCGTACACTCAGATTGTAAATGTTGCGGCTTGGCTCTCCAACACACCGGTGGTGCTGTATTAGTATACTACACTATACACTATACTACTATACACTACACTATACACTACACTATACTACTATACACTACACTATACTACTATACACTACACTATACACTACATTATACTACTATACACTACTATACACTACACTATACACTATACTACTATACACTACACTATACACTACATTATACTACACTACTATACACTACTATACACTACACATTAGTGCTGTACTAGTGACTAATTTGACACGTTCTGTTTACGTGACAAACCCTTACTAGTCGTCTGTGTCGGGTGGTGGCGGGTTTTAACGACGCATTTATATATTTACGCGATCTAACCCCAACCACCCCCTCCCCCTATATTATGACTGACCGTGTCCGAAGGTCAAACGAGAGCGCGCCACTGCCGCAGCACGCGATCGAGGATCATGACGTTTCACGGCTCATGGTTCCACTCGGCGTCGAGCTCCACACGAGGGTTTTCCGATCGACCAAATCCGCGCGGCCCACCGGGAGATCGGATCTGGCTGGAGGCAGTCCAGCTGTTTCCACTCGTGCATTAAACATCGCCTGGCTCCGCTCCCACACCCTCCCCCTCCACCACTCACCACTGCACTGTAATCAATGCGTTCGTTTACCTGCTCGCGATGGCGAAACCAAAGGCGGAACTCACTGCCCGCCTGACCCCGGAGGTCACGGAACAAACCCTGCGACACTGGAAGGACAAAGCATGTGCTGCAGCAGCCAGGGTCAATCCACTGCTGGACCGTGGCCTCTCCCCAAATCCGCCGACATCTCTCGCGATTCCTCACGCGATGCAAATTGACGGTCCGCCTGGCAAGTGCCGATTCCATCGCTCCATCTCCCCGACGCACGTGTTGTTAGTCGGTGGTTGTGAGCCAGCCTTACTAATTAAGTCTTATCATGGGGCCTTTTTTGGCAGTATCAACGTGTGAAAACTCAAAATAGATTTTACCCTTTCTGGCAATAAAACAGGAGGTGTTAATTAGATTCCCTTTGCGCGGAATCAAGTCTGCATTCACCACACGTACATGTGGCGAACTTGCAAAACAAACATCCTCTGATCATTTTATATGCATTGCCTTTGAAGGCTGTCTCTGGTGTAGGCCAATCAGTTGCAAAGACAATGCATGTATTACTATCATAGCATGTTTGTGTGCATATTCACCGCAATTACGCGTGAGTGGTTAATGCAGTACTTGATTTCTGCGCGACAGGTTTCCACTTGGTGTTGGAGCATCTTAACGCAATGTTTCATTCGCCCAACAAGGGTAACAACATATTCTTATTTTGTCATAATTAAGTCTTGACAGTCGGCGAGCCCTCGTTCATTCCATCCCTCCGTTGCCAGCGACGCGTCCTGCCCACGGCTCACCGGGCCGCGCTGATAATGACCGAGTCGCGTCTGAAGCGGCCCTCCCGTTGCAATAACGCCGCTGTGTCGCCCGCCTCTCCCTCTCTCTCTCTCACACGTGTACGCGTGGCTCAGCTGGGATCACGGATCACGCGCAGAAACATCGCAGGAGCAGCAACATGGCCCACCACCACTAACCCTACTGCGACAACTGGGCAGGAACCTCCGAAAGAAAGCACCTGTATTTGAGAACTCGGGAAGGCCTTCTGACGCACCTCCGATGAGTGCGGTTGGCTACGTACGGTGCGAAATAAGTTCGACGTACACAATACGTGCATGGGTAGAACGAGCGTAATCACAACAACAACAACGACAATACCAATCGTGATGTGCAGTGGCGTAACTAACATTGTCAGCTCAGGGGGTGCGGCAGATGGGGCCCCAATGTGCCCGGTCGCACCTCGAGGCATTATGGATCGCGTCTCCTCTTATCTAATGACATCGTTACGCTCACGGTCTCGAACATTTAACGCTGTAGGGACGCTCCGTATTCGCAAAATGCAGCCACTACCACCACTACTACTACTAAATGAAAGCATTTTCATAAACAATCAATGTAAACCTCGTTTTTTTAAAGTGTTGTTTCCGGTTTTTTTTACGCTGCTGTTGTTGAAAACAAATCTCACGGTCGTTGTCACGGGGGGGGGGCAACTCATAGATTTGGCCACGAGGGGGGGGGAGCTCAAGGAACCCCCCCCCCCCCCTGCCTGCCCCTGCCCCCCCACACTCGTGATGTGTCCCGGCGTCTCAGACGAGCCCATGGAACCCCGCGGCTGAGCGCGCGGAGTTCCAACTCGTCCGTGTGCGCGGGGAGCGGTGGCGTAGCGGTTAGCGCGCTGCGCTATGAAACCCATGGCGAGTTCGGTTCCGCTCACGGCCAAACACCGGTGACGAATATTTGAACCGATCCGGTTCCTAGGTCGGCTCGGCCTCAAATGAGCATCCCGTTGTGTGCCGTGCTCGTTAACAGCACTTGCCCGAACAGTCTGTTAAAGGCTACACGGGAAAGGGAGGGATCTTTTCCTTTGTGCCATTTGAAAGATGTGTCCGGGTGCCAACGGCAGCACGGCGAATTGAAACTCTGCCCTCGCCCTGCGCTCACCGTGGACTTCGCCGAAGAGCGCAACGCCACGGCAAGCAAACGAATCCACAACCAACACTTCTCTTCTACACAACAAACGAAAGGAATAGGAGGGATTTGAGCCTGCGGCGGCGGCGGTGGCGTTGATATAGAGTAGGCGTATTTGGTGAGATTTACTCGTGTTCAAACAATGTCCGTCGCCCGTTTGCAGTCGTTGCTGCTGCTGTTGCTGCTGGTGCTGCTGCTGTTGTTGCTGTTGCTGTTGCTGCTGCTGTTGCTGTTGCTGCTGTTGCTGCTGCTGCTGCTGCTGTTGCTGCTGGTGCTGCTGTTGCTGTTGCTGCTGCTGCTGCTGTTGCTGTTGCTGCTGGTGCTGCTGTTGCTGTTGCTGCTGTTGCTGCTGCTGCTGCTGCTGTTGCTGCTGGTGCTGCTGTTGCTGTTGCTGCTGTTGCTGCTGCTGCTGTTGCTGCTGGTGCTGCTGCTGCTGTTGCTGCTGCTGCTGGTGCTGCTGTTGCTGTTGCTGCTGTTGCTGCTGCTGCTGCTGCTGTTGCTGCTGGTGCTGCTGTTGCTGTTGCTGCTGTTGCTGCTGCTGCTGTTGCTGCTGGTGCTGCTGCTGCTGTTGCTGCTGCTGCTGTTGCTGCTGTTGCTGCTGCTGCTGTTGCTGCTGTTGCTGCTGCTGCTGTTGCTGCTGTTGCTGCTGGTGCTGCTGCTGCTGTTGCTGCTGCTGCTGTTGCTGCTGTTGCTGCTGCTGCTGTTGCTGCTGTTGCTGCTGCTGCTGTTGCTGCTGGTGCTGGTGCTGCTGTTGCTGCTGCTGCTGTTGCTGCTGGTGCTGGTGCTGCTGTTGCTGCTGCTGTTGCGTGTTATGTATTAGTGCGTTGTATCTTCCTGTGGATGCAGCGCACTCCGCGGGCATTGTTTTGTTTTCCCGTGATCCTCCTCTGCGTCGTAGGTCATCGTCAAAATGTGTGCATTTTGAGCAGACTAATCCTGTGTGCGTTGGTCGAAACTTTGCTTTGCCCGCCTGCGTTGTTGTTCTATTAAGATCATTACGACGATTGTTTTCTCAAGTCGCTTACATGTGTGATTAGTGTACGTGTGTACCGTATGTTGAACCTCTTTCGCGCCGTACGTAGCCAACCCGTGCCGATCAGAGGTGCGGTAATTTGGTGACAATATCCCAAGCTAATGAGCGCCATAGCCACATGGGGGGGGGGGGGACACTCCATATCGCAGGCAGACTTAGCCACGGTGACCATTGGGTGACCATGTCGCGCTGATGAGTTTTAGTGAGGGCGAGCACCGGTGCACAGTTGTCCATCACTGACTGCATCACTGACTGCTTCACTGACTGCTTCACTGACTGCTTCACTGACTGCTTCACTGACTGCATCACTGCTCCCGTGTCGCGCGGTCGGCGACGTGCGGCGTGAAAGACGCTCAGCGTGACACAGGCACATTGACTGCTGCTGTCAGTCAGTCAGTCGCATTGGTTCAAATATATTTGGACGGGGACCTCGGACAAACAAATGCCGTGGGGTTATTGGCACGTGCACGAATCCTGCGCGCTGCTCACACTTTTTTTTATTCTTCCTAGGTATGTTGTTTAATAGTCGCACGAATTAACTTGTTGTTGTTGTTGTTGTTAAATTTATATTATTATTATTAATCAAGCTGTTCACGAACGTGGCGGGTGTAGCCGCATACGGTGCCGCACACAAACTCCTGATTCCCGCCGCTAATTATCGGCGGAGGTGGAAATTCCGCTCCAGCCCCGGCGCCGACTGACGGGGTGGACCTGGGCAACCTCTAATTGGAGCGGGATGTCAAATAGCTCGCCTGGTATGCAGGAGGTCGTGGGTTCGATCCCGACCCTGACGCCTGCTGCTGTATATTTGGAGTTTGCGGTGTCTCTCTCTCTCATCATCATCATCATGGTGGTTAGGAGATGTCAAATACCTCGCCTGGTATGCAGGAGGTCGTGGGTTCGATCCCGACCCTGACGCCTGCTGTATATTTGGAGTGTGCGTGTCTGTCTCTCTCTTTTCCCATGGTCGCGTGGATTTTTCTCCGGGTCCTCCTGGTTTTTTTCCACTCCATATTTAGAATCAACGTCACGCCTTTTCGAGTTGTTGGCTGCAATAAATGCCCACACGATAGACCACTTCGTTGAGCTATCATTTGTGGCCAGGTCGCTTCTGAAAGAAAGCTATTTAGCTCAGTTGGGGCTTTACCTGGTAAAATAAAAAATAAAAATAAAATTATTAGTTAATTCGCCGCTCCTTTTGTCGCCCCACCTGCAAACTCGTGGAAATTAATGATCCCTTCCTCAATCATGCGAACATCAACACATTCGTCGATGCCACTGTGGCCTGACTGTGTGATTGACAAAGGTCACTTCTCGCCCCCCTCCTCTTCGAAGTCACTGTTGCAACCGTCAAACCGCGTCAGGACATTACCAAACAGGCCGATTGCACGCCGTCTCCTTTGTGAGTGGAACATTAAAGGCACGAGCCACAGTAGCCCAATTGTGGCCATGCAAGCCAAACTTTGGACCACGTAGTAAACCCATCGAGACAAACAGAGACTCAGGGGTATTCATGCTCATAGAGACATACATATATGCCTTGAAGACACGGGTCACAATGGTGCGACTGTGACCATGCAAAACAGACTTTGGACCACGTATTAAACCCCATTACTTGATACAGCTATCGTGCTGTGACGGTTCCACCTGAAGACGGAAGCGTGTGTTGCCTCCGAAACGTCGTGATTTTTATTTTATTTTTATTTTACTTTTATTAATTTTATTTTTTTTACCTACGTGACTTTACCGAAAAACCCTAAGAATAGTAATCCTTGCAGTCACGAAAGCTTCAAATCTAGAGACAAACAGAGACTCAGAGATTTACACGCTCATAGAGACACGTAGAGATGGCTGAAAGACACGAGCCGCAGAGTGGCCAGCGTGGCCGTGCAACCCAAACTATGGACCATTCAACAAGGTGTGGTGTCTATCTCGACCTGCACGTTGTATATCGCGGCAGGCAGGCATGGCAGGCGGCCAAGACACAACCATTGCACTAATTTTAAATATATATACGTAAAAATAAATCTGCTACGTAATTGGAGGGTAATTGGGGGAAACGACCTTTAATTTGTAAAGGTCGAGATATTTTTCATCCGAAGCCGTTATAGCTTATGTCTTCACGTGGCCCAGGTTGGCGGGCGCCCTGCAGAGTGGCTTCACAGGGGAGGTACAGAACATTCGCAGTGTAGCTACCGACAAGGGGATTGCTGCGATATATGGCAAGTCTCGTGCTGGATTGTGTAACCGTAAGCGCCGGAGAGACATCAGCGCTGGAGAAACAAAATGCGACCGGGAGTGGTTACTCGCCACTCCATCCCGCTCGTGTGCCACAGCGCCGGCCTTCATAGGTGCTCGCGAAGAGCACTTGCCCCGAACCGTCTGTAAAAATCTATACGGGAAGGTCTTCGCCTTCGTCTCGTACTACAGCCATGTTGACGCCGGGGCACAAGTTCGGGATGAGTCGAACTTTCCAAGCGCATCTTCACGACGCCATAAAACACCTTCGAGCGTATTCTTCGGTTTTTTTCGGTAAAGTCACGTAGGTAAAAAATTAAAATTAATAAAAGTAAAATAAAAATAAAATAAAAATCACGACGTTTCGGAGGCAACACAAGCTTCCGTCTTCAGGTGGAACCGTCACAGCACGATAGCTGTATCAAGTGAGAGAAATTCCAAGGGTAACAGTATTTGTATATATACTGGTTGAGGCTGGTTGAGGGTGGGAGGCAGAGGTGTGGACTCGAGTCATGTGACTTGGACTCGAGTCAGACTCGAGTCATGAATTTGATGACTTGCGACTCGACTTGGACTTGCATAACAATGACTTTGTCCCACCTATGAGATGTGGACTCGAGTCATGTGACTTGGACTCGAGTCAGACTCGAGTCATGAATTTGATGACTTGCGACTCGACTTGGACTTGCATAACAATGACTTTGTCCCACCTCTGGTGGGAGGAGCCAAGGTAGGCCCTGAATATTATGTTTGAGCGGTTCACGTGGCAGAGAACAGACGCAGAATGAGTGAGACGCAGCGGCAGGAGACACTCGTGCATGGGGTGGGGGTGGATGACTCGTGGCTGTTAAAGATCTCACTCGATTTACAACGCGGTTCCCAAGAAGAACAATAATAAATACCGTTGAGACCTACAACTAAACGTTTATCTCATTTTAAATTGACGCACGTAAAGAGACGTGGCGTTCTTTGAACATTGCAGCCCCCCCCCGCCCCCCCCCCCCCCAGTGTCTGGGCCACGAGACTGCCGATGGCCGAGCGATGGCCAGGGAACGACAGTCTTCAGACGATGTCCACGCACACGCGAGAGAGCGCTTGTCACGCCGAACGCCGCGTCCGCAACATCTCGCGGCTCGGACCAAAAACCCAGCAGCGTTATTTGTGAACATTTCAGCCAAAGGTGTTTACACACATTTCCATGGAGGCGACATGCATCAGCCTCGCCGCGATCTCGTTTCATGGACTAATTTTACTCCCTTTACGGGGTGGGGAGGAGGGTGGAGGGGTGTTTACAGATTTACAAGGGGTCACTCTAAACTCCTACGACTCACCGCGGGGGACTTGAACTGACTCACGCTTGTCCGCCTCTCTCTCTCGCTCTCCCCCCCCCCCCCCGCTTGCAGATCCTCTGCAGGCTCCTCACAATGTGCATGAGGCAGGTGCGGAGTGAGGCCTGCAAGCGGGGACGAGGAGGAGGAGGGAGGGTGGCGGTGGTGGTTATTTTCAGTCTTGCGTCAACAAGGTTTGTCCAGACATTGACTCAGGACGTTGACTACGAGGTGGGGGAGTAGGAGGGGAGGCCGGGGGGGGTCACTACCCCACGGGCCTTGAGAACAGCGGCTCCGCTGTCCTGATCGTGGTGCAATTAAAGTCCACGTTAAGAGACAGCTGCAAATGTGGTAATTATGAAAGCGACGAAAATGTCGCTAATTTAAACCGATTGTATTTCGGTGCTGTTCGCCCACGGCTCGTGTGTGTGTGTGTGTGTCTGCGTGTGTGTACAGTATTTGCGTTCGTGTGTGTGCCCTGACTTGGACCTCCCCTAAGTCGACTCAGCCTAAAAAAGTATGCCGCGTTAACATCAATGCTGGGCACACGAAACTGGAATTTAATTGCGTAGACACGCAAGTTCCTAGTTGGAGTTCAGTTAAATAGCTGTTCACTTACAGAAGAAAATGGATTATCCTCTGTTCCTGTAATTCGGTGGATTGAAACGCCACTTTGCAAATCCCGACCTTCACATTTTAAATCAGCATGAGGTCACGTGGCTGCTTGACCCGAGGTCAGATGAATCGGGGAATGCTCCCTGCAATGCGTGGGCTCGGATCCGGGTTTCAGATACCCGTGATTGTAAACCGATGTGTCAATTGTCGCGAGTTTATGGGCTCCGCTCGGTCAACAAATGACTGCACGACTTTGTTTAAAAAACAAATAGCACGTTAAATTTGCGTTCCACTGAATGGGCTTGAGTTTCAGCTTTGTTGAGAATTGAACATGTGTTCGATTGCCGAAAGTTAGGCTGCAGCACGGCTCTTTGCGGGAAATTGAGGCCCCGGTCTGTGGAAAAGAGATCACGTGGGGGCATCTCAGATGTAGTTCTTTGAAATCTTTTTTTTTCCATCGGCCGTTCTCTACGACACGCTACCCTGGGAGTGACAAATGGAAAATTCCGAGTCTTGTGACTAGACGCTGGGAATAAAGCGGGCAGATAAACAACGAGAAAATATTTGTTTTAACCTCCAGTACAACGTCGCATATCCGATGATCGCATATCCACCCGGACAAATTAACCGCTCTCACTTGGTGCAGTTTATGCGCATGCGCGCTGTAACTGCAATACAGTGCCGTGAACAAAGTTTGTGAACCCCAATGATAATTATGGAAAATACCATGACAGCCTTCTTGAATCAAAAACGGTCTTTTCTTACACTCCGTTATGGACAAACTGCAATACAGTGCCGAGAAAAAAGTTTGTGAAGCCCAATGATAATTATGGAAAATACCATGACAGCCTTTTTGAATCAAAAACGGTCTTTTCTTAAACTCCCTTATGGACAATATTGGTCGCGAAAGCGTACGTACGTGTAAAACTTTGTTGAACTTATTTCGTAACCGTTCGTAGCCAACCATGCTAATCGGAGGTGCATAAGTTTAAATCGGAGATGCATAATTAAATTAGTTTAATTATTTACGCGATCTAACCAAAAACACCTCTTATGGATATTTTTATTTAATTTCTTCATATTTAACAATATTTACGCGATATAACCCAAAAAACTATCTTATGGACAATAAACTTATTTACATACGTTTATTGAAAAAACCGCCACTTTTTTCAAAAAAATTCTTGCTGTAGTTTTCACACCTGATGATGATTGCTTGTGTTGCAATCGAAACGTCGTGAGAATTTTATTGTTTTATTTTTATTATTTTATTATTTCCCTTTACCGAAAGAACCAAGAATATCAAAACATTTGTGAGTATTATTAATCCCGCGGTCACGAGGGTCCTGTGTGTCTGTGTCAACTTTTTAAAATGTTTTTGCCGATTTTTTTTCCCCCTTTGTTGTTGTACTCCCTCCAATGTTTCTAAACCGAGCTTTTGGCACCAAAGTCGTGGCATTTTTACGGTGACCAAGACGTCTTTATTTTTGGGGCACTCCTCGTAATGTTCGTTCGACGCTACATGAACAGAGTTTATTTAGTTTGACCACGGTGAGAAAACTCAAGAGACCAAGGATGGGTCTCATTTGCAAGCGTAACCTAAGTAAGGCCTGGAGTGGATTTATTTCACGACACGAATACATTCTTTATTTTCACCCCCTTTGTCAATCCACCGCTGGATAAAGGTCTCCGAATTATGTGTCAATCGTGGAGGTAGTTTGATTGGAATGCACCCCGCTCACCCCCGACAATGTCGAATGCGGGTCGGTGATGAAAGGAGAGCCCAGGACCGGTTCAAATGTCGCTCGCCTCTGATGTGAGCCGTGGATGAAAATGGATCTCAGTATTGCCGGGCCGGTTAATGGCACAGCGCCACCATCACCCACACCCCCTCTCCCCGCGCGCCCCCCTACCGCCCCCCACTCCCCACCCCCCACCATATCAAAACGTACACGCTCACTAATAGCAGCAACAATTGAATCACAACTTCAACTTGTAACGCGGTGTGCGCGCGGTATTCTCTCGCTCTCGAAGAGGCGAGAAAGACCACAGACAGACAGGCAGACACGTGCCGAGCCAGCAGACGAATTTCCCTTCAATCTCTGCGGTCCTCTCGAGCATGAAGGTGTTATCGGACAATTAATGACGCCTGTTGACACACGTGGGAGGGGAAACCCGAGCAGCCGGAGAGAAACCCACACGTGTGAGAGGGGCAGCACTCTATATGCCGTACGGATGTAACGGATGGAGTCGACGTTTCGCGCACCGCCTTCTCCTGGCATCATCCAGGGGGGTTGTGGCTCCTTCTCGAGACCCACGGGTGGAAGGGAGCTTTCACGGCAACGTCCTTAACGCGGTGATCCGCCAACCCTCGCCGCTGCCTCCACAGTGCTGGGCTATAGGGAAAGCAACGTGCAACAGCGTAGCCGCCACCACCACCACCGGCACGGGCCCGGCTGATACTTGCCAAAACATCACGGCTCTTCTTCTTGGTTCTTTCGGTAAAGTCACGTAGAAGGGAAATAATAAAATAATAAAAATAAAACATAATAAAATAATTCTCACAACGTTTCGGCCACAACGCAAGCAGCCGTCCTCACCTGAAGCAGCCGTCCTCACCTGAGGACGGCTGCTTGCGTTGTGGCCGAAACGTCGTGAGAATAATTTTATTTTATTATGTTTTATTTTTATTATTTTTTTATTTCCCTTCTACGTGACTTTACCGAAAGAACCAAGAAGATGAATCCCTGCAGTCACGAAAGCTTTAAACCGAAAAATCACGGCTCTTCTTCATTTGACGTGTTGTGATAGCCTCGGTAAGATTAAGGTATTAACATTGAGACACCGCACTGTGAGTTTTTCCATCAGGGTATGATTACACGCTATAATGTTTTTTTTTATTTGCCTGCGGATACTGATCACTGCATACCCTTCTCTCATTGCAAGCGACAACTCTGCTTACTGTACGGCGTGTTTGTGTTTGGATATTTCATCAGCGCAATTTATTATTGTGTTGACAATCGGCGGTCTATGTACGATGTCGCTGAATATAAAACTACGGTAATAGTTACCGTAATAATTGTTATCAATTGTTGACTGTAAGTCGATCCTCAGTTGCATGAAGGCCTTCTGATGCCGTTGGCAGTCATAGGGGATTGATTGACCATACTTCACCACGCTGGTCACGTGCCGGTTGGCGAGGGGGGTGGGCCCAGGACTGGTTCAGATAGCACTCAGAATCTTTATTTTTTCCTGGAGGAATCCGATGAGCTATGCAGCTCTTTTACACAGGTGTCCAGTAGGGGCGGGTCAGAACGTTACAACAACAAACAGTACACAAACACGATAGGACTGCAGAGCATGGGAAACGTAAACGAATCACTTAACAAAAAAATATACAAATAAAACGAAACATTTTTTTTTTATTTTACCGGACAAAGCCCACCGAGCCATTGAGCTCATTTTTCAGACGCAACCTGGCTATCACAAGTGATCGCTCAAGGAAGTGGCTTGTCACGTGGCAATTTATAGCAGCCGTGAGCAGTGGCCCGAACCACCGCTGACGGCGCCCCCACACGGAGCGAGAGACAGATCGGTAGGGAGGGGCCTTCATGCGTAACGAGGTGAGAACTCATCGCTTCTTCTTTGCTAGAGAGACGCAAGTTTAAATGGCGTGCAGCTAAAACAGCAAACAGCTTCATAAGCCGAACCGATACAAAGCAGTGGAAACCAACCGCGATGTTTACACTGCGCAGTTCAGAGCGAATATGAAATAAGACAAGTTGAAGTGCCAGAAACGACTTAAAATTACTTTAAGCAGCCACTTTGTTGAAGTCGGTTTAATGTATAAACTTCGAAACGATTATTTTAACGTGTTAAAAGTCCGTTATTAAGTGGGTCACTATCCAACGTTATTCTATGACCTTTCCATTAATTATAGGGGTTTTGTGTTATCTGCACCTCGTCCAAAATGATTTATTTACTGACAATTGCCGTGCCCAAATTGTAGCCTTATTCATAAAACTTATTATACATTCATTTTATCGAGTGTCATTCATGCTAATTGCATCTCACAGCGCTGTACATTAATTCCATGTAAGGGACAACTCCTATTTAAAGCAACTACCAAGCAAACGAAAAGCCTCAGAAAATAAAGCAACGAATAACCAACGTCAATAAATGGCACCAAAACAAAAAGGCGCTTGACGTCGGGATGCATATTCTTTGGGTCTTTCGGTAAAGTCACGTAGATAGGTTCAAAGAAAATAACAAAAAAAAACTACGCTGGGATGGTCAGGGCCAGATGACTGCGGTCACAAGTAACGGAATGACGAATCGCTGCTGTGATGGTGGTGATGATGGCGATGGCGCTTCCTCCTCCTCCTTCGTTTTTGTGAATCGAGCTGCGCGTCGTTCTGTGTTCCGCCGTCCTCTACTGTGCACAGGCGATCACAGCCACCGCGCGAACGAGCGAACGAGCGAACCCGTCGGTGCTAATTACGCGCCGATCAAACACTCAGATCCGCGGACGTTCACAAACGTCGTGGCAGACAGCCGCGGCTGTTCACCGGCAATCGCTTGGCACGGAGCCGTCGTGCAAAGCAGTGGACGCATCGAGGCACCATCGACGTTGCCCTACGTCCACCACGGCAACGCCGTTCATCGAGGACGCCTGCCCAAAGGACATCACGAGGAGGGAGGGCGATGATGCCTCGCCGCTGGGCATCGGAAGTGCCAGGCCGAGCACCGCGTTCACGCCCCGCGTTTTGCAACAACAACAACAACAGCAGCAACAACAACAACAACAAAAATTAACCCGTAAAAACAAAGTTTTTCACTATAAATCCTTTATATGCGTGGCGGCTAGAGTCCTCTCGTCCTCTGGCTTGAGATGGCTGCCACCTATGGGTCAGATGATTGCCTGCCACCATTAAGCAATTGGTAATTAAATATTTAAAAAAATTCCTAAAAAGTGTAAAAATTTGGACAAAAAATTTCACGAAAATAAATTGTCACGCACAACGAGTCTGTGTGCAAAATGTCAGCTCGATTGGATCACGGGAAGTGGGTTAGAAAACGACCGAAAGATTTGCACGGTCGTAAGCGCGCCAGCAAGCAAGCAAGTGAACTTAATATAAAGGATTTAACAAGTAAACCCGTAAAAACAAAGTTTTTCACTATAAATCCTTTATATGCGTGGCGGCTAGAGTCCTCTCGTCCTCTGGCTTGAGATGGCTGCCACCTATGGGTCAGATGATTGTCTGCCACCATTAAGCAATTGGTAATTAAATATTTAATTTGTTTCCCCTAAACAGTGTAAAATTTTGGAATTTTTTTTTCACGAAAATTAATTGTCGCACACAACGAGTCTGTGTGGAAAATGTCAGCTTGATTGGATCACGGGAAGTGGGATAAAAAACGAGCGAAAGATTTGCACGGTCCTAAGCAAGCAAGCGAACTTAATATAAAGAATTTAAAAATATATTCGCCTGTGGAGGACGCGGGGATCGATCCCGCGACCTTTGGCATGGGAAGCGAGGGCGCTACCAACTGCGCTACTCCGCCACGGCCTGTGGAGGGGTTACGCTCTGGGCTCTTACACTGTGACGTTCAGCCAAAGCCATGAATGAGTTATATTTGAATATATGTAAAATAAAAAAAATTTGCCTAAAAAGTGTAACATTTTGGGAATTTTTTTTCACGAACATTAATTGTCTCGCACAACGAGTCTGTGTGGAAAATGTCAGCTCGATTGGATCACGGGAAGTGGGTTAAAAAACGACCGAAAGATTTGCACGGTCGTAAGCAAGCAAGCAAGCACGCACGCAAACAAGCAAGCGAACTTAATATAAAGGATTTAAAAAGGGGAGACCCCCCGCGGGACGCGGCGAACGAGTTGATGTGGCGGGCGTTGCGCTCGCGATAAGCACGCGAAGGTCGTCTTCATTCTGACACCGTGCACCAGAGGTCGCAACCGGGTACCTGATACCCGTACCCTACCCGATACCAGGCTACCCGTACCCGGCCGGGTACGGGTACCCGTTTGCGACCCTGGTGCGGCCGGGTACGGGTACGGGTAGGCCGTGAGTCACCGGTGAGTAACTGTCACTCTTTTCCCAACGTCTTGTCTCTTCTCACAATTCAAGTTCCTAGAATCAACCCACCCGCGCCTGCAACATGGCTTCATCCCAGAGGTCGCAATCAGGTACCCAATACCCGTACTCTACCCGTACCCGGCCGAGTACGGGTAGGGTACGGGTACCCGTTTGCGACCCTGGTGCGGCCGGGTACGGGTAAGGAATCAAAACCCGTTTGCGACCTCTGCCGTGCACGCGGAACCACGGTCGAACAGATGCCACCTCAGCGATGGGCACACCGCGCACAGACGCACACGTGGTTCGCGTTAAAGCGCGCACTCGTCCCATACCCCCCCCCCCCGTTCGCCCCCTCTCCACACCCCCCCCCCCCCCAAACACAGCTGCTATAACAGCCGTGCCTGGCAGCGGCGGTGGCTATCCACGTGGCAGCAGCCTGTAAGTCCAGCACTGTTGGGAGGAGGCAGCAGCGAGCGTTGGTGAGGGTCGCACACAAATGTTGTGAAAATCTCTTCCGCCATGGGGGGGGGGGGGGCGTTGAGAAGGAGCCACCATCAACATCATCCTCCCGATGGCTCGCCACGAGAAAGCGGTACAGCAAAACATGCCGAACGGACGCTCATGAAAGAGTTGACATTTGGTTGAACGCATTACACTTCACTGTGGATGTTGAAGGCGTCATTACCGCACTGGGAAAAGTTTGTTGGCTGGATTGCTGGCTGGCTGTTAGGACGCCACGTCCCGAGGGAGGGAGGGAGGGAGGACCACCTCCAAAGGACGTGCGGACTTCCAGTTAATTATGAAGAGAGAAAACACGCAAAGTGACAAAATATAATTAGTTATCTTGCAATGGATGAAGAGGGGGGGGGGGGGGGCTGGACTCGTCAACTCGCAACCCTGCAGACGTCACGGCCGAGCCGACGGCGATCATCCGGTGTCCTGCAAGCCATCCGATAACTTTATTGTTTGCAGATGTATTACAGGCCGCGTTTGCGTGCCGTATTAAAGGCTCACATCGCCAAGGAGAAACAAGCATATTTATTTTACTCGTCAAGTTAAACACGCGCCTCCCCCCCCCCCCCCCTCGTCGCTCCGTGATCACGGTCATTGGCAAAGGTAAACGCAGCACGCACTGCAGTCAAGGTCGTTAAGGGGGGAGCCGTGGATGTGGAATCACAAGGCCCAGATGACCGCACGTCGCAGACTGACTCACAGAGTCGGTCAATCCACACGTGGGACAGCGCCTGGAGGAGGACCTAAAAGGCCTCATCGCCGACACCACCATCATCATTTATGACCAATCATATAGACTTTAAGTCGATTTCACGGTTTGATAAAGGCCGTTGTCAGTCATGGGGGTAGATTGACCATACTTCACCACGCTGGTCACGTGTCGGCTGGCGAGGTGGTGGGCCCAGGACTGGTTCAGATATCATACTGGAGGAATCCGATGAGCTATACAACTATTTTTTCACAGATATTCAGTAAGAGCGGGTCAGAAAGTTACAACAACAAACAGTACAAAAATGCGATAGGAGTGCAAAGTATAGGAAAGTTAAGCAAATAACACTAAAACACCTTTTTTATTTTACCAGCAAAAATCCAATGAGCTATTCGCTTCTTCAGAAGCTGCGGCGACATTGGATTTTTGGTTCATCAGATGTTGTCAGACAATTCATGACGAGAGGTGTTTGTTATTATCACCAGTGGTGTTATCCACGTGGCGGAGGAGAAAACCGGACGCCACGCGCAAGGGGAGAGAGCTGAGGGGGGTAGGGGCTTACCACTCTATCCCCGTACAGATGGAACCCCGATGGCGATTCGTCCGCACTTTGCACTTTCGGTGAGTCAGGATACGGCTCCTCCTCGACGCCTACCCACGGGAAGGGCAGTTTGTGCGCCGTGAGCCACCAAGCCTCGCTTCTACCTCCACAGGGCTGGAGGACTGCGGGCAGGCAGCCCACGTGGGGCGGCGTGACCGGCACCACCGGTCGGCCAAAGAACGTGGAGGGAGGGGGGGGGAAATGATGACAAAAAAATAAAATAGGATTTTACCCTTCATGGCAATAAAACAGGTTTTGTTACGATTGTTCAAACGCCGAATAGAAATCTTTCGCAAGGAATCAAGTACTGCATCAGCTACACGCGCGTGGAGCAAAACAACATGGCAACAAACATGCTCTGGTAATAATGTAGAAATTGTCTTTGGAACTGATTGGCCCACACCAGAGACAGCCTTCACCAGTGTCAGAGCAGAGAACATCGCCTGAAGGCGAACAGCACAAAGATAATGCAAGAATCAGAGCATGTATATAGCTCGGGTTCGATGGGACATTTTTTTGATTGCCAGTATCAAAATGATGAGAGAGAGAAAATTATAATAGTTTGTTTTTAACCCTTCTTCGGCCATAAAACAGGAGGCGCTAAGATGTTCAAACACTCTTTGGTTCTTTCGGTAAAGTCACGTATAAAGATAAAATAATACATTAAATACTAGCATACGACGTTTCGATTGCAACACAAGCAATCATCATCAGGTATAAATGAAATAGAAACACAAAGGTATAAATGAAATAGAAACACAAATTTAATTTATACCTGATGACGATTGCTTGTGTTGCAATCGAAACGTCGTATGCTAGTATTTAATTTATTATTTTATCTTTATACGTGACTTTACCGAAAGAACCAAAGAGTAATTCCTGCAGTCACGAAAGCTCCAAATTAAGTTATGTTCAAACACCAAACAAATTGAGAAAGAGCAAACGCCGGGGGAGACATGATGCAGATCGACGCCACCGTACGACCTCACATTTTTTTTAAAACCTCCATCGCGCAGAGCTCCGACCTTTGACTCCTTCCAAGACTGCATCATCATCATCAGCTCAGAGGCGGCACCACCAGATGCCGACATCGGGCGCAGATTAGTCCACTCGGCGGGAAGGTGGGCGTCTTGTCTTCACTCCAGGACGTCTTGGCCTACAGGAGGACATTTTTCACTTCGGACGTTTCGTTATTGTTGTTGGGGGGTTTTTGTTTGGGAGGAAACTACCCCCCCTCTCCCAATCTCATCCGCGTGTCGTGCCGGTTTACTTGCGTAGGGGGGGGGGGGGCAGCGTGTCTTCTGGGACCGCAGAACGCACGGGTTTTGGCGCGGCGCCCCATCCAAATCTTTGTGCCGCTTCGCTCGCCCTCTTTCGGGACGAAAGCCAGGCGAACTCCCTCTCCACCCCCTCCACCACCACCACCTGGAATCAGCCTCGTGTCTTGTCACAAGCGAAATAGAGACACGTGAGCAGAGTCTGAACCACACACACTGTGCCCTCTGATTGTAGCCGCGGTATCAGGGTGTGCACACTCGACTCGGCATTGAAACGTCATCTTTGGCGGGGGGAGGTGGGGGGGGATTTATACCTGCATGGTCAACAAAGAAACGGATCTCCGTGTGTTAGATCGCGTACATGTATAAATGTGTCGTTAAACCCGCCACCACCCGACACAGCCAACTAGTAAGGGTTGTCACGTAAACAGAACGTGGCCAATTCGTTACTAGAACAGCAACACCGGTGTGTTGGAGAGCCAAGGCCACAACATTTACAATCCTGTATTATGGATGATAGTGGTCGCGAAAGCCTACGTGTTAAGCTCCGTGTGTTCATTGTTTGAACACACGAAGGTCATTGGACACCACGGTGGCTTGGAGACGTTAACTACCTCGCCTGGTGTACATGAGGTTGTGGGTTCGCTTTCCACCCTGACGCCTGCTGCTGTATATTTGGAGTTTGCGTGTGTCTCTCTCTCTCTCTACTTGTGGAAGCGTGGATTTTTCTCCGGGTCCTTCGGGTTTTCCCTCCACATTTAGAAACAACGTCTCTACGCGCTCGGAGTTTTTGTCTGATATAAATGCCCACGCGATGACAATGCCAACTTAATTTTCGATTTAAAGCTTTCGTGACTGCAGGGATTCATCTTCTTGGTTCTTTCGGTAAAGTCACGTAGAATGGAAATAATAAAATGATTAAAATATGTTATTTGAAAATAACATATTTTTATCATTAAAATAAAACGTAATAAAATCATATAATATAATAATATAATAAACATTTTTATTACGTTTAATTTGTATTATTTCCATTCTACGTGACTTTACCGAAAGAGCCAAGAAGATGAATGCCAACTTCGTTGAGCTATCATTTGTGATAGCGAAGTCGCTTCTGAAAAAGAGCTGTGAAGTAGCTCAGTGGGCCCTGCCTCGCTCGCCTGGTAAGCTGTGTGAGATTTCATTCCGGTCACAGCCCACATCAGTGGAAAGTGACATCTGAGCCATTCCTGCACCCCCCCCCTCCCCCCCATCTATCCTCCAACCCGCACTGACCATCATGGCGAACTATGGTCAAACAACTCCCGCGACCAACACGGCACGGGGAAGCCTTCATCCGGCAGTGGATTGACACGGGTCTGTTTCAAAAAAGAAACTACATTGGAGAAAGAGTAAAACATTACAATGTAATCCTTCACTAACGTTACATAACACACTTGCCAATCTGGCACGACAGCTGTGGGTACGGCTAAAGGTCGGCCAGCTGACGATAGGGTGAGCGGCTCGCGATCGTGAAGGTTAGGAGTTCAATTCCTGGATAGGGGGGGGGGGGTGGTGTTGACTCAGCCCATCATCCCTCTGGGGTCAATAAAACATAACATATGTACGTCAAAAAAATGTCAGTTACACCACCCTGACACTGTTAATTGATCAGGGGCGGACATGTGGTGGTTTGATACGTGGCGTAGTACTGCTGCATTCCTCTACCGTACACACCCTTCGCCATCGCGTGCCTGGTGGTGGTGACACGTCAGATCAATGTTTCCACACAAATGCCTTCATATGTTAAGCATGACGCGCAGACCACCCCCAAACCGCCGTCCCAGTGCTGAGCTCTGCAGTGTTCCCACGTGCATTGTTGTCGCATTGTTAGCTCTGATCCTTTATGCCACACGGGGGTCAAAAAGCCAGGGACGGGAGCGGTGGTCACGGTCGCCACCCCTCTGCCGCCCTTCTGCCCAAAAGAATGACGACAATCGTCGTGGGCCACTGACACTTTAACATGAAGAGGAATCTTATTGGTTATTTCGGTAAAGTCACGTAGAATGGAAATAATAAAATAAAAAAAATAAAACATAATAAAATAATTCTCACGACGTTTCGGCCACAACGCAAGCAGCCGTCCTCAGGTGAAGAACAGGTCTGTCGAGAAGATAGACGTCGTGAGAATTATTTTATTATGTTTTATTTGTATTATTTTATTATTTCCATTCTACGTGACGTTACCGAAAGAACCAAGAAGATGAATCCCTGCAGTCACGAAAGCTTTAAATCGAAAAATGAAGAGGAATCTCTGGGTTTGTTTTGAAAACTCCCGTGTAGACAGCGGCGTCGTGCCTCCGTTGTTATCAGCTCAGGGGGTCCGCAAATCGGTCAGGCGGAGCCCCCCGATATTTGATTTGTCTCGCACGGTCGCACCTAGAGGCGATTCTATATCCTGGACTCCTCTGGCCCGAATCGACGTCGTCGTTACGCTCACGGTCTCGAGCATCTAACGCTGTCCGGGCGCTACGTCTACGCGAAATGCAGCCCCTGCAACTCCGTTAGTACATCTTTGCAATGTTGCGTTACCGCTCTAATTGAATTAAAATAAAAACGTGGAACGTAAATAAAATAATTTTCATGAAAAAATATTTATTTAAACCGCGTTTTTAAAAAGTTCTGTTCTGTTACACTGCTGTTGAAAACAAATTTCGCCACGAGGGGAAGGGCGAGGCACCCCCTGCTTGCCCCACACTCGTCACGATACCACCCTTCGTGCAGACCGCATGCCCTGTCTCTTGACATCCTGAAATCTGCAAGCACTAACAATCACAAAAACAACACCGACAACAACCAACGAACGACTTAACGCGTAGTAGGCTTTCGCGCCACGATAGAGGTTTTTTTGGGTTAGATCGCGTTAATATATAAATGTGTCGTTAAACCCGCCACCAACCGACACAGCCAATTAGTAAGGGCTCGTCACGTAAACAGAACGTGCCAATCCGTTACTGGTACAGCACACCGGTGTGTTGGAGAGTAAACGTCACATATAAAAATCGAGCAAGACGTTTCGCAAATAAACACCACTGGCACCATCAGGCGGACAGAAATTACAATCAGCACCATCAGGCAAAGAGTAATTACAAGCAGCATCATCAGGCAAAGATGAATTACAATCAGCACCATCAGGCGGACAGTAATTACAATCAGCACCATCAGGCAGAGAGTAATTACAACCACCATTATCAGGCCGAGAGTAATTACAACCACCATCATCAGGCGGACAGCAATTACAACCACCATTATCAGGCCGAGAGTAATTACAACCACCATCATCAGGCGGAGAGTAATTACAACTAGCAATCCGTAAAGCATTTTTTTTTACAACGAGCTCAGAGCGCGAGCACAGCCACTTCCTCGGAAGCTGTTGGCGGCTGTCCTCCAAGCGAATGTTTGACGATGCTCATTGGGTCAGGTTACAGATGATGCAGTGGCCCACAATTTTCGACTGCTATCATTCGAGGACGAACACCACCGGGCAAAAGGACAGCTGGGTGACCCAAGACCCACGTGGCGCAAGACCGTGGAAGGAGGAGCTGGCAGCAGCGATCGACCTTTCTTGGGGCGAGTCTCAACACCTTGCCGAGGACAGGAAGAAGTGAGTGGGGGAACTCATTGTGGCCTCGTGTCTCATCGGAGATTAAGATGATTAACTACGTAACTGTCATTACCGTATTATCCGGATTATAAGACGCACCGGGAAGTAAGACGCGGCCCCAAACCTATGTCCTGTGTCAATAAAAAAAAATATATATATTTCCAGAATCTGCTCACATACCGGTTGTTAAGATGCGACGCAAATGTTGCTTTCAAATATAGGTGGGGGGGACGGGTCGGACAGCATCTTATAATTTGAAGAATGTAATAAGGATATAATTAGCCCATAATAAGGTCAATGCAACGGATCAATTACCGTCGTCACGATGTGTAGTAGTAATTGCCGACAAACCATGAGAAACTGAACCGAATTGCCGTTCTACAATGAGATTAAATCTATGCGGCGAGCTGCTGACTGCATGCTCAGCATAGTGTTCACGTGCGACTGTGTCTTTACATTTTAAAGGTTCCGCCATCAGCATGAATCAGCATTTGTAATCTTGCTAAAGGTATGAGAAAAATACCAAGATTTACTTTTCCAATATGCTGTGGGTGCCTCTTAAGCCATGGCGCATCTAAAATGATCGCGGGCTCCCGGCAGAGGTCGCAAACGGGTTTTGATTCCGTACCCGGCCGCACCAGGATCGCAAACGGGTACCCGTACCCGTACCCTACCCGATACCCGGCTACCCGTACCCGGCCGGGTATCGGGTAGGGTACGGGTGTCAGGTACCCGATTGCGACCTCTGGGATGAAGCCATGTTGCAGGCGCGGGTGGGTTGATTCTAGGAACTTGAATTGTGAGAAGAGACAAGACGTTGGGAAATGAGTAACAAACGGTGACTCACCAGTGACTCACGGCCTACCCGTACCCGTACCCGGCCGCACCAGGGTCGCAAACGGGTACCCGTACCCGGCCGGGTACGGGTAGCCGGGTATCGGGTACCCGATTGCGACCTCTGGTGCCACCCCCAATGACTGCAACGCCTGGTCCCGGCAAACTGAGATAACCAAAACAAGACAAATACACGACGCTAGATTGACCACATTCTGCCATCTATCTTTTCCACACGTCAACACCACCACCACAACAACAACAACGGTGGCGACGACGATGCAAGGCCCCCTTGCCCACCAACTTGAGTGACTTTGGCCAAACGCTAAATTTAGGTGCGCTTGCAGAATCTGACACCGTTGCCAAGCATACTTCAAATCAGGTTATTTACAGGCTGCTTGTGGCTTACGCTTTTAATTTAATTCACCCGACCACCACCACCACCACCACCGACCGCCGACGCCATATCCGTGCCACGGTCTCAACAACAACAACAACTCGCCTAAGAAATCAATAGGAGTGATTTGCGTAATCGACACGGTCGAATTGGAGACGGGGCTTCCATTGACGTCGCCATCGCGAGTGAATGGTTGTGCAACGGTGCCCCCTACCCCACCCCGCGTGCCTCCTTCTCACAAACGTGGCTCTTGTGTGCCAGTGCAGCAGCAGCAGCAAAGCAAAGCCCTCTCGTGCCACACACGTGTCCTGGCATCGTGATTGAGAGACGGCTTGCGCGCGCAAGTTCTGTTGGAGCTTGCGTCACGCACGCAGCCAACAACACTTTTGCGATATACTAATGGGGTTTTTCCCCTTTTTTCTGGCAACAAAACTGTCACCTTTTGCAAGGAATCATGCTTACATTACCCACAATACTTGCAGTTAAATGCAAACAAAAAACAATTGATAATTGATGCATTGTATTTGAAACTGATTGGTCCACACCAGAGACAGATTTCTTTAGAGCCTAGTCTCATATGGAGTTCGACCAGATGACGCCAAAAGGCGCACTGATCAATTAGTTTCAAAGACAATGCATAAATTATCAGAGTATTGTCTTTTTGTTTGCATTTGACTGCAAGTATTGTGGTTAATGTAAGCATGATTCCTTGCAAAAGGTGTCATTTTTGTTGCCAGAAAAAAGGGGAAACCCCCTATTAGTATATTTTGGTACTGGCAAAGGAGGTCCCGTGACTTTTTTGTTGTTGTTGTTGTTGCTGCTGCTTTCAAAGACAAACAAACACTCCACCTCCCCCCGCCCCCGGGGTAGCCACACAGAGAGTTGGGGAAAGTTCTCAGCAGCGAGCAATTGCTAAGAACGAAGGCCGCAAAAACAACGGCCAGATCCACGCCCGGATGGCGTCGTCACCCCCACCTCCCCCCCAGTGCTCATGTTTTACACACAGCACCAGCATATGTTATAAAGGGGCCCTACATTTTAAAAAACACACATTTTTTTACTTGCATAGTAAAACAATTGTATTTTTTTCATTTGCTATACAGCCAGATAATATGAGAAATCGATAACCTTAAACATCCAGTCATTCATAAAAGTTGAAGGCAGTATAGTACTACAGTAACAGAGCAAGTGCAGAATCACTCAACCGGAATTGATAGCTTGAAAGCATTTGGCGCGGGGCCCTTGAAAGTGCGGGGCCCGTACCATATGTGGCTACTTTTGCTATTAGGATAATCCGGCACTGACCACCAGGGCACTCGGTTAAGGCTGAGATGACCTTGGTGAGGCCCAGGACCAGTTCGCCAGTGCAGACATTTGCCGATTGATGTTGGCTGTGAGCGGGAATCGAACTCAGGCCGCATGGTTTGCGAATCACCACGCCATCGCTTCTCCCATTTGTTTTTGCTATTTTTATAACAGTTATGTCCACTGCTTATCAATGGCCATTGCTTTGACAATTTTGGAATCCGATGAGCTATGAAGCTCTTTAACACAGAAGTCCAGGAAACGATGACTTGGCTAGCTTGGAGAGATATACGTTCGATAAGACATAATCTCATTCGCATGTATCTTTGGCGAAAATCTCGTGTAACATTCGTTGCAGATAATATAACTGACAATTGCCCAGAACACGAGTTTGGTCAATGATGATTTTCTTTATTCTCGTTAAATTGGAAATCTTTAGTCGTAAACCATTCCTGAATGCTTTAAGCGTATCGTGCAGTGTGTGCGAAACAAGTCAATACCGCATCAGTGAGAGCTCCCATCACGCTCCACAGGAAGTCTCTCAAACAATGACAACAGTCAACTTTGTTTGTCAGATAATTACGGTGTTAATCTCGGCTTATCTGTAGAAAAAAAAACACTCGCTCATACCCCGCTGTGACCCCCCCCCCCCCCAATGCAACTAATTTCGTGGCATTCCTCTGAAACCATCTGCCAAAGGGACCTTTGCACCGAACGATTGGCCGCTGTTACAGCGAAACGTTAACGTTTTTCCTCTCCATTTTCACGTGAAGACAGCCATCGAGGACAAAGCCCCTTTTTTCGGCCGTCACATCACCGGCACCTTTCCTGACCTTTGCCGATACCCCCCAATGTTGACCCACACACACCAAAGGCAAATGTCCCCCGTATAGCTTTGATATGCTGTTGGGGCAAGTGCTGTTAGCGAGCAACTATGAAGAAAGCCGGCACGGCACACGAGTGGGTGGGTGGGTGCGTGGGTGGGTGGCCAGCACCACGCCCGGCCGCCTTTGTCTCCCCAGCGGCGATGATTTTTACACACCTCACCAGGTACTCATTTGAGGCCGAGTCGACCTAGGAAGGCCCAGGACCGGTTCAGATAGTCGTAACCGCTACCCGACCCACACGATGCACAACACACCACTGGCCGCTTGTTATTTTGAGGTGCGCTGTCAAACGTTGCGACTCCGTGTACAGAGCCGTGTAAAATAGACGCACTTCTTGGTCGGGCTTTTGAAACTGACCAGGAATTAGAAGAGCTCAACGTGGAAGAAGGAACGCAGATGATACCCAGGGCTTCATACCCCACTCGACATTTTACCGGCACGCTGCTGCTACGCTGGAATTGAGTACGGATTCTCGGCGTAAGGTACTACCACTAGAGTGCAAGGCACTCCCTCCATTACATAACAATCCTATATCATTGTGCCACGTATTAATATAATCCCATCAACAGATTGACATAGGGTACAATCAGTGAAATGTCAAGCTCCTTGTAAATAGGGCCCTACATTGATTGATTTTATTCTGGTAAATATGAATAAAATACCAATTTCCGGGGTCTCAATGGGATGGGGGTGGGGTGGGCTTGTAGGTAGAGGGGACATTGCCCCCGCTGGGTTAAACGAGGACAACACAAGGCGGAGGGGCATGGATGTGGCTGGTTGCCAAGGTCATCGTTCGGGAGTGTTCCGGCTCAAATTTAGGCACTGGTGACCTCTCCAAAACATCCGATCTGTATTCCACGTAAACTATGAACTATTTTTTTTATTTCACCATAAAGTGGCTCTATTTTACCATCATGTGGATACTTATAGCGACCAACATTTATAGCGACCAAGTACTCTAAATGCACGTTGATTCTAAATGTGTAGGGAAAACTCGGAGGATCCGGAGAAATCTTCACGCGACCACGGGGCGAGAGAGAGAGAGCATGACAACTTCAAATATACAGCAGCAGGCGTCAGGGTCAGAGATCGAACCCACGACCTCCTGTATTCCAGGCGAGGGAGTCAACATCTCCTAGCCACGTGGAGACTGCCTGCGTGGTGCGATTCGCGAGTCCCGATCCCATCGCTTCTGAGATGGTGCTGCAGCCGCAGCAGCTACTTGCTGCAGCTACTTCCTGCTGCTGCTACTGCTGCAGCAGCTGTCACCCGGTCCTAGAGTTCTCGCCGAGGTTAGGGAAGAACGCTGCTGCTGCTGCTGCTGCGAACAGAGTGCAACAACGCGGACATCCAGAATAAACAGCCTCATTCCGAGACCCAGACATCGTCCTGAATTTGTTATTCCTCGAAGGCACCGATGTGACCGTCAACAGGACAGTGCGCACATCTCCGTCGCGAATGAAAACATTGATAGCCACGGGAGTGCGACTGTGGCCATGCAAAACCCCCAAACCTATGGACCAGATAGAAATCCACTGTAGCCTGCGCTCCGTCCGTCGGAGGAATAGCAAAACGACACAAACTCTCTCTCTCTCTGCTGAAGCCCTCTCGTCGTGGCTATCATCATGCGCAATAATAGAATAGCTGCATGTAAATGTGAAGGGTACCATGTGTATGTATGTGTATGTACAGGAGATATGTGCGTGTGGGTGTCTATGCGTGTGTGTGAATGTGTGTGAGTGAGTGTGTGTGAGTGTGTGAGTGTGTGTGTGCGGGGAGCGGTAGTGTAGCGGTTAGCGCGCTGCGCTACAAACCTGGCAACCCGAGTTCGATTCCCGCTCACGGTCAACACCGGTGACGGTTATCTGAACCGGTCCTGGACCTCCGCTAGGTCGACTTGTGCTCGCTAACAGTTTGTGTGTACTACAACAACAACAGAGGGCAAATAAGCGACGCTCACAACAACGAGCGTAACAAACGACGGATAAAATGCATCAAGTTGGCACGGTAGGGGGCACAAGCTGGCGCATCATCTCAGTCAGGCAACCCGTAGCACCCGGGTTTGTCCCGTGACCTCTTGTCAGCGAACAATCGAAACTTCACGGAGCCTCGAAGTGCACCTGGCCTGGCACAAGCGCCGTGGTAACGTCACCGCCACTCAATGGCGAATGGCGGTTGTCGTTTTTGTTGTGTACGTGTGAATCTGTGACGTAAGTATGCATGTTGAACTTCTTTCGCGCCGTACGTAGCTAACCGTGGCAAGGCACGAGGGATTGGTGGTTGTGGTCATCACTTAAAGCCACCCGCCTCTCTCCACACCACACCGCACGGCTCCCTCGCCACCACGATCGTCGTTATGGGCCACGCTCAATCCTCTGCCGCTTGGATGTCGGAGGCCTCTGTAATGCAGCCAGCATCTGCACAAGGAAAGCGACATTCATCGCCTCGTCTCCGTGGGTGAACGTGCTCTACAGGACGCGTTCCATTTCCTCGTTACTGCCACTCGTGGCAATCGCCCATCAGTCCTTTCTGGCCATGGAACGTTTGTTTTTGTGCGAGCCCACTTTTCATGTTCTAAATCGTTTGAATGATACCATCAAACTGCGTAATGTTATATTATGAACGTTGGATGTTCTATGCTGCATTAATGGTAATGTGTGTGGATGTGTGTGTGTGTACAAATTCTAGGTAATGTCTAAATAATCGGTATACACAAAACATAGAAAATATATACAAATTTAGTGCAAAAAAATTCACGCTGTAAATATCACGTGTCGTTGTTGTTGTCCCAGCAGTAAATGTAACATCGAGTGCTCTTGTATTTCTCGTAAATTACCACTTCACTAAATATTAATCGTATTTAATGTTCACGTTTCGTTTCTTCTTTCGCGTATTTATTTGGCACGAGTCAATCTAAAACAAAGTGTTATTTTTTTCTAAAATCTCACAAAAAATAATTACTGTAAATGAAACACGGAAAACAATTATGAGTGGGGAAAAAAATCTGCGTATTGTTGATGTACAATTCAACATAATAATGAGCGTGTCGATTGATGCGTGACGGTGTATACCCCAAGGAACCCGGTGTTTGTACAGACCCACTTCAACATCGCGGGGGACCCATCAACTTGTCGAGCCGGTTGACAACGATCATTACCACCTCAACGGGAGGTTTCTCGTCATTTACTTTGATCCACAGATACCGTTGAATATAATAGTATCGATACTAGTTGACGGCCCTTCGTACATCCACTGCTAGATGAAGGCGTGCCCATACCGTTGTTTCACCAGACTTTACTATGCCTGTGAGTGCGGGTTCGTGAAGGGAGGTGGGTGCGGGGGATGTGGGGGGGGTGGTGAAAGAGGGGTGAAGGGTGGGGGTGGGGGGGTGAATGGTAGGGGGATGAAGGGGGGGAGTCAAAGAAGGGAGGGTAAAGGGTGGGGGTGGGGGGGGTGAAGGGTAGGGGGATGAAGGGGGGGAGTCAAAGAAGGGAGGGTAAAGGGTGGGGGGGTGGGTGAAGGATGGGGGTATGAAGGGGGGATGAAGGGGGGGGGTCAAAGAAGGGAGGGTGAAGGGTGGGGGGTGAAGGGGGTGGGGGGGGGTGTCCGGTGAGGGGGACAAGGGTGAAGGGGGTGTGAAGGGTGGGGGAGTGAAGGGGTGGGGGTGAAGGACTGGTTCAGGTATCACTCACTCACCATGCGTGTGATCCGTGGCAGGCAATTGGACTTGTTCGCGGCGCGATGCTCGCACCGTTGCGCCACCGCTCCCTTTTGCCCTGCTGATCACGGGTTTCCCAAAACGTCGACCGTAGCCCGCAACCGGGGGGAGCGTGGAGCGAGGGGGTGGGGGCGTGCAGAGGCATTCAGTTGCACGAATGTCACCCGCAAACCAAACTCGTAGCCCAACGGGAGGAGGTGTAGGGGGAGAGGAGGATGGAGGGGAGGGGGGGTGAGTTTCACGTGGTTACAACGCGCCTAAAAGGTGTCGCGTTTGCAACACGACCAGAAGAAGCCAGCAGATTCACGCGGTGCCCGCGACGATGACGTGAAACTCACGAGGCCTCGGTTCGATTTCCAGCCAGAGCTTGCACCAGTGGCCAGTCGTATCGTAGCTGGTGCTTCGGGGATCCTTGGTGGGCCATACCCTTGACCAACCCACACTGACCGGGTTGGTGAAGTATGGCCAGGTAACGCCCCCATCACCGACACGGAGTAGGGGAGGACACTTTCCATTGAGCGCGGTTGGCTACGTACGGTGCGAAAGAAATTCAACGTACGTATACGAATGGAAATCTAGATGGCCGAAATCAAACCTGTTGTTTACAAGACCCTGCATTTTTAAACGGTTACATCATTCTTTTTGTTAAACGTCAATTAATGAAGTTGGCAAGACTCGGTAGCGCGTGTCAATATTGTGTAGCCACAACTCGGCCAAAACCAGGCCTAACCTCCTTGCTCCCAAAATGCAATTCGAACGAAACATGTTTTTTTGTTACTTACCATTAACGGAGCCCTTGAATTCACATCGCGTTTTGTGTCTCGATTGTTGTCCTTCGCCCGCGCCTCCGATGAGCACGTTCGGCTACGTACGGTGCGAAAAAAGTTCAACACACACCCATACACATTTGCACTGGGTATAGTCATCTTTAGACCGCGACTCAATCCAGGCGGTTTCGCGAATTTGCCACTGACGTTGAGCCGTGACCGGGCAAATGGGTTTATTATTTTTTATTTGCAACACGAGTGAAAGCGTGCCAACAACCACTCCACCCACGTGCGCATGGGGCAGTGGGCTGCCCCACATGCTCCCAACGCGAGCGGCGGGCCGGCTGATTGCTTGCTGCTGATGCTGATGCTGCTGCTGCTGCTGCTGAATGTATGTACGTATGTTGAACTTCTTTCGCACCGTACGCAGCCAAACCCCCGTGCGTAATCGAAGGTGCGGCAAAATGTTCAGGAGCTGAATGCCATCGTCGAGGCCTCGCCGTCTGCGAGAGGGCTTCAGGAGAGAGAGAGAGAGAGTTCGTGGAGCACTGCGTCATTGATGTCTGTACCGATGTTGGACTTCTTTTGTTACCCGTACGTAGCCAACCGTGTTCATCGGAGGTGCGGGGGAGAGCAGTTTTAAACAAATGAGTTTGTCAACCTAGGTGATGATTTAAAAGTGCATGGCTCACAGTGGCTTCCTTATATCGGAAGAAAGAGCGTTCCAGGGGGACCGCAGAAGGGCATCCGAAAACGTGCGATGCAGTGTCCGTCTTTGTTCGATGGCCGAGCTAAAAGCCGCTGCTGCTGCCGTTGTTGCTGCGATGATGGTCGGAGTTCGCGTGTTGGTGTCTGCTCCCTTGACGAGATCGGCGAGGTAATTGCGGTTCATTTGTGGCAAGCACGTTGTGTGTAACGAGCGCGACCTTATAATTCCGCTGCTGCTGCTGCCGGGCGATATTTGGGTAACAGCGACCACAGTCCAGACACAGGAGGGAGGGGAGGGGGTCTCCTTAAAGCGGCCAATTTCTTATTTTACGAGCGGACTCCCGCTGGAGGCGGCTTGGCACGCAAATATCCATACTCTCCCGGGGAGTCCCGGATGAGGGCCTTGTGCTTCTGTTACGTTATCTAAGCCGCAACTCGAAACCTGTAAACAGCAACGGCATTTTCCGTCCGGGCCGCTCGCTCCGTGACCACATCAATCAGCTCCGGAGAGAAAAGAGCCACCCTTGGTGGCCAAGCGAAAGGTGGTAAAGGGCAAAAAAATGCAACCGCTGCTGGAAAGGAAAAAAACCTAAAACCCATTTTGTCCCAAAGGCTTATACAGATTGATGGACGATAAATATATTGTTTTAACCGGCTGAACCAGACCACGATATTTGCCACTACATTGCAGTGTGCGTGGGTCCGCTTGGCAGGAGCTCTCACTACGTGCATATGGCGCGACCAAAGAAGTGACAGCGTTGTATCAGAGGTGGCCAACGGGGTAAAGGTGCAGACCCTGCAACTGCCTGCTCACACGCCGCTGCCGGCGAGAGGGCCTCCCAACTCCAAAGGGTGCTTGGCCTACAGATGTCTTGGACGACATGGGAGTCGTTGTAGGTGAAACCTCACCGCACGCCGGCCCTCCCGATCGGCTAGCCGCGGTGTCACCCACGATTTAGACGCTGGCGGGGTTGAGGTAGCAGGCAGAGTGGACATCTCTGTCAAAGAGCTTTATAGCTCATCGGATTCCTCCAGTATAAATTAATGTTCTGGTTCTGGCCGGAGCGGGGGGGGGGGGGGTGCAGAAACTCGCACCGGTGTTCCAATTGCCGCCCCAGAGGGCGTCGCGTGTGCTATCAAAGATTCGGAAGTTCCAGTGTTCTACCAAACACATCACGGCAGCATCCGCGAAATGTTTTTTTTTTCAAACCATAAAAAATGTACACACTCTATAACTGCATAACATGTACATTAACTACTGAAACATGGACAACACAATAGGATTGAATAAACTGTGGCGTTTCAGAGTTAACGCTTGTGATAATAATAATAATAATAACCCAATTTGTAATGGGCACACACATGTCGCGAAACGTACAAAACGCACTTCGCTCGCGATCAACGATTTGTGATATAAAATTGTCATCGTCGCCATCATCATCATCATAACCATCGGCCATGGTCGATCCACTGCTGGATGAAGGTCTCCCGAACCCACCAACCATCTCTCACGGCCCTGCGATGCACTCATTAACGTTGCATAAACATACCACGTGAATCGCAACACTGGGAGCATAAACCCCTCCTTTAATGAAATCAACAACAAAATATAATTCGAGCGCGTGACATGACGTTTCCGGCTTAGGCTTGTTTGCAAAAACAATTAGATTAAAGTGTCAGCTAAATTAATTATACCTTATTTATTTCGTACTGATATGTGCATTGTTCATAATTGGCCATCATCATCGTCATCGTAATCAGCCATGTCTATCCACTGCTAGATGAAGACCTCCCCCAAACTCCATCATCTACCATTCTTGATTTGAAGCTTTCGTGACTGCAGGAATCCATACTTTTTGGTTCTTTCGGTAAAGTCACGTAGGTATAAAATAAAATACAATAGATCACGACGTTTCGGGCGCAACACAAGCGTCCTTCATCAGGTGGGAAAGCATGGTCTGCTGATGCAGACTGTTTGGGGGAGGTCTGTTTTAAAAGTCTGCATCAGCAGCAGACCATGCTTTCCCACCTGATGAAGGACGCTTGTGTTGCGCCCGAAACGTCGTGATCCATCGACCATCTGTCTCTCGTGAACCTTGCGGTGCACCTGTAACCACGCGTTGACCGCACTTTTACTTCCCTTCAGAGGCAACGCGATCGGCGTGCTCCTCATTGCAAATGCGAAGCAAGCGCGACGCGCTGGAAAGGCATTTTGTGCGTTTCAGATTTTGTTCCATTCGCCCCGTCGACGTCCAGACTTCTGATCCCCAAGGGTCGCAACGGGGCTACGCGCGATGGCTGAAAACGCTCTGCTGCGGGCGCGTTGCGACTGACTCAAATAAGCGTTGATGCGTGATGGTATGACATTCATCTTCTTGGTTCTTTCGGTAAAATCACGTAGAAGGGAAGTAATGAAATAATAAAAATAAAACATAATAAAATAATTCTCACGACGTTTCGGCCACAACGAAAGCAGCCGTCCTCAGGTGAAGACCATGACATTCATGAGCCCTTTCTGGGATCTGATTGAGAGGCTGTATATGGTCCGTGGTGTAAAAATATATTTTAAAATCGTAAATCCAACTTGCTCACGTCATTGGCTGGCCTCGAAAGTGCCCTTCACGTGTGTCCCTGTGATCTCTGCGCGAGAGATTTTCGCGAGCAATGCGCGCCGTGCCGATACATCGATCCTTCTTCATCGTCGGCTGCTTGTCTCACTTTCGGAATTTGAGAATGGCAGATACTTGTAGCATATTTTAATTTCCGCACAGAACACTTCGTGAGTAGGTCCATTAACTCGTTTGACAGGCGAATCGGGCTGCGTTGACGATGTCCAAAATCGTTACATCCTACCTGCGTGGGAGCTTTCCCTGCCCTTCCACACTGAGAAGGGCAGGGCAGTGGCTTGCTCCTTCGCCTGTGACATCTGGGGGACCTCCTATTTCTCTGAAACACGATGGGTATGATGTTTCATGCGTGCAGAGATCTGCAGCTACGCGCACTTTTCAAGAATTCCCGTGACAATTATTGGCTTTTCAACCCATTGTTTGACGGCCCAAAGCTCACATTCTTCACACACACCCCAGTCCCTTTAGAGACAGGCAAAACTTATTAGCAGTGCCAGCGGCATCAAACGCACATCGTAAATAATAAATGACGGCTGTGACGATCACGGAACCGAGTGGACCTTACTTCACATGCACGCGGAATATATATATGCGTGTGTACGGACACTCAAAACCTTGCCAAACACCGGATCGTGTTTGTAAAGCACCATCTATTCTCGCTACACTTTACCATCTACTGGAATGTGTTGTAATAAATAGCAGTTTTCATCGCCTACAATGGCGACGAGCCTTTAAAGGCCCGTATCGTGTAGACAGACGGCGTTGCGCCAACATCTTCCGCCGCTGTCGCTAAACTAAACTGTTTTCATTTGACCAGGTAAGGCCCCACTGACCTATTTAGCTCTTTTTTTTCAGAAACGACCTGGCCATCGCAAATTATAGCTCAACAAAGTGGCTATATCACATGGACATTAAGAGCAGCCGAATACTCGAAACGCCGTGACGTTGATTCTAAATGTGGAGGGCAAAACCGGAGGACCCGCAGAAAAATCCACGCGACCACGGGGGGAGGGGGGGGAGAGACACGCAAACTCCAAATACACAGCAGCAGGCGTCAGGGGTCGGGGTCGAACCCACGACCTCCTGTGTACCAGGCGAGAGATCTCCCCTAGGTCAAGGCTGCCCCGGTGTGTCCTAACCGACCATGGTGATGGTAGCACGGACCCCTTAGGCCGGATTAATCATTGATAGTCGCAGGTACCCACGACATCACTTTTTCCACTCGCCGTGGCCCCTGCTCTTTGTTGCCGCTGCCTCTCCCCTCTCTCCTTCACCTGGCTGAACCCAACCCGATCCGCGGAAACCAGACGCCGCCTCCGGCCCGCGAGCGGAGCGAACGAGCGAACGAGCGAGCGAGCGAGCGAGCTCCCCCACCACCTCCACGCGTGCGTGCGGCAGAGCGCCTGTGGATAAACGAGCGCGAGCGCCGGGCCCGTGTGAAAGAGGTGGTTTTCGATTTCTCACCACGAGCGAGAATATGCCCTCTGGTCCCTCCAGTATACTGGAAGCCAGCAGTTGACAACCTACATCTCGTGACTTTGTTTCACGTGGCACGTGACCTCGTTTCATGTGGCCCATGAACCTGCTTCATGTGGCCCATGACCGTGTTCCATGTGTCCCATGACCGTGTTTCATGTGTCCCATGACCGTGTTTCACGTGGCCTGTGACCGTGTTTCACGTGACCCATGACCATATTTAATGTGGCCCATGACCGTGTCTCATGTGGCTCATGACAATGCTTCGTGTGGCCCGTGACTTTGCTTCATATATATTTGGACCTGGAATATATTGACCCTGGCTACACTGAGTTTTGGGGCAGTTATGTGGCCCACCAATAGCACGTTCGCCACTTGTTGCAGAGGTTCGCAACATGCGGCCGCCCTGGTTACTACTGCGGGTGTATTTACCATGATATCCTGTGGTCAAATTTTTTCCAAAATTGAAAAATGATTTAAAAATTACTTCATTGGGAAACGTGTAGCAATCATCGCCCACTACTGTTAAAACCTTAGAAGGAACCTCCTAAAAATAATCGTGAGACTCAATTAATCTTCCTACGTGAACGATCATTATTTCAGTGGCACGCTCAATTACTTATGTCAATGCAAGGGGCCTCCTCCAGTGACAGGAGCGGCGGATGTGTGTGTGTTAATGCGTGACCCGCTAAAGCAGTGTTCTTCACTCATTTTCAGAGGGGCCCACTTTCGGAATTTGACGGGACGTCGTGTATTGTGGGGGGGGGGGGGCGCACGTCAAGGGCCGCACCAAAAGCCACCAGAGACCACCAATGGCCCGCGAGGCTTTGCAATGAAGAACACCGCGCTAAAGGTAATGGATAGTCCTGTTCGGGCCCCGAGCGAGGAAAGCATTCCCCACCCCTTCCCCGTACACGGCACAAACGCGCGCGCGAGTACACAGGCCAATGTCAAGGTGCCCTCGTGCTCGAATCAAACCTTTGCCCATCCTTAATAGGAACCCTATTAGGTTTGGGGAGAGCTCAAAATTCAACTTCCCTACAGCCTAGACGAGTCTCCCCGTTGTGACAACAACCTCTTGGCGCTCGATGGGCGTCGCGGTCGTTTTACGGACCCCCCTGGGAGGGATCACGGGTTGAGCCCACCCTGGCTGCGAGTTTAGTTCCGTGATCCCATGATACACGGAGCACCCCCCCCCCATGTTTAATTTGCTTGAGCCGTATTTTAGCCGTATTTTTCACCTGTGCACAGCGATAAACACACACGTACGTTGCGCTTGTTTCACACCGTGCGTAGCCAACCGCAAGGTGCAAAGATAAAATATCGCTAAATGTTATATTACGGGCAGAGTCGTTTGACACGTAGCACGCTTTCGACACCAATATTATGATCCGTAGTTGATTTTTCGGAGCGGGGGGGTCGGGTCGCGTGAGTAAAACGTGTGTCGTGGTACCCTCCTCCACGTGACGCAACCAGCTAATAAAGGCGTCGCTTCAACAAGCGTGCCAATGTGTATGACTGCTTCGGTGTGTTGGAGAGAGAGGCGATCCACACATTTAACAATTGCGTGTGACGTTTCACTAGTAGTTACAACAAGCATCATCAGACAGTTGCCAGATATCTGAAAATGCCCTTCAGTCTTGGGCGGGAATATTGTTGTTAAAATGTGACAATTTTTTTGTGTTGAGCAACGTATTAATTTTTTCTATTGATTTAATACAATTTTCGCGATACACATCGTATACATTGTGTGAATAAATCGATGCAATTCAGTGACACAAGTGCCATTTTTTACTGAATCAGAGCCAATCTCCCATTTCTGTACCATAAAACATTGTTAATTCAGGTTTCACAAACGTAACTAAGATCGCTGGTGAATTGATCAGAGAGACCACGTGCCTGCCTGATGGTTCGAATCAACATGTGACAATTGTGTGTTGAAGATACAGGTCTATGCTATTTATTCAGCCATAGTCATCAAATTACAGAATATATAAAATGGCTACGGTGGTTGGTGGGCCAATCAAAATGAGCAACCGGTGTCACGTGACCAGGCGTGTCACAATATATATTTTTAGAAATACCACGTGCTCCAACACCGGGTCACGGCAACAATCATATTTTCCAAGCGCTGATCATTTTCACGAATACAAATGAACAAGTTGTTTAGTCACAAAATAAGCTTCACCAAAAAAAGACATCCAAACGTATGTCGTTTAAAAACGTTCAATGAAGTAAATAGGTGCACGCAGCACACACCTTATACTTTAACGAGGTTTCTCCAAAATCGTGATAATTCCAAAATCCACCGATTGATGTTGGAAGTTCCCAGAAATGTTCCACATAACAGAGAGCCAATGTGGGTTGTCCCGAGCACATAAAAAAAAGATGTTATTACCCGCTTGGTCAAAACGGCAAACTTTCTACTCAACAATGGCCATCGATCAAGACTCGCCTGTACCTCCGCGAGAAAGTTAAGCGACGCTGTTCGTGCCATCAAGACTAGAGGGTAGGGAGGGTCACTGCTCGGGGAGGGAGAGATTGACGATGTCAGTTCTATCTTAAGACCACCTGGCTACACTCGGCAGATTGTGGAGAAAACTCTACGGCCACGGCTCACGATTTAGCCAGCTGTCACATCCACGTTTGGATCATCACGCACTCACGGAACAGATTTCGATTTCACGCGAAACTCCCTGGCTGGCGCTAAGCTCCTCGCTCTGGAAACCTACGGTGTTTAACGGCAACTGTAAACTGAAAACGGTAGCGGCCCAGTGGCACCAGGAATGCCCGTTTGTTTGTCGTCCGTCGACTGACCTGGCTGCTGTAGTAATAATGACTGCATGTTATGGAGAATTCTGGAAGAACTTCTCGCAAGTTTTTACGTAAACCACGATTTTAGGCCTCGGAACTGGGCACGATTTACAGCCGCAACTGCACCGCAGTGGCGAGATGTTAACTACCTCGCCTGGTATACAGGAGGTTGTGGGTCCGATTCCGACCGTTGACCCGTGTGTATTTGGAGTTTACATGTTCTCACCATGGTCGCGTGGATTTTTATCCAGTCTTCCGGTGTCTCCCTGCATATTTAGAAACATGCGCTTACAGTTTTTGGCTGCTAGAAATTTCCACGTGATGATGATAAGCCACTTCGTTGAGCTATCGTTTGTTGGCAAGGTTGCTTCTGAAAAAGAGCTGCATAGCTCAGTGGGGCCTTGCCTCGTGAAATAAAATTATAAAGTAAAATCATATTTTTTCCTTCTTTAATCCCGAACTTAAGTTCGACTCGGATTGGCCAAGTAAACAAAGTTCACGTGCTCTGTGGCCAATTGTGGGCCTCTGCGCGTCATGATAGAATTGCTGCAAATGCCTGGGGGATATGGGCTTCAGTCACGTGTTCCCTCTGAAGTAATGAGAGGCATTGCATTTCCGGCGGAGCAAATGTACAGACGCTTTCACAACTCAATGTGGAGCCACGTTGCACAATTTCAAGAGAGTATTTGTTAAAAAAAAAAAGCAAAACAAAGCTTGCTGACCCAAATAGCCTGTTGTGTGTTAGTGTTGTCGGACGGACAATATATCAACAATTAATACAAAGTCTAAAATTATATCTTACCCTTTTTCCCAGTTGTATTCAAATTATGCTATTTGTGGCACACTATCAGAGTGGTCAAGTCAGAACTCTTGCAGAAAGTTGCATCACCCCGTGTGTTTGAAAACAGCCCGTGGACGTAGATAACGCAGAACTACTTGTGATATGCCCTGACGAAATCTTTACATCCACAGACTAGGGGGGGGGGGGATGCACTGTCTCAACACCCCGTTACATAAACAGATGAATGTTTGCCGCACGGCAGTCAAAGCAGTATTTGTCATTTTCAGAGCTGGAGTTTTGACAAATAAGTATGAGGCTGAGACCATCAACTCGTTACACTTGAGGTTGCTGCCCAAATTTAAACCTAGGATTTCGGTAACGATGGCTCAGTGTTATGACCCCTGCTCTCTCCCCAAACATCACAGTCGTTTTAAAGGTCAAGGTGTGCCCGGTCCACAGGGGATCACGAATATAGAATTACTCGATTTAAAGCTTTCGTGACTGCAGGAATTCATCTTCTTGGTTCTTTCGGTAAAGTCACGTAGAATGGAAATAATAAAATAATAACAATAAAACATAATAAAATAATTCTCACGACGTTTCGGCCACAACGCAAGCAGCCGTCATCAGGTGGAGAACAGGTCTGTCGCTGCTTGCGTTGTGGCCGAAACGTCGTGAGAATTATTTGATTATGTTTTATTTTTATTATTTTATTATTTCCATTCTACGTGACTTTACCGAAAGAACCAAGAAGATAGAATTACTCATTTAATGAGGAGGGTCACAGCGGGGTCTAAAATACTCGTCTCCAGGAAGATCCCACATTGGGTTAGTTGACCAATACTAATGCCATCGTAGGGGTCGATTTTAGTATCATGGGATGACACCATATAACCTGGAAGGAAGCCATGACAACACCGGAGGAGAGCGTACAAAGCTCCACGCACACGATGGTCCTGCTTGCTGCGAGTATTACGAGTGGGGGCGCAGCGGTGACGAGATGTTAACTCCCTCGCCTTGTATGCAGGAGATCGTGGATTCGATCCCGACCGCTGACGCCTGCTGCTGTATATTTGGAGTGTTCGTTTCTCTCTCCCCCCGTGGTCGCGTGGATTTTTTTCTCGGGGTCCTCCGGTGTTTCCCTCCACATTTAGAAACAAAGTACGTTGAGAGTATTTGGCTGCTGCTATGCCATTTCCACGTGATCAGCCACTTCGTTGAGCTATAATTTGTGATTGCCATGTCGCTTCTGAAAAAGAGCAAAATAGCTGTGGGCCATAACCTGATAAAATAAAATAAAAAGTTTAGTTTAATAGTTTCATTGTTAACCGGCTCTCCCTCTACATAGCAGACATGAACAATATTCCCACGGACCACGCAAGGGGGCTCTAGAAAATAGCTCCTCTACAGCATATTTGGCTTTCACTTCCACGATGGCTCGGACGTCTTGGAATAAATGAATAGAATATCACCCGCACTTTAACCCACCACACGCGGACCTGCCTTGCAACTCGCATCGCACCCATTCACACCGTTTTGGTTGGGCAGAGGCGGCTTTCAACCGCCACGCCAGGACATCGTACTGTGCTGTATCCACAAGTCCGGGTTGCGCTATTCTTGCGTTCGGCGTCTTGCGTTAGAATTAACGACGTCCATTTCGGCCAGATGACAGGGTGGCATTAAGTCTCGCGTTCAACGCGTGGCACGAAAACACCGTGACAGGTGGAGACCACCGCGAGGAGGGGGACCCAACCGTCTCCCATATTCTTAGGTTTTTTCGGTAAAGTCACGTAGGTAAAAAATTAAAATTAATAAAAGTAAAAGAAAAAGAAAAAAGAAAAACGTCGTAATTTTTGTTTTATTTTTATTTTACTTTTATTAATTTAAATGTTTTACCTACGTGACTTTACCGAAAAAACCTAAGAATATGAATCCTTGCAGTCACGAAAGCTTCAAATCTAGAATCAACCGTCTCCCGCCGCACCGAGATATAAACACGGGGGTGGGATGGGTGGGATGGGTGGTGGTGGTGGTGGTGGCCCTTGTGAAAGGCGGGCGGGCGGGCGGGGGGGGCGGTGCAGCGAGCAGGGGACGTGGCGTCGAGTCTCTCTAAAGACGTCAACTCAGCAGCTGTCCGCTGAGCGAGTTGCTCGCCGCAGAATGCGAGCACAGAGGGCAGCACCACGTGACGGGTATCCGCCGTCTCAGGGTTGTCGGCTTAACGGAACGGGCTATTTTTTTAATTTTAACCAGGTACGCTACCGCTGAGCTATGGAGCGCTCTTCTTTTCGTTCTTTAGAAGTGACATGGCCACGAATGATAGCTTAACGAAGTTGGCTCACCATGTGCACATTTACAGCGGCCAAGGACTCTACATGCGTGACGTTGCGTGTGAGAGCATGCGCATCGTTGCGGTGCAAAAATACCCTCCCGTCTGTGCAAACGCACCTAACCAACTATGTTTCATTTTACCAGGTAAGGCCCACTGAGCCCTTTTTCAGAAGCGACCTGGTCGCAAATGATAGCTCAACGAAGTGGCTTATCACGTTGAAATGTATAGCAGCCAAATACTCTAAACGCACGTTAATTCTAAAACGTGGAGGGATAAAAACTGGAGGACGCGGAGAAAAATTCACGCGACCACAGGGAGAGGCACGCAAACTCCAAATATACAGCAGCAGGCTTCAGGGTCGGGACCGAACCCACGACCTCCTGTATACCAGGCGAGGTAGTTAACATCTCCGAGTCGCCGTTGCACCCGTGACTCCCCACTGTTTTTCAACCTCAGAGTCTCCCGATCTCCGAAGCGATGTGACTATTATACTTAAAATCCATGAAGGGTTATGTCGAGGCAGCTACAATGTATATATGGTTATTTAGATTATTTTCGCTGCTATACATTTTCACGTGATAAGCCACTATGCTGAGCTATTATTTGTGACCAGGTCGTTTCTGAACAATAAGTTAATAGCTCAGTGGGCTTTACCTGGTAAGATAAAAACAATGTTTCTTTTTACTTTAATATTTTTTACGAGTGATTTGTTTACCTTTCCTATACGATGCACTGCTTTCGTCTTCACGTATCGTTTTGTTGTTGTAATTTTTTTTCACCCGCCCCTACTGCTCATCGGATTCCTCCAGCTTAAATATTCTGACATTAATGTTTAGAGAGCGGCGAGTGCGACAACTTTGGCTTTGAACGATGCACGTGGAGCATGGCAGTACCCACGCTTCTCCCCTCCGCCCAATCACTACCCTCCTCAAGATACAATCTTGGCAAGTTTCTGGTTTCTGTCGGAAGATAATCTTTCAAGAAGCGCCTCGCGATTACCGCCAGGGATTTTTTTTGTGTGTCGCTCGCGGAACCAAAGCGCGAGTCGCGAGGACTTGGCGGCGTGCCTCGCGATTGGAGAAGCCGTTGCACAATCCTTCCGACGGTCGGGTGGGCGGGGGCATCTGACGCCTGGTGCCATCGTGCAGATAACAAGGATACGTCGTGAGGCTCAGTGAAAGCGCGGTGGATTAACGTGTACCCTTTTTTTTACTTGACAAACATAAAACTATAAAATAAACTTTTTTTATTTTACCAGGTAAGGCCCCCCCCTCCCCCCGCCGCTGGGCCTATATAGCTCTTTTTTTTCAGAAGCGACCAGGCTATATCGCAAATGATAGCTCAACGAAGTGGCTTATCTCGTGGAAATACATTGCAGCCAAATACTCTAAACGCGTGTTGTTTTTATTAAATGTGGAGAGAAAAATTGGGAGGACTCGAAGCAAAATTCCAAGCGACCACGTGGAGAAACACGCAAACTCCAAATGTACAGGGCGTAATGGTCGGGATCGAACTCACGCCGCCCTCCTGTATACCACGCGAGGTAGTGAACATCTCGCCACGGTGGTGCCCCAAGTGTTGCGGGTGTGGGGAATGCAATGTGGCGACGTGATGGCAGTGCCGAGTGTCACCCCGCTCGTGTGCGCGGGGTTTCTCCCGTGACTCTGGTTTCCGACCACACACCAAAGCCTTCTCTAGAACAGACTCGCCAAATATATACTCGAAAGGAGGGCCCACCTAAAAACAAAAAAACCCTCGAGACTCAGCCTTTCCCGAGTAAACAATTGACACCATTACACTTCGGGAGAGAACATGATAGCAGTAATATTTATAGAAACCAAAAAAAACGCAAAGGATTACCAGTGTCCATAATAATTATATTTTTTTATTCCTGGTTTTATTTTTCTCTTCAAAATGAAATAATCATAAATCACGTGCATTTTGATAAGAGGTTGTTTTTTGTTGCAAAATATGTACTCTCTCTCCGCAAATCTTAAGACCCGGTCGCATTCAATCATTCATGAGCAAAACAAATACGGGTCATAAAAACGAGTCAGAATCCGACTGAAAATACGTTCAATACAGTGTACGTTTGTAACAGTAAGAACTATTGCACAATAGATTACATTACAAAAAAATCACAAATTACAAAAAAAAAACAAGACGATAAAGTGAACTAAATGAAAAGCTCTAAAGTGTATAAATAACAATAATTTGCACTTGTAAAAAGGCATCTTTCGCAAAACAGTCTCAAGGCACGGTTAGCAACAATATAATCATTACTTTGAGCTTACGGAGTTAATGTCACACACACACACACGGGCCTTGTTAACAATGTGCAAGCATAGGAAACGATTACAGTTTTCACATCTTGATCGGTCTCGATGGGCCGAGATCACGGACTGATTTTTTTTTCGCTCCCTCTTAAGGCCCCTCCACGCGTTTTCTGACGCGGCCGGTGCCCAGAGAGCCCTTCGCCCCGCCCTGTACCATCGCTCCCAAGGCCACGCAACCCGTTGCCCTGGCAAAACAGCAGCCCGTCCCGTCACTCGGTAGCCCTACCCCACAGAGGGCGTCCAGGTCTGACCTTCAAACCTTCGCTTCGCATTTACGTCACTCTAGACCAGTCGTTCATCTTCTTCTTCTTCTTAACCTGGGGTGGCACGGCCAGATTTATTTTAAGAAGGCAAATCGTCGAAACGCAAATTAAGCAGGGGCACGTATGTAAAAACTTACATTGTTTCACCCAAACCAATCTATGTATTAACATTATAAAAAAAAACATCATTAACGATGGGCACGTAAGTAACAGCTAACATTGTTTCACCCAAACCAATGCATTTATTAACATTATTTTAAAAAAACATTAAGATTGAGATCGAAAGGGGTGCAAGGCTGCTGCAAAAGTTAAGAACCACTGCTCGAAATCGAAAACTCACTCCTTTAAAACTGCATTTTGTGTCCTTCCCCCCGCGCCTCCAACTTAGCACGATTGGCAACGCGCGGTGCCACGCGAGGTTCGAGGTGCGCGCGTGTCCGTCAACGCTCGACGGTTTCCACTTCTCGCCGCCCGCAGTTTCCGTAAACCCGTGTTGGGCGCCACCCCGCCTATTGCATTTTACCCAAAACGAAGCGCGCAACAAAACGACCCCTTCCCCCCCACCCCACCCCCAACGTCCGATACGCGCGCCGATCGACGCGAGCAAACGTGATTGCACCGGGCAAAAGGGATTCGCGCATCAGGACCGGCGGAAGGTGTTGGTGGGAGGGAGGAGGGGGACGACGAGGGTGGTGGCGGGCACAGCGAAATCCATCATTCTTGTTCTTGGCCCAGGCGTGCGAGCTACATCGGTGTCACACGCTCGGGAGTCAAAGCGGCCTTTATGCCGCGGGTTTCATTCGTGGCGACGCTCGGTCGTAATTACAGACGGCTCGCGTGCGCGCGCACGCACGCGCACACAGACACAGAGGCGGCTTCACTCGGAGTAGAAATAACCACGACCGTAACACGTTACGTCCAAACGAGCGTCTATTTACGTTTTGCACTAAGCTTCATATAGCGGCTGTGAAGGAACCTACTGGGTTCACTCATGGAAAATGTCATCATCGTCATCGTGGTCGTCATCGTCGTATAAGCATCGTGCTTGTCCCAACGTGCACCGAGCGTGGCACAAGCCGCTGTGGCGATTTCACTGCAACTTAGTGGCGAACGGCTGGTGTTGTTATTCCCCAGTATAGACTCCATACGGAGTCTGATATTTGTTGTGTAGCCATTACGGTCAATTCTTCTTGGTTCTTTCGGCAAAGTCACGTAAAATGGAAATAAAAAAATAATAAAAACATAATGTTTTTATTATTTTTATTATTTTATTATTTCCATTCTACGTGATTTATTTTATTTTATTATTTCCATTCTACGTGACTTTACCGAAAGAACCAAGAAGATGAATCCCTGCAGTCACGAAAGCTTTAAATCGAAAAATAACGGTCAATTGTTTTAAAGTCAGGTTGTTTCACGATGAAAATCAGTTTTCATTTCTATTAATACGATCTAAATTAAACCGTGGTCGATTCCAATCATTTAAATCTATATGCCAACTTCACAACTTTTTGTATCCGTAAAAATACGTTTGCAATCCGTGGGCCTAACTGCCCTTCCGGGTTGAAGTCAATTACAATTCACCGTTTGTAATTGTAAGCAAAGAAAATTGTGGGGGGGGGGGAGCACTGAATATGGGGGCGGGGGGGGGGGCACTGGCTGACTGTCACAAAAACATATCCTTTGGACAAATGCCGATCTCGACCACTCCACGCGATAAACACCCCTGAGTCATCTCGGTCCAGTTTTCCACGCCGAGCGCGAGAACGAGACCCAGCAAAGCAGCAACGCAGCAGGCGACGCTTCAGTGGCCGATAGCAGAAAAACACCGCCGAATGGCCCAAGCCGGCACGGCGGCGCTTAACACCCCCTCTGTGAACACGGCACGACGAATGAGAAATCGTTCTGAAGGCGATCTTCACAAACCCCCCCCCTCCTCTCCAGCTTTCCCCAGCGCCACGGCAACTTGCCGCATCTCCTCGCAGCCCTTTGGAGGTAGAGGCCGCCACAGGTTTTAGGGTTGTCAGGTGACTCGAGCCTTGCACATCCACTTTCCGGCGCTTTGTTTTTGACATTTTGTTTTACTGCAAGGTTTTTATTTTCTCCACATACCCCCTCGGCACACACACACACAGACGTGCGTGCACATACGTGTGTGTGTGTGCGCACCAACGGTATCGAGTAGTCACAATGATAACAGCGCCACAGTAACGGGCCATGCGCAGGTTTAAGGCAATCAGCTGTTGTTGTTGGGCGCATTTATTCATTTCATTGCACGTGCTTGAGAACGCCGCATCTTGGAAGACATTCCAACTTCAGTGAAACCTCGTGACAGCGTGCGCGTGTGGAGGGGGGGGGGGGAGAAGAAATCCTGTATTTTCCTACTCGATAGTGAAATTGCTTGATGTGAAAAGGACAAAAGAACGATGAGAAAAGATGACGAGACACGGATGACGAAAAGTGTCGAATGTTACCGGCCACGGGGGGAGAAGGGGGGGGGGGGTGTCATCGCTTAAAGTCGTCGCAACCCTACAGGACTGACAAACGAAATAAATCAACCACTTTGGTTTCACTTCATCAAAACAGTCAAGATCACCCCCCCCTCCCCCCGATCTCCGCCTCGTTCAGCCCCCGGCTCCAACACCACCCCGAAGACCATCACGACCACCACGAGTTGCATGGCCGGCCCCCTGCCCAGTCCCCCCCAACACGTGGAGGTGGCGACCAACCTGCTGCTTCTGCTGCTAAAACTAAACAATGTTTTTACTTTCGACGCATGATGTTGTTCCGAACTAAACTGTGGAGGGAAAAACCGGAGGACCCGGAGAAAAATTCACACGACCACGGGGAGGGAGAGACACACGCAAACTCCACATATACAGCAGGCGTCACGGGGTCGGGATCGAATCCACGACCTCCTGCATACCAGGCGAGGTAGTTAACATCTCGCCACCGTGGCGTCCCCTCTCGGCTTCCTCCTCCAGCCGAGTAGGAACTAAGATTCAGAGCTGCTGCCCCCCCCCCCCCACGTTGGGCTGGCCACTCGGAAGAGAGCCACGTGACCATCAAACGGCTCGCGCTGAAGAGGCCTGAGACCCAGTCACCCGAAGCATCTCGATTGTTCGAAGCGAAACAAAAATCAACCCCGTCCGTACCCAAAACAGCAGGACTAGATATCAAATTGTACCCCCCCCCCCCTCCCCGATGACGCGTGTTGCAGTGACGTCATATCTGATTGTGACGTCACATCTAGCTGTAGCGTCACAGCGCGACGCGACCCAATGGACTGCGCCGCAGCGTATCCCATTGGCTGCGTGGCCTCGCTGGTACGAAGTGGGGGGGGGGGGGGGAAGAAATACATTGTAGCTAGCGCCAATTACCAAATAACTAGCAAAACTGCAAAGTCACAAGGTTAATATTGAAATGTACGTTGAAAAATGAATGCGTAATTTTGATTTGTGTTTTACATTGTTTTACGTAGTGAATCGCGTGGGTGTGAAGGGTGCGTTGATCCGCTGAACGCCGTGACAAAGATGCGACCTCGTGCAGCACGATACGCAACGTTGACCGGAGAAACAAATCGGCAAAGAGCTAAAGTCGCGTACACTTTTTGTCAGACCTTAAAACAACTCAATTACGCTCTAGAAATATACGCCTTGTTTTTTTTCCATTTCATTCTGTGTACACACACATATACATAGCACAAATTACCCAGTACAGGTCGTATTAAGTTATAAATATGCTGGCCAAACAAAATCTGCCAGCCAAACGTGAGATCGTTGTTGGGTCACAACGTACAGCTCTTAATTGTAATCGTATCGCCCAGTGCGCCAATGCTTTTAGCCGCGACCACCACCACCACCACCACTCAAGTGTGTGAATTAGAGATGGAAAGCTATTTATAACTTCCCCCCCCACCACCACCGTTTCGCCCCCCCGCCCCATGGGGGGTAGGTGGGTGGGGGACGACGCCAATTCGAACTCAGAGTACACCTGGCCCGGACAGCGGAAAGACTTATCACGCTACCGGTCCTACCGTAAAAGGAGAAACGAGCAAAGATTAGGATTTGCGTGCGTGCTCGACAGCAGCTGGTTGCCTCAACGTCTCGAGCGGGGGGGGGGGGGGTGTCCCCGCACGCGGCTCTCTGTTCGGCTCGATGTCCGACGTTTTGGCACACGTACTGCTGCGGGCCAAAACGTTGAATTCCTGCAGCAGCACGTGGAGCGAAACGTCGAGGGGGGGGGGGTGGTGCTGGGTGGGTGGGTGACCACACATCGCGTGCCGAACGACGCGTGGCGGTACGACCCCCCAAAAGCAACCGCAGCGCCGTTTGACGAAATCTGTTGGCGTTCTGCGCCTGCGTTTGTGACCGGCGACCACTTGCGGACTCGTGCAAACACCGGCGGTTGAACACGATCCGGCGAACGCACGCGCGCACGCACACACACGTGCACGTGTGTGTTAAGTGTCACTACGCCGACTGAGTGAGCGAGCGGAGAGCGTGCGTGCCTATTGTGCACGCTCGTGCCACACAGCGAACGGTGGGTTTGATGGGCTCACAAGAGCAACGATGTTGATCAATTGCAATCTAACGCACGGTTTGCTTCTAGTGCCAAGGTTTCGCTGCCCACCCCCCCTCCTCCTCCTCCAACCACCAACACCCGCGAACACAGACGCGACCGTTCGTTCGTTCACTCGTGCGTGTAGAGGTGTGCACGCGAAGGTAAACAAACACGGGCGCAAAGCGCACAAAGACAAAGATCCCCCGCGCGAAGCCTTGGCTGTTGGGGCAAGTGCAAGTTTAGCGAGCACCCTATGAAGGCCGGAACGGCACACGAGTGGGGTGGGTGGCCAGCACCACGCCCGACCGCCTTTGTCTCCCCAGTGGCGATGTTTACACACCGCACCAGGTAATCGTTTGAGTCGACCTCGGGGTGATACGGGACCGGTTCAGATAATCGTCACTGGTGTTGGCCGTGAGCGGGAATTGAACACAGGTTGCCGGGTTCATAGCGCTGCGCGTTAACCACCACACAACCGCTCCCCACACACACACATGCGTGTGCGTGTGCGTAAGCACGACCTCTTTAAAATGAAAATCCAAGATCGTTCCAACGCCCAAAATCGACAAAACAAGAAGGGACAACTTCAGTTTTAAACAGACTTCTCCCACCGGCTCTCTCTTCATCCACACGGGGACAGAATCGTCGTGGATTTGTTTTTTTTTTGCATAAATTGTGCATAGGGAAAACTGAAAAACACAATTGGAGTTTTAATGAACAAATCTAGCAGCCAGCCCTTCACTTGGGTTCATTGCACAGGGCGCGAACGCAAACGAGAGACATGGTTTTATCGGAGCCAAACGTGTCCATGTCATTGCACAGACCCGCGGTGTCCAGTTACATCTGTAAAAAAAATTAAGAGCATTATAGCTCATCGGAATCCTCCAGTATAAATACATATTCTGATTCTGACAAGGGGGGGGAGGGACGTTTCAAGAGTCGGCTTTTATTTCCCAAACAACTGCCGACAATGAAGATTTACCAAGAAGCCGAGAATTAAAACATACCGACATATCAATTATATATAGCCAAATCGATTATTGAGAGTCTCAGATGTTTAAACGAAGGCAAAGGTAATGCGAGGCGGCCGGGAGGATTGAACTGTACCGGACCCGGCAGCTATTCCCGACCACTGCAGATGGGTGCTCTGTGGATATACTGTGACATTCATAACAGACTGCGTTTGTAACCGTGTACTTCTAGCCAGAGGTAAAAAAAAAACGGTTGTGGGTTTTTTTTTTCCGTAGGGCACTCGGGAGGTTGTGGGGTGGGGAGCGGTTATCTTTCTTGTCAGCGTGGATTCGATCTAAATGTAACCCACCTAAGCCTTTAAAACCCCCCTCTTGCTGTATTAGCTGTACCCCCAGAGGGGCGGATGGGGGGGGCATACACACGAGATGATTCCGTGTCATCCCACCGTAATAGAGGCAGTCGATTGGATACGAAATGTCAGCATGTGGTGCGGAAACGCGAACCTTGGCAATCATCACTGTACATTTTTTTTTTATTGTGTGATGCATCGATTGATAAGGGTACGCTCGCACAAATGCACCCGTGTGAGAAACCGTTCTGTGGGACCCCCATTCTCTTGCCAGTATCAATATAAAAAATGTCCTTAGCACTCACCGGCACTAATAAGATGTTCATACGCCAGATAGACACGTCGATTGCAAGGCATCGAGTCTGCGTCAACCACACATTATGCGTGTGATGAAAACAAACCATGCAATTGAAGGCTTTAAAGTTTAAAACACGTGGGAGGCTTTCGCGACCAACATCATCCATTAGAGGTTTTTGGGTTAGATCGTATATATATACAAAGGCGTCATTAAGCCCTCCACCAAGCGGCACAGTCAACTAGTAACGTATGTCACGTAATTGCCAATTCGTTACTAAATCAGCACACACCGGTTAGTGCTGTACTACTGACGAATTGGCACGTTCTATTTACGTGCGAAACTTTACTAATTGGCCGTAAGGTGGTGGCGGGTTTAAGGACACATTTATATTTACGCGATCGAACCCAAAAACACTGTTATGGATAAAGTCCATAATGAAGGCCGTCTCTGGTATAGGCCAATCAGTTTCACAGTCAATGTATACATTTGCAAAGCATGTCGCAGTTGCAAGAGGCGTCAATTCGACGTTTCAACATCTTTAAACACCTCCTGTATTATTTCCAGAATGGGCAAAATAAAAATGTTTTTCGAATTGTGTCGTATGCTTGTAATTGGTTAACTTTAACACTACGTACAAAAAAACCTCCACAAGTGAAACTAATTTGTCTCGAAACTGCGTTCTTGCTCTGAAGAACGCTTAAATTATAGCCTTGCCGTGTTCAATGTAGAATGTGAGCTAATGGCGCCCACGCAAGAGATATAAATAAAATGGTGTTGTCCCCATTCGTGTTTGTTGTTTGCACGCTCGGATTTAGAACGCAGCGAGGGGACCCACTGGCAGAGCGCAAACGCAGGGGACTGCTGCATCCTTCCAAGCGGAGAACGGCTGCGTGACAATACGTTGCAAAACCAAGGCACACGGCCATTTGTGCATTACGTAACAACAAGAAACAGCATATCCTGCATTTAAAAAATGGCAGTCGTCCTCTTTGCCTTAGGTCACCATCAGAATACATTTGAGCACGCGTGGCTGACTGACTGGCAGCAGCAGCAGCAGCACCTATGCAGTGGTAGACACCTTGTGGACTGCTGCATCACTGCTGCACTCCCACCACGTCACATTTGGACGTACTGGCGGTACACACCGGTGCAGCAAAACACACCGGTCCTCATTAAAAAAAATTATTTAAAAAAAAAAACACGCAATTTGAACCGACATTCGTCTTCAGGCTGCTTTGACATGACGAGAACGGATTTTGACGCACCACCACCGAAATGATTATTTCTGACCGGGAGTTGCGAATTGCGAGGAAAATAAATAATTGTGAAAATTTTGCTTAGTTTTTTTTTACCGCGCACCACCCGTGTACCGCCAATACGCTCATTTGGTCAAATTGATTTTGATGGTCACCTATGATAAAAAAAAGCCCACAATGCACTTCTTCAGGAAATGTCGTTGGGGGGGGGGGGGGGGTCTTCTCATAATAAAGGTTTTTGGGTTAGATCGTGTAAGTATAAATGTGTCGTAACCCTCCACCACCCGACACAGCCAGTAAAGTTTGTCACGTAAACAACACGCGCCAATTAGTTAACTACTTCAGCCCACAGGCGTGTTGGGAGAATAAATCCACAACATTCACAATTTGAAAACAACGTTTCGCTGCTAATTACATCCAGCATCAATCGGCTGATTCGCCTGAATAGTCACGACAACATTTATACTTATGCAATGCAACCCAAAAACCTTCCTTATGAATAATATTGGTAGCGAAATTCTACGTGGGGTTTTTTGTTGTTTCATGATACACAAATGTCTGGGTTTTTTTCCCCCCAATGACACTTTTTTTGCGTTTCATCTCCAAGTATAGCTATGGCTTGACGACCGTGTGTTTGTTCGCAATGGGTTCACGTGACCCCTTGCAGCCACAAGGGGAAGCTACCCAATCACGGTGACGACGATAGGGGGAGGGGGGTGGGAGCAGGCTGGGAGAAACGACAAGGGCAGTTGTGCCGGATAATGCTTTGACGCATGTATGCAGAACTTCTTTCGCACCGTCCGCAGTCAACCGTGTTCATCGGAGACGCGGATTAGATGTATGACAGAAGAAACGCACCGATCATCCGGAGTGTAGGTTTCTTTAAGAAAACAACGTTGCATTACGTATTACACCATTCCCCCCCCCACCCCCCTTTTCACCGCAAACGCTAAACAGCAAAAAATGTACGGAACATTTACGCGCTACTTTCAAAAGTCGAAACGCTTTAATCCACGTGCGTTCAGAGCCGAAGGCGCGCGCATCAACATCCTCGCACAACTTTCACAGCCGCACGCTGGCGGGCAATGCGCGTTTTGATTTAATGCATAAAAATGATCACAGCCGGCAAAAAAACAATACAACGCGGGTCTGCGTGCCAGCGTAGCAGCAGCAGCTGTTTCTGAGGCGCGACCAATGCACGGCAGGTGCACAAGCCCAGGTGAAATGCATTCAATTCGACTGGATATTGGAAATGTTTCCACAAGGGCCGGCACGTGATCAGACCACGCAAATACGTCTTCTTCCAACTTCAGGCCTTCTCGGAAGGCAGATTTCACCCTGTGCATAAAAACACACAACCTCCACCACACATAACAGTGACATGTGCTCACACACACACACAAAACAACGATCCCCTTGTAAGCCTACAAATGAATGTCGATGCAAGGGTTATTAGCGAGCACCTATTAAGGCCAGCACCGTGCACGGTAACATTAATTTTTTCCCCAATTCTAAGGTCTACAAAACCTCACACCAGGTACTCATTTCAGGCTCAGGTCGACCTCTTTGGGGGAGGGAGGGCCCAGGACAGGTTCAGATGTCACTCGGCACCGACATTTACCGTGGCCAGGAATCCAACTCGGGGTCACTTGGATCATAGCGCAGTGTGCCAACCCACTGCACGACCTTTCCCCGCGCACACACACACACGCGCAAAGTACATTCAGTGCGTATTTAAACGTGCTTCAGTATTTTTCGAGTATGTAGTTACAAACATGTAGCAGATATAATTTATATTTTCAATAATTTAACTTTTTTTTTTTAAACCCCATCATATTTCTGTTCGGACTCTGTGCATTCAGAAATACAGTGAATTGCCGCGTACACTCGCTTTACAGTGACAGAGTGGTGACGCTAAACTTAAGACTTTCATATCCTCGGGCTTTTTTGTCAAGTTCCATGGCCTTAGCCTCATGAGACACAGTTTGCACGTACCAAAACATCAAACGCTTCATGGACAATATATGTACTGTACAGTACATAGGCATATGCATTGCCATGTATAAAAACCACACTGAAACTGCACGGAATATTGTTTTTTAAAACACAGATCTCGATTAAGGCACTTAATATCATCAAGTGACTATGTTGGCACAAGAATATATATTTGTTTTAGGTACAAATTACATAACAGCAAAGAAATATATTTAAAGCAGGAGAAAAAAAAATATTATTTCTATCGGTTAAAACCCATGTTATTTTCAATCTGCGATTGAAGGGGTAAAGAGGTTCTGTTACACGCTTATTTTTAGAAGCAAAATAAATAAATATTTATAGGGCCGACAAATGCAGGGGGGTGGTCGAAATTATTGGAACTCGTAGAACATAAAGGGCAAAGTCGCATAGCCGGCCTCGCTTGTGGAGGAGGTAACAACACTTCCGATTAGTGCGGCTGGCTACGTACGGTGCGAAAGAAGTTCAACATACACGTGATACATTCGGATCTGTTCACAGCCGTAAGTCCGCTACCCAGCCGTGCGCCAATAGGCTACGGGACACAACAGCCAATCACAAGCCCCTTCGAACACGCTGGAGGTGGAGGGGGGGAAATGCTTGACCGTGCTTTAGAAGTGAACTTGCGTACGCGATATTAATAAACGATTAGCATGGTTGGCTTGCGCACTGTGCGAAAGAAGTTGAACGTACGTGCATGCGTACAAACGCTTGTGCTGCGTCTGTAGGGGTCCAAATTCGTGAACGTCTCGCCTGAGAAAGTGACAGCTTAGACCGTGCAGAAAATACCACACCGGGTGTGGACGCTTAACTGGATTGGGAGATGTGCGGCCGCTCGGTTACGCAACTTTTTTTTTGTCGTTCTGTGCAAAAAAAGATAAAACCTGCCTGTTTTTGGGCATGACAGCCACGTAGAGTGACAGCCAAGTAGCAGTTGTCGTTCAACCCTTCCTCCTCCAATCTCATGAGAATCGCCCGGGGCACTTTATTTAGGTGGGAACGGCTTGATAGTGATGACGGGCAGCCAAGTGCAACAGTATGAGCAGAGGCTGGAATTGAACCGGGGGGGGGGGGGGGGGCATGCCGACATTGCCAAGTTCCTTGACCCAGAAATAAAAAAAAATGCCAGGGATGCAAAAAAAACACCAAAAAATTAAATTTGCATTTCACACGGGCATGCCCTATATCGATTTTAAAACCTCTTTCAAGCGGTTTTAACAATAATTGTGAAAAATAGATGTTTGCATGGATAGCACTCTGTATAAAGTATATAAAACCGCCTTCATTAATGTACACGTGCATGCATAACACACATACTTGTAGTGTAATATCTATGACGCCAACTTATATTGCAACAGAATGTGCCCTGTGGACGTTGAGAAACTGCTGGTAAATTTCACAGATTTAACAACACGCGCGTCCGCACACGCGCGCAAAAGGCGTGCTTGCAAGCACTGAACGAACAAAGCTCTTAGGCCTTATCCAGACAAACGTGTAACAGTGTGTGGCCACGTGTCGTCCCTTTAGAACCACCAACTGAAAAAAACCGTTGAGAAAACGTGGCCATCCCAGCGGCGGACAAAATGGCCACCATCGCGGTCAGTTCCTTTTGAGCGGGTGGTCTGGACAACGCCATGCACAGTTCACCTCGCCAAGGGTGTGCCTCTTCATCGACGACAGATTCGAATTTAGAATTCGTATTTCGGTAATTCATCTCCGCAGGCATAACCCATCCCTGCTGACGTAACTTCCTCGACTCCGGGTATTGTTTAGCCCCAGTTTAGATATCAGAGCTGGCTGCCAGATGCCAATGTCCGAAATTAATCTCGGTTGCGTGCTGCTATCGGGTTTTTGGGAAGCGGGGGGGGGGGCAGTGGGGAGTGCGGAGACACGTTTCACATTCGCACGGGAGCCAGTGTCGGCAGAGAAGCCGCACACACACACACAGGGACCTCTTTGTGCACGAAAAACAACGCGGGGCTTTGTCGAGCCGCGTCGAAAAAGACGCTCTCCCGGAGTGAGAGAGAGAGAAACCGAGTGAGTGAGAGCGTGCGAGTGAAAGAAAGGGAGACTTGCGAGCAAAAACATTTCGCAATGTACACGCGATCGTCGTGAGAAACGAGGTGGTCACGGCGGCGACGGGTAAAAAGAAAACAAAAAACGGACCCACAGGTGAATTGTCCTCTTCGCACAATTTTTTTTTGGACTCCAGCTTGAACACCTTTTTCTTTGTTGCACGAGCTAAAGTACGACAGGGAGTTTATTCCTTTTAAAACAAAAGATCACATCGAAAGTAAAAAGACACGTTTCATAATAATAATAATAGTAGTTAGTAGAGTTTTAAAAAAAATAGCATGCTAGACCAAAGATCTAAAATGTAGCAGCATTTGGCAATAAAAGTACAGATGATCTTCTCCCACGCTGGGGGAGACTTCACCAGGACAGTCAATGTTTTTTTTGCGAATCGCAGGAGGCGACCCCCCCCCCCTCCCCTTTTCATCCAAGGACGACTAAAAGTGCCCGCTCACGGCGAGCCACCACGAGCCACGGCGAGCCACGGCGGCATCGACAGGACAAGGCACATGCCGCCCCCCCCCCCGCCCAAAAGCCGTCCCCATTCAGCTGTCCGGCCCCGACCTCCTTGCCGAGCTGCAACCCGACTTCAGACCTGATTTGTTTTTTTGTTTGTGTTTTTGTTGAAACACAACCATTCCGTCGCGTTCTGCAAAGAGGTGCGCAATAATTCATTTGCGGGGACCGACTCAGTAGTACTTGGCTCGCGACACTCCCGCCTCGGGCCACAAGGGTCAGGGGGCCCGTGGCGGGTCGGTCACCCTTTGTGCGATGGGACGTGCCCACCACCTGACAGCGGTGGCAAGTCCGCGAGCGGTGGCCTTGACGAACGAGCGTCCGACATCGTCGCGTTGCCCTTCCACAGTGAACCGCGCCGAGCGTTGCGCGCTCAAATCTCCGACTCTCGCCGCTGCTGGGCCTCGTCGAGTTGGACGGTGGCCTGCGACGGCCGCCCCTCGTGCAGGCCTGAAAGTGGCCGCACGAGGCTCTTCTGCTCGGCCACGTCCGGCACCGGCGCGCCACCCCGGCCCAGGTTCAGCTCGTTCTCGTACGAGAAGTCGCCGCACGGCACCACGTATTTGTTCTCGGCGAGGTCCTTGGAGCTGCAGAGCGGCGTCGCCACCTCATAGGTGTCGTGGAACTTTGAGAAGTCCACGCGGTAGTTGTCCTTCTCCTCGGTGAGCAGGGGCTCGAAGCGGTGGCCCCACAGCACCTCGCTGGACAGGTAGGAGGTGCGCGCCTGAGTCGTCATGGCGGTCGCCTCCACCATGCCCTCGAGGATCACCACGATCTCGAAGTCCTCCGCGTCCAGGTCGCGCTTGCTCATCGCGTACAGCGGGCTGTCCTCGTCGATCACGTGCACGATCATCACGGGCGACACCAGGAAGATGCGGTCGAGGCCCTGGTCGTAGCCCACGTTGAGGTCCTGATGGTCGAGCGGGATGTACTCGCCCTCCTCGGTGACGCGCGGCCGGACGAGCTGGGCGCGCACGTGCGCCTCGACCAGGTGGCTGCGCCGCAGGTTGCCCACGCGCCACGCCAGGCACAGCTTGCCGTCGCGCATGGCCACGATGGCGTGGCGGCTGAACACGAGCGTCTGCGCCCGCTTCTTGGGGCGTGCCATCTTCGTCATGATGGCGCCGATGGCGAAGCAGTCGACGATGCAGCCGGCGACCGACTGCAGCACGACGAGCAGCACGGCGGCCGGGCACTCCTCGGTGACGCAGCGGTAGCCGTAGCCGATGGTGGTCTGCGTCTCGAGCGAGAAGAGGAACGCCGACGTGAAGCCGTCCACGTTGGCGACGCACGGCTCGCCGTCGGGGGAGTCGCGGGGGCGCGCCGTGTCGCCGTGCAGCCACGCCAGCAGCCAGAAGCCGAGGCCGAAGGCCAGCCAGGACAGCACGAAGGCGAGCGAGAAAATGAGGAACATCCAGCGCCAGCGCACGTCCACGCACGTCGTGAAGATGTCGGAGAGGAAGCGCCGCGGCCGGTTGTCCACGTTCACGAAGTGCACGTTGCACTGCCCCGTCTTCTTGACGAAGCGGCTGCGCCCCGGCGCGGGCCGCCGGTAGAGTTTGTTGCCGCTCGGGTGGCCGTTCTGCGCGGAGACGCCCTTCAGTGCCATGCCCTCCTCGGCCTCGGAGCGAACGACGCCGTACATCTCTGGACGCAAACTCCTCACCATGCGATCGTACATTGCTGTGGCGTCGCTTCGACACCCTCCGTGGTTCACTACCGATGGAAGCGGCACAAGTTGCGGCGGCTTGGCCCGGTAGATGCCAGGGTGGTGTGTCTCCCCCCCCCCCCCAGCCGGCTTCCCAAAGCAGTTCAAATTCCAGCCGCTCGCTTAAATTGTCGCGTCGACAGAAACGCGATTGTTAAGAGCGCGCGTTTACCGGCTCCGCTTGCAGGGATCGATCTCCGCGCGCATGCAGATTGAACGTCGCCAAAGTTGGGTTTCTAAGAACAAAAAACAAACAAAAGGGCATTTAAATATGATAAAATATATATATGGTGTATATGGTATAACGGACTTTTAGATAATATTTCAAAACGGGTCAATTGCAGTTCTTTTTTTCAAACACAAATAAAAGACGCTTCACTACATTTCATTGTCAGTGCAAAATACTTTTTTTTTTTTAATATAAATTTGGTAGGATCCCCCTGCCACAAGTGTATGCATGCAGAACTTCTAACTTTCTCACCGTACATAGCCAACAGTCTCCCCATGCAGATTGAACAGATAGATATTAGCAGAATCTGACAGCACTCCCCCCTCCCCCCATGCACCGATTGTAACCGTGTTAAAACACCGTTACAACCCCGTTTTAACGCCGTTATAAACACACCGCCTGCACAGGCACATGGCGGAACACTCCACATCCCCTCGCAGGACAGCGCGCACTCCTGAACGGCTGTATCGCGAGGCGAGGGTCGCGTTACCGACTGACCAATCAACTTCCATCTCAGGTGTGACAGCACCACCCGAGCCTGGGTCAGTCGCTGTTGTTGCTGGACAATCACCATCCATCATCGAGAGGTTCACCTTGACAAGCCCGGAGGTAGCTCCAAATGCCCCCACCCCCGAGTTAAATAAACGATGTCATGGGCGTGGAAGGTGTTGTTGCAGTGAGCTCCAACCCCTCCACCACCACCCTCCGCACTTCAACGGCCAGTTGCCCAGTGTCCGAGCGCCGCGGTCACCCCGAGATTATCGGGCCTCGCCACAATTTCCCACCGCCGTCACATTCCCAGCTCTACTTTACTCGCGAATCGTTAAGATGGCACGGTTCGCGCGCTGGACTTGCAAGTCCAGAGGTCGCCGGGAGAGGGGGAGGGGTGGGGGTCGTTCGGCCTCCCCGTTGCGGCCGCTGTAAATGGCTGCACCGCAGTTGGGTCGAGCGGCAATTAAGTTACAGAAGCATACAAAAAAAACATGTCAGTGGATTATTGCAATCGTATGCAAACAGACAAGGGTACGGGTCGGGGATTGGTACGGTTCGCAAATGTGCACGATCCACCGACCCCGCGAGGTGCTAGATTGACAGCATGTGGTGCGCCACCACGCACTGGGCTGTGTGGTATCGCACAGGCCTACGACGACCACGAGTAGCAAAGAAGCCAGGCCAGTGGTGGGCAACCTGGAGCCCCCCCCCCTCTCCACCCCTCCTCGTGATGGCCTCGACTCAGTGTGTCTCGAGGGTGATGCGTGGGGGTCACGTGGCGAGTGCACGAGCCCACCGATGTGACGGAGGCGGCCGCACGTGTGGGCCACACTAACCCAGCGTTCTTCACCGCAACGCCCTCCACCCCCCCGGCTATACACAAGTGTAAAAAAAACACCACCTATCGTCGTGCCGTCAAAACTCAATGGGTTTCAAATGTGTCCAAATAAATATTCAGATTCTGCAAGTGCCCCCGCCCCGCCCCTGAGAAATCGTGAAGGACGCCGCACGAACTAGTCGACGTTTGCCCATCACTGGGCCTAACCGTGCGAGAAGCCGCAGGTCGTTTTAGATACAGTGCGATGCAGACAGATACTGTACCCCGCTGGGATTTCTAATGACCCTCTTTAGCTCCTTTCTGCCCATGTGGCCCTCTTGCAAAGTGGAAAGTCAAATAAAAGAGCTGCAAGCTTTCTTCTCTCTCCCTCTCTGACTAGGTAACACTGTTTGCTCACCAGTCCACTCGTCTCCACGCTTGAGGTTTACAATCCGATCCACCATCATATTCACACCCACCTCCTACAACCACCCCACACCCCCCAAAGCCATGCGTGTAATAATCTATTCCTTCCGAGGAGTAAAAATTAAATGCCGGTGTAAAAAAAAAATGTATTCATTGCACAAACACAAGTGTACAAAAATAATACAGACGTGAACAAAAAGAAAATTCTCGAAAAACCGAGACAAAAGGATCGAATCCTTTTCCAGAATCGAATTGTGACCCCGACAAATTTGTACAACCACCGAGGGAGCAGCGAACCTCGGAAACGAACTCGAAACATCCGAAACCTCCGATTAGCACGATTGGCTACGTCAAGCGCGAATCAAGCTCACCACACAGTGACATACCCGAGTGACCTCGCAACGAGGTTCCAGTGTTACAGGTTCGATACGGGGGGGGGGGGGGGGCGGCATCGTCGAAATATCACAACCGGCGAACACGACGCTCCGAAAATAACACCGCTCCTTGCACACCAGCCACGCGGGGGCTTCCACACACCTGCACCGCACTGGGATGAATCTCTCTTTTGTCAAACCCCGCCACCCCACCACTGCCCCAAGGCAATAATTAACATTCAAAAACTGTACAAAATGCATACTTGGCGCATTAAGCCAGTGTAAACGGAGGTGTGCGTGAGGTTATCACCTCTTGCAGATACCAAACGAAAAAAAACACATCATGGGAAGAATATCTCTCGGCACTGGAAAAGGGCAGAGAACCGCCTTGTTGATTTCCCAGGAAAGGCTAGCGACCACCACGGTGAGGACGTCCTGGGGAAGAGACAACAACAACAACAAAAAACCCCAGAACAGGTGGCAACAGCCCTGTGCTGGCAATGTTGTCATGGTACCACGTCGTGACACCGCAGCCGCGCCGTTCCGGCGGGTGGCACCGTTCGTACCGCGGCGGCAGGCGGGGAGGGCCACTACATCCATGATGAGCCCGAAAGTCTCCACTGCCACCAAAATAATGCTGGCGTGTCCCAGCCTCTCGTCCTTGGGTTTAATTGTGGGTGGGGGGGGGATGTCCATAAAAGGCATCTTCCATTTTTTTCAGCTCGGTTGATGAAACAAAAACAAGGATCGCCTGTATAGTCTTAACAGACTGTTGGGGCAAGTGCTGTTAGCGAGCACCTATGAAGGCCGGCACGGCACACGAGGGGGTGGGTGGCCAGCACTACCCCCGGCCGCCTTTGTCTCCACAGTGGCGATGTTTGCACATCGCACCAGGTACTCATTTGAGGCCGAGTCGACTTGGGGGAGGCCCAGGACCGTGAGCAGGAATTGAATCCGGGTTGCCAGGTTCGTAGTGCAGCTCACTAACCGTTACACTACCGCTTAGCGCTAAACTAAAACTGAACAAGCACAAATGCATGGTAGTATGTAGATTTTATCATGATAGTTTCATCCATTGTGACTTCAAATGCAAATTGGGGGGTTGACTCAGGTCATCATCCCTTCGAGGTTGATAAAGTGAGTACCCGCTTTGTGGGAAAGTCAACAGCAGTTGTGCCGAACTAGTAACTAATTGGCAAGTTTTGTTTACGTCACAAACCTTGCCAATTGGCTTTGTCGGGTGGTGGTGGGTTTAACGACACATTTACACTTACGCGACCTAACCCAAAAAAAACCCCCTCTGTTATGGATATAACTGGTCACTGTACGTACACTCACTCGCGCGAGAGATATCACTTCGATTTTCATGAAGTTACAACAATCGATGCGATCGGCGCCCATGGGAGGGGGGGGGGGAGTCGTCACGTGTTCGCTTTGTAAGCATTTCGTCGTGTGGGGCATGTAAACTGCCCTACAACAGGTTGTCAACGGGCGCCTCCAACACGAACGAAACCCGCACTTCGCTACTGACGCCGCACAAAGAAGAGCAACCATCGCAGTCCGCACCTGCGAAGTGAACGTCTCTCCTCTCAGCTCTACAGAAGCATCACCCCCGCACCTCCTATTAACACTGTTGGCTACGTACGGTGCGGAAGAGGTTCACACGTACATGCTTTTCGCACACCTTTCATGATTAAACCACCGCATGTGCTATTGTACAGGCGCAGATCACGCCCGCTTAAACACTTTACTAATTGGCAATTAAAGCCAAGGTTGACGCATTTCAGCAAAGGGTCAGACCGATGCGCTGCACGCAAACGTGCCCTGGCCGTCGGCCAGATGAACGGCACGACCAATGAGCTGGGGCTGAGACGTCAACAGGCGCGGTGGGTCCCGTGGGGCTGTTTGTGCTGCAAGGTGGAAGGAAAATTTGCGGTGCCGTTTTCAACGAAGCGCAGCAGTACAGTACAACGTCGCATATCCGTCTCGGCTGGGCAAGGAGGTAGATTCGGGTCGGGCGTTTGCGTGGAAAAGTCGGATTCGTGGTCATCGATGGAGAACGACCGTTACGCCAGATACCACTGCACTGCATGGCTAAACGGTTCTTTGGTCAGGTCGGATATGTGACGGTCGGATATGTGACGTCGTTTTTGTGCTCCCATCTCAATGGAGACGTGCACAGACCACGTGACGTTTTCAAGGCGAGGGTCGTTGTCCAGGCCCGTAAACGAAAATGAGCCCGCAAAACGTGTTGAATCCATAATACCGCAAGCTTTCACGTGTTGAATCTCCCGTTTCTGGGCTGTAGCAAGCACTAGAAATTCCACGTTCCTATGGCAGAATTAACGCTTTGTCTATTGGATGGCCACCGTAGAATTTCCACAACAATAACAATGATCGTCTCTACCAACCTCCTGCCGTCTCGATCTATACCATTGCAAAGGAGATAATGAACTCAAAATATACTCGTGTGTGAAGCATTATATATTTATTTCTAACATTCCCCAAATGATTCACTTCAGTTTCTATCGCATTTAATATGGTAACATTCAGATCTTGCCAAAGTCCAAACATACCCACGTGCACATTTCGTTCAGGAGCTCATCCAAATTCCCCCCGATTCCAAAGCAATTTCATATAGTGGGGCGTGGCATTACAAACGGTCTTCGGTAGATATGACCGCGCATTGTGTCACCGTGAAACTAAAATTTCCGCACGATACGTAGCCAAACATTATCATCATGATCACCGCGTCATTCTTTTTTTTAAATCATTTATATTAAGTTCACTTGCTTGCGCGCTTACGACCGTGCAAATCTTTCGGTCGTTTTTTAACCCACTTCCCGTGATCCAATCGAGCTGACGTTTTGCACACAGACTCGTTGTGCGTGACAATTTATTTTCGTTAAACATTTTTTCCAAAATTTTACACTTTTTAGGAAAAAATGTATTATATTTAATTACCAATTGCTTAATGGTGGCAGGCAATCATCTGACCCATAGGTGGCAGCCATCTCAAGCCAGAGGACGAGAGGACTCTAGCCGCCACGCATATAAAGGATTTATAGTGAAAAACTTTGTTTTTACGGGTTAATTTTTTAGTCATCACCACCACCAACTGAGAGGCCACTGGGAACAAGCGAGACCTGGCGCAAGAGACAAGAATCTGCTTGGAAATGTGCACCGTTTTACTAACTTTTGTGTTACTTAGTCGGCAGTTAATCAAATGGGGGTTAATCAAAGGGGGTTAATGCGGTTACCAGGAGCAATCGAAAGACATCCCGGGGCATCAATGCCGAACAAAAGCCACCTTTCTCTGCTTCACGGGAGTTCAATTAAAGCAGGAAACAAACGGGCGTGCCCGTTTTAGCACCGATAAAAATGCAACGCATTCTTTAATAACACCGCGTCTAAATAAATAATTATATACTAATAGGAAACGTTTTGAGCAATGGCGCTTATTCAGAGCACGTCAAGAAGAAGGGAACCACTGCCCAAAACTTGTACCGTTCTTTCTTTTAAGGCCACAGTTTAGCTTTGTTTACGACCGTGTTGACCTTTTCTGCTGCTCCTTTTGTTGTTAACTGTGCACCAGTGACAACGCAACAACGGCACTCACCAAATCATTGTAATCCACAATAGAGGTTTCTGGGTTAGATGGCGCAAATATAAACACGTGTTGTCGTTAAACCCGCCGCCACCCGACTGCTAATTACAGGAAGGTTTGGTCACGTAAACAGAACGTGCCAATTCGTAACTAGTACAGCACACCGGTGTGTTGAAGAGTAAAGCCACAACACTTAGATCCACGAGTGTTTATGTTTGCCGACAGTGGCCAATGGATTTACAATGCCAATTAAGTCTCAACTGCAAGGCTGAATTTCTTACTCTTTGGTTCTTTCGGTAAAGTCACGTAGGTATAAAATAAACTACATTAAATCACGACGTTTCGGGCGCAACACAAGAGTCCGTCATCAGGTGGGACAACCACAGCAAGACAAATTTCTGAAGTGGACAAAAGGGGTGCTGCTTGTATCAAGAGGCTATATAGGTAAGGGGGGGGGGGACCAGGGAGGAGAGATAGAGAGGGTGGGGGTGTGGGGTAGTGCGAATGGGGATGCTGCTTTACCAAAAGAACCAAAGAGTATGGATTCTTGCAGTCACGAAAACTTCAAATCTAGCTTAATTTCTTATTTGAGATTTTCCGGAACGCCGCTAGGCTCCCTTTGAGAAGGGTTCGTCGGTGTAAGGCACTACAACTAGAGCACAAGGCATGCCTATACATAAGTGCTATGCTGTATTACCGTCCCCTATAAACAGATAATCATATTAACAGGTGTATGGGAATATAGGCTACACAAGGAGGACAAAATAAGGCGAAAGGGGCATGTGGTGCCAAATGAATTCTAGAAGATTTCCGGCCGAAACGATGCACCGAGGGGTATTTACTCCAACCAGGCGAGAACGCCACGAGGCATCGCATCTACTAGGCACAGGTGACCGAGGTCAACAGGGCGTCAAAGGTCAACAGGGCGTCAGAGGTCAACAGGGCGACCGAGGTTAATGTGCATCCCCCCACCAACGCAAGCCAAGACAACTCCAACAGAGGATACATTTAAACCAGAAAAAACAACGGAGCTAAAGGGAAAAAAAACACTTTCTAAGAGTGCAAAAGCGTATCCAGAAGCAGCTGAAGGAATAATATCATGAAAGAAACGGAACCAAAAATGTAAACGTAACTCTAATACCAAGACAACAATTGGCATTTATTTCACCATCGATCCAAGAGACGACGTTGCTTTCCATCATGGCCACACACACCGAGGGGACGGGGGTGGTTTATTCTCGTTAACCGAATTGAATTCCATTTTTTTTTATGCTAGAAACATCCAAGATCACAAAAAAGGAGGGGGGGGGGGGAAAATATCTTCCCTTGACACACGGGGGATTTAAAGGCATACGGCCAACACTGACAACGAAAAAAACCTGACGAGATAGAGAGAGAGGGTGTGTGAGGGGCATGAGTAGGACCGTCATCTCTCGTTAGGGCAAATTTGTGTGGAAATTTCCACTGACCGTGTTCGAACGAATAAGTTGGTTGCATTAAATCATTAACACGTCAAGCGCCTTTATATAACTTGACCGCGTTATTAGTTTATTTGTACAGCACAGTCCGTCTGCCCCTTCAGTATCACGACGGTTGTGCTTTGGGATATATATTTTTTTTACCGTAATCGCAGTTCCACGACTGCCTGGTCATTAAATGACCGGCGACTCGCGCAAGCAATTCGCAGTTCGCGCAACTTCCTTGCTAAGGATAAGCAGGGAGAAAACAAATATAAATATACACAGGCCAACGTGTCGGTCAATGAAACCTTGGAAAACGCACTTTGCACCGTGCAGAGGAAGAAACGAGAGGACCGATTCGGAGCGCGCTTATCGCCTCGTCACGCAACGCTAAGCCGAGGAGGCTTCAATCCAAGCGCGTGCGCTCACCACTGCGCCACCGTTCTCCTGGCACCGCACGTGTGCAAGTGAACCGGCAAATCTTCATTCATAGAAACGTTTTCGTTTTTTTTTAAAAACCTCACAGCCGTCGTGAAGCCTAACACTTTACGTAACTTTCGATTTAAAGCTTTCGTGACTGCAGGGATTCATCTTCTTGGTTCTTTCGGTAAAGGTCACGTAGAAGGGAAGTAATACAATTATAAAAATAAAACATTATAAAATAATTCTCACGACGTTTCGGCCACAACGCAGGCAGCCGTCCTCAGGTGAAGAAACAGGTCTGTCGAGAAGACAGCGTCTGAATGACAGACCTGTTTTTTCACCTGAGGACGGCTGCTTGCGTTGTGGCCAAAAGTCGTGAGAATTATTTTATTATGTTTCATTTTTTTTATTACTTCCCTTCTACGTGACTTTACCGAAAGAACCAAGAAGACTTTACGTAACCGTCACGGGGATATCCACGGCGCTTAATGCGTTTAATAAACAATTGGGCGACACGGCATTTGTGTGCCGTCATGTCGCGATACTGTATACTGCAAATGCTTTGCCTTACGTAAGCACGCAAGGGTATACATGTCCCACCATATATTCATACATACATGATGAATATGCCCGACGCACAGAAGCCAAAGAGATGCATTGTTAATAATTTACGTGTTGAACTTCTTTCGCACCCTACATAGCCAACCGCACCAACCTCATTCACAACACACACAGAGCAGTTATTAATAAGCGAGTTTACGATCTAGACTTAAAAGCGCATGGAGTTCTTGTGGCTTCCGAATATTAAATGTGCAATTGCCCATCAGTGTGCGTGCCCAATAAACTCACGTTATTCAGGGTACGCACAGCCCTCTCTCTCTCTACCTGTTCATTTACACAGCGTTAGACGGCTGAATAGCTGTATGCAGATATACTTACACGAGACACATTCAGGTAACTTTTTTTACACACGCACAGGTGTGCGATCCACATCCAAACAAAGAGACAAAAATCCCCCCGTATGGATTTAACAGGCTGCTCGGGCAAAGTGGTACATCCAAAAGATAAAGATCCCACGTATATAGTCTTAAGAGGCTGTTGGGGCAAGTTGCTACAGCAATCAAACACACGCGCGCGTATGCCAGCCAGCTGATAGGGGACTTCTACCACAGACGCCGCAAACGTTCTTCACTAGACCCGTCGCTCTCGCACGCGCACAAACTCATTCTGGCAAGCCCGACGTGTTGACGACACCCAGAGGACTGAAACATTATTAAATGCTGCTTAATGATATCGCCATAGCTTCCCTTGCACGCGTTCTCTCGGGACAGCTCACAGAGGTTTGAGTAACCATTGGATAAACCTCCCCGCCACAAACCACAACCCACCACCATCTCCCCCCGCCCCACCCCCAAATTAAGAGTAGATTTATTTTCTTGTACGCAAAACAAAAGAGAGAATACACGATCTTACCGTCTCTTTTGGTTTGTGGGTTGGGGAAGTGTTATTTATCAGCAGCTTTGTAGATTAAAAAGAAACCCCACACCACCAATACGCAACGCTGCTGTACACCCACACACGGACGAAGAATCCTCTAGCGTGTGGATGCGACGGCCTTCGCTTTTATAGCCGCGGAGGGTGGGAGGGCGTGGTGTGGCGTGACGTCATGGCGGTGGGCGTGTCCGCCGTGAATGGGCGGTGCCTCTGTCGTGTAGCCCCGCCCCCTTAAAAGTTAAAATAAATCATTTAAGAGGTTGACACACGCAAGGCTGTCTGCTCCGATTATGCTATAGCTGCAATTGCTGGCCAAACGTCGTACTCTACAAGGCACCGGTATGTTGAACTAGTCATGAATTTCGATTTAAAGCTTTCGTGACTGCAGGGATTCATCTTCTTGGTTCTTTCGGTAAAGTCACATAGAAGGGAAGTAATAAAATAATAAAAATAAAAATAAAACATAATAAAATAATATAATAAAATAATATAATATTATATAATAATATATTAATATTATATATATATTTATGTTGTATTTTTATTATTTTATTACTTCCCTTCTACGTGACTTTACCGAAAGAACTAAGAAGATAGTCACGAATTGGCACGTTTTGTTGACGTGAAGAACCCTGACTAATTGGCTGTGTCGGGTGGTGGTGGCTTTAACGACACATTTATATTTACGCGATCTAACCCCCCCAAAAAACTATATTATGGATAAATAATTAGAGTTTTGCCAGTTGTTTAGTTTTGCCTTACGAGTTTATTGTGTTTGATATTTCTTCAAATAGGAATTATTACCCAATATATAAGCGAAATGTATTTCTGCATGTAAATTATTATTTTTCAGTCCATCAGCCGATTTATTTTGCAGACCAATATTATTAAGCGCCCTTCGTTTAGGCACGAAACGTCTGGATCGCCTTCGAACCTCTGGATCTCATCAGCAGTCAGGCTTGTGTGTGAGTACTGCAAAATCTTGGGATTATTCAAGTCAACAGGTGAAATGTCGACTTACATTGCAAGGCGGATTTCCCCTCTCTGCTCTACGTCTCAGAATCCGAATCCGATTCTTTCATTTTTTTAGACTGGAGAAATCCGATAAGCTACGAAATCTCTCTTTTTTTTGTTTACAGATGTCCAGCCAGGGGCGTGAACTCTTACTCGCGCAGTCCACTCTCGCGTCTCGTCTTGACGCGGTCACGTCTCGGCTTGGTTACAACCCAAGTGTTGCCAAATCTCGAAGCATTCCTCCGCTGGCAAAAAGGTTCACTCTCTGCGAAGACTGCAATCCGTGCGTGCACCTCGTAAAACTCACATTTATAATCATCTTTAGGGCATGTGTGCGTGTGTCGGCAGTGGTTAAAATGGCCAGTATACGGCGGTATACCGTGACGGCAACGTCCAACAACGCCAAACAGTCATCGCCAGCCTCCTATTCCTTATCCGCAGAGGGGAAACGGCAGTCAACATCACACATTCTCATTCAGTTCTCTCCTTTCACTCCACTGGACTGGCTCCCCATCACCAGCAGGGCCACTGCACCTCTGCTTTGGGTCGTCCACCCTTTCTCTCTCTCCGCTCTTGTCCACCTGCACTACAGCTTCTGTCACCCTGCACTACAGCTCCTGTCACCCTGCACCACAGCCCCTGTCACCCTGCACTACAGCTCCTGTCACCCTGCACCACAGCCCCTGTCACCCTGCACTACAGCTCCTGTCACCCTGCACCACAGCCCCTGTCACCCTGCACTACAGCTCCTGTCACCCTGCACCACAGCCCCTGTCACCCTGCACTACAGCTCCTGTCACCCTGCACCACAGCTCCTGTCTCCCTGCACCACAGCCCCTGTCACCCTGCACCACAGCTCCTGTCACCCTGCACTACAGCTCCTGTCACCCTGCACCACAGCCCCTGTCACCCTGCACTACAGCTCCTGTCACCCTGCACCACAGCCCCTGTCACCCTGCACTACAGCTCCTGTCACCCTGCACTACAGCTCCTGTCACCCTGCACCACAGCTCCTGTCCCCCTGCACCACAGCCCCTATCACCCTGCACTACAGCTCCTGTCACCCTGCACCACAGCCCCTGTCACCCTGCACTACAGCTCCTGTCACCCTGCACCACAGCTCCTGTCTCCCTGCACCACAGCCCCTGTCACCCTGCACTACAGCTCCTGTCACCCTGCACCACAGCCCCTGTCACCCTGCACCACAGCTCCTGTCACCCTGCACCACAGCTCCTGTCACCCTGCACTACAGCTCCTGTCTCCCTGCACCACAGCTCCTGTCTCCCTGCACCACAGCTCCTGTCTCCCTGCACCACAGCTCCTGTCACCCTGCACTACAGCTCACGGTGGAACTCTAAGCAGCAACAGCGCGACCCACAGCCCCGTGCTCCTCCTCTCTACACCGAGGAGCAGGAGGCCGTGGTCACTGCCCCCGCATCCTTGCTCCGCGGCAGCTCCCGCGCCGTCTGAAAAGAAGCCATAAACCCACTTCACATTCGCGGCAGCATTCACTTTTAAGAGACACTTTAATGCCCCCCCCCCCACCTCACCCCATATCCACACGTCAGTGAAATATTGCATTATTATTATTGTAATAACATGGACTGAAAGGACGAATAGGCTCCATATCCGGCACTTCAACATTTAAAATTGGACCACTCCGTATTTGTGTGTGTACATTGTGTGTATCCATGCGTGTGCGCGTCTGTGTTTTGGTGTCACCACACCTTGTGGTTGCCTGCAATCGCCTTCCTGGCATTTAACATTTTTTTTATTAAACCAGGTGTCCCGGTTGAAAAAAAAAGAAAAACTTCTCGAAAAACATGATGTAGGGCTGATGCTTTGCCACTGGCAAATTCCCAAGTGAACATGCTAACAGGTTCTTTGGAATGTGCCTGGTTTTGCGGTAAAGCTCAGTCACTTTGTGCTACGCGTGAACGACATTTCTCAACGCAGTCAATGACAAACTCCACCCATGCCCCTTCAGAATTAAAGAACTACAAGCTAAATAAAAACAAACGTACGGATTTTATCATAGCAAATTTCAATGATCCATATCTTCTGGGTTTTGGTTTGGGCAAGGCCATGTGGTGGTTTTATGCCAACATCCTTGTCATTAACCCTCCACAACCCAACTGGATTATCGCGTTCACATAGATATTACGTACACGTGGCAATGTGTTCATCAATTTAGGAAATAGATGGACAACACAACTGATTAATTACTGGTTTCATCTTTTTCGATACACATCTGAGTACCACAACCGTCATTGTATACTGCTGCCATTCGGCAGAAGTAGAATCAGAATCGGTATTTATACTGGAGTAATCCGATGAGCTATGAAGCTCTTTATTCACAGATGCCCAGTGCCTGGGTTGCTTATATTCAGCAGCCTGCCCACCAAACTGTGGGGCTGACTTCGCCACAGGTTATGGGAAATTCAAGCATCTTGTGTTTTGTGTGTGTGTATATGTATGTTATGTATGTCCAGCGGTGTGTTGTGGTTAGCGCGCTGCGCTACGAACCCAGCGACCCGAGTTCGATTCCCGCTCACGGCCAACACCAGTGATAATTATCTGAACCGGTCCTAGGCATCCCCTAGGTCAACTCAGCCTGGAATGAACACCTGGTGCGGTGTGTAAACATCGCCACTGGGGAGACAAAGGCAGTCGGGCGTGGCGCTGGCCACCCACCCCCTCGTGTACAGTACTGGCCTTCATATGTGCTCGCTAACCGCACTTGTCCCAACAGTCTGTTAAGGCTATACGGGGGATCTTTGTCTTTGTCATGCATGTCCATCCTGCATTGCTTTATTTCTGGCTGCTGAATTGCCTTCGGAAAAAGAAGTGCTTGCGTATGGTGCTGGGCTGCACGTTTAAAATAGGATCTCGGGTGGCCGGGTGGCTCGGAAAAACTGAAGTCCGTGTCGTGACACTGACCCGGGACCTTTTTTCCAGCCTGCGTTCAAGCCCCGTGTTGACCCCTCGGGTAAAAATTATCTCGCGTCCGAGTGGGTTTGATTGTGTGTGGCTACAAATGTACCTCTGCAAACCAGCAAACTGCCTTTAATCTCTGAACACACGGATCAACGGTAAAGTCGGTTAATGAGGATCGCAGTCACACGCTGGGAGCTGGCTCCTGACACCGCCGTGCAACTGGGAGAATTATCGCAGTAGATGCATCACAAAGGCTGGATACAAAGCGACCTGCTGAGCAGTTTGATAAACAGGACAGACCACAAATGGGTGATGCTTGTCAGTTTAGAGGAATTAACCGCCTGGCTGAGAGGAATGAATAATTAGTTTAGAAAGAATGCGCACTTCGGAAGGAGGGGGTTGAACCGGGAGATGTTGATGCGTAAAAAGAAGGCCGATAGGTGTTCAAAGCGACTGATGAGCTCTATGCGTATCGAAGTCAGGGAAGTGGCGATATGTAAACATAGAGCTGCAATTAAAATCTGCAACAAATGATGAGAACCCCCATCACAGGAAAAAAAATAGTGCAGGCCGGAAAAAGAGAAACGCTGTAACAAGACTCACGAAAATGTCCTCTGCGCGCGCGTGTGTGTGAATGAAACGCTCTCAGCCTCAAGCAAAGAAGTGCAATACACATACAAATCGGTTCGAGCGGTTAGAGTCTTTGTGAGATACGTGCGCCTCCGATTAGCACGGTTGGCTACGTACGGTGCGAAAGAAGTTCAACGTACATAGTTCGAGATCACTGAAGAGATGGGAGGAGACGCACCTGTTGTACCATCGCTGAAAAGGAGTGGCTTTAGAGGCACTTGGGTGGAGCGTGCGGAGAGGATCGCGGTTGGATGGGCAGCTGAGCGGCACATTGGTTACACTCGTACCTGACAGCAAGAAAGAACCCGGGTTCGATTCCCGACTGGGGCACCTTTCTACGTTGAGTTTGCATGGTCTCCCCTGTTTCCTCTGGGCTCTGCGATCTCTTCCTATAACTATATATACTCGTTGTAACTTACTAATAGGGTTTTCCCCTTTTCTCTGGAAACAAAACTGGGAAAAAACACCCTATTAGTATATTTTGGTACTGGCAAAGAAGGTCTCATGATGTAGATGCTTACCCCGAGCTCTCATTACTCTGATAGTGCGTTGTCTTTGAACTGTGCGCCTTTTGGCGTCATCTGGTCGAACACCATATGAGACTAGGCTCTAAGAAAAGCTGTCTCTGGTGTGGACCAATCAGTTTCAAGGACAATGCATAAATTATCAGAGTATTGTTTTTTGTTTGCATTTGACTGCAAGTCTTGTGGTTAATGTTAACTTGATTCCTTGCAAAGGTGTCAGTTTTGTTGCCAGAGAAAAGGGGAAAGACCCTATTAGTATATTTTGGTACTGGCAAAGGAGATCTCATGACGTTGTAACTTTTATTGGCCAAAACATCCCGGTGCTGAAAAATCACTTCCAAATCATCCAATTTACACACAGCAGCAACATCGTCCCCTACTTCGAAAACTTTGGCCAGACCCTACTGAAAAAAAACAGCCTTGGGACTAAGAGTGAAGCTTTTCTGGGTAAACAAGCTACAACAACCAAATGGATGAAGGTGTGGGGCTGCTGTGAAAGAGAGCGAGCATTGGACAGACGGGATCAGAGGTTAGACATATCTGTGATGAGACACAAAGCCATCACGTGTTTGTGTAACATGTTTTTAACTCCATGATGCAGTTTTTTTCTGGGTTAGATCGCGTAAATATATAAATGTGCCGTTAAACCCGCCACCACCAAGGTTTGTCACGTAAACAAAACGTTGCCAATTCGTTGCTAGTACAGCACCACCGGTGTATTGGAGAGCAAAGCCACAACATTTACAATCTGAGTACGACGTTACGCCAGTAATTACAACTAGCATCATTAGGCGACAGCCAGATTTGTGGAGAAATCCTCCCGTTTCGTTCCTTAAATAGCGGGGTAGGTGTTATGACGTCACCGCTGAGCACTTCCTGAGTCAATGTGGGTGGGTGGGGGAGATTAACGGCTAATAAACTGCAGCGTAAAGTGTCTCCGTCACTGCGGGGAGGGGGGGGGAAGTGTTTGGCAATTGCTGAGGCTTCAGATTTCCACAGCACCAACAAAAGCCTAGCGAGAAAAACATCATCTTAGAGTCGGCGTTTGCACTGAAGGGCCATTTCCGTAAGGAAGTATTTTTTTGGGGAGGGTGGTTAGATGGCGGAAAATATAAAATGCGTCGTTAAACCCGCCACCGCCCAACGTAGCCAATTAGAAAGGTTTGTCACGTAAACAAAAACGTGCCAGTTCGCTACGACTTTCGGCGCACCGGTGTGTCGGACAGTAAAACGCACGACATTTACCATTCGAGTTACGACGTTTCGATGGGGAGTACAACCAGCCTCGTCAGGCGATTCGCCAGAATTGTGAAGAAGTCGCCCTGTTTCGGCCTTCAATAGAGTGGAGGATGATGTCATCGCTGTGAGCCTTTCAGGTGCGAAGACCAGAGGGGTGGGAGGTTAAATATTGGCATATAAATCACAATGGATAGCGTTAACCTGAGAAAATGGGGTAACTTTTTTTTTGGATAAAAAATAATGTAATTTGTAACGCGCGCAAATTTGCCGACGGAACGGCCGCATTTCAAAGGCGCGGAGCCAAGCTCAGAGTCACTCGAAAGTCAGGTTGTAGAGGTGAGTTGTTAAGTGTCTCTTGAAGGAGTCGATGGAGGTGATGCTGCGAATGTGCAGAGGGGATGGCGTTCCAGACTGTGGGGGCAGCCACCGAGAAGCGGCGCATAGCCGTGACCGTCCTGGATCTTGGCATCGAGAGGAGGTCATCAGTAGCACTGTGAAGCAATCTGCCGTGCGCTGTGCTGCAAGTAGTCACGAGTGAAGAGAGGTAAGGGGTTGGGTTATTAATTACGCGACCTAGTCCAACACAACCCCCCTTCATCATGGTTATCGGTCGCGAAAGTCTACTCGCGTCTTAAACTCAGGAACATCGTGGGGGGACGGGATTCCTGAGGCGTTTCTCAGTCCGGCGTTATGCTCTGTCAGCGTGCGTGCGTTTCCTTGTTAACGGCAGAATTCCGACGATGCAAATGGTGCCCTGTCAATGACAATGGCGGCCATAATGAGGGAAACGTATCTATGGGCGAAGTCAGTTTTTGTATTAAACTTTTTTGCTTCTCAAAAAACCTCTGCGCGCACAGGTGCGTGCGCATACGCATGTTTAATGGTATGCACAGCGTTTGATAAAAGACCGGATTTCATTCAAGAAGGCTCTCATGGTACAAACTGTGGAATTTCCATAATTGCCATTGGGGTTCACACACTTTTTCTCGGCACTGTTCGTTGAACTTCTTTCGCACCGTACGTTGCCAACCGTGCTAAGTGGAGGTGCGGGGTTCCCGGAGCATCTCGGCTAACCCCACCTGTTACCTTTGCCCCAGAAACGTCTCCTTCTCTAATTGGTTGTTATTTTAACCGTGCCCGTACCCGTGATTCCCTTTCCTGGCCAGCAGGTGTCATCCTGTCATTACAATAGTATAAGACGGTGGTGAGGCCGGTGCTGTTGTATGGGGCCGAGTGCTGGGCCACAAGACAGAGGGAGGACCGAAGCTATGGCAGCCACAAAGATGAGGATGTTGCGGTGGATGTTGGGCTAATCAAGGACGGCGTGAGAAAGGAAGAAGCGAGAGGAAGACTCAAGGTGGTAGAAATCACAGGGAAGGTGAGAGAGAGGAAAGGCTCTGGTGCGGTTCGGTCATGTGGAGGGACAACAGAAAAATTATGTGGGTCAAAAGGTGGCGAGTGTTACAGGTGGAAGGAAAGAGTTGAAGAGGAAGGCAGAAGATGTCGGGGGGGGGGGGGGCGATGTGGTGCGATCGGTGGCCCGAGGAGCGGAAAGAGAGATGGCGCAGGACAGGGCAGCGTGTGGAGAAGGTTGGCAAGGACAGTGGGACAAACGAGTGGAAGATGAAGGCGAATGAACACATTTAAGCGTGCACTATCCTTGTCACATTTCATTCATTGCCTGGCTTCCTCGGGAAACGGGTGAAAACAGTGTTTGTAAACACATTCACTTGCATCATTGTTGTGAGCTGGTGAGAGATTAGGTGTGTGCAATGACGGATGTTGGCACACGAGCTACTCACATTCAACTACTCATAATTCTACACCGTTTTGCCTCGAAACATAAATTACGCTTCAGTGAAAGGGCCTTTTGATTACGGGACAGGCAGATGACATTAAGTAGGGTTGAACGGGCATTTGATGTTTTGGAACCAAAGTAGCGCAACGGATTACATACAGTGACATACAGTGGCAGGATATATGACCAGTGCGCACACATTTTATAAATTTAAGACGACATTTAGAAAATATCTTGTTTTTGAATATTGTATTCAATGTGCACTCGCTTCCTAAAGAAGAATAAAAAAAAAACATGTTAAATAACGTGTAACTCATGCACCTTCGAGATATCTACTGCGTGGCAAGTGCAGTATGAATAATACTTGATGACGACAATGACGTTGCATGACCATTCAAGTATTGCAACGATGCGCTATATATAAATCTCTATATCGATGGCAACGAAGATGGGTCGGATCTCATCGCAGCACCACTCTCACTTGAATGCACGATCCCCGTGGCATTGAGGCAGCTGTTTCACACTCCCCTCTGCTGTCCACTCCGTGATGTTGCGCATTTGGCTGTCTTTGGCCCACGCCCCACCACCGCTCCCCATTGTTCGGGAGAAAGAGAAAATCTCGCCCTGGATGACAACCATGGGCGTGACGTTGAGTCACCCCCACCCACCCCCCACCCACCCACCACCCACCCCAGCCCGATACACGGCAGCTGCGAGACATCCAGGACGTCGCACGTCTTCATCACTTGAACACGCGTTCCAGTCGAGAAGCCGGTGCGTGTGGACTCGTCACGAGTCATGTTGCGAGTTCACACTTGCGGCTTTATATATTTCCACACACGCCCACGCCCCGTGTGTGTGTGTATGTGTGTGTGTATGTGTGTGTGTGTATGTGTGTGTGTATGTGTGTGTGTATGTGTGTATGTGTGTGTGTATGTGTGTGGTAAAGTTCACGAGCGTGAACCACTCCTCGACTGTTAAGGTCGTGCGCTGTGTTTGGTATTTTTGTTTCTGCCGATCAAACGAATCAACACAATGGCCCACAGCGCTCCTCCCGAGTCGTGAATAAGTTCTGGGCGCCGCTTAATTTCTCACTCGATATTTCACAGAACACTGTAAGAGCGGCCAGCTTAGAGGTAGGGATTAGAGTGCAAGTTAAGCCTATCCATAATACAGGAAACCCCCCGATTTACGTCCCCCCCACCTCCCCTTTACGTCGTTTCGCAAATACGTCGTCACTTTATTAATACCACGAACCCGATTTGCGTCGTCTCAACCTCCACACTTACGTCGCTGACTGCGTCGTCGTCCGTCCCGACGTCTCGTTTACCCGTCGCCTCTCAGCCTCCTCCTCCTCCTCCACCGCAGCCTCCCTCCCTACCCTGTACATCGCTTCCACTTATTACGTCGTTTCGATATGCGTCGTCGCTGCCGCACCTTTCAGGAACGCATCTACTGACGTAAACCGGGGATATTACCGTAGTGATCCTATATCGTTGTCACCCTATACTCCTATAAAACATATTCTTAGGTGTTTTCGGTAAAGTCACGTAGGTAAAAAATTAAAATTAATAAAAGTAAAATAAAAAATAAAATAAAAATCACGACGTTTCGGAGGCAACACAAGCTTCCATCTTCAGGTGGAACCGTCACAGCACGATAGCTGTATCAAGTGAAGACGGAAGCTTGTGTTGCCTCCGAAACGTCGTGATTTTTATTTTATTTTTATTTTACTTTTATGAATTTACATTTTTTACCTACGTGGCTTTACCGAAAAAACCTAAGAATATGAATCCTTGCAGTCACGAAAGCTTCAAATCTAGAATCCTATAAAACACTTTGAACAGATCTGTGAAACGACACCAACGCAATATAACGAGGAAAAAAATTAAGGCCGCGAGATGGATGTGGCGTGCCAAAGATTAATTCGTGGAACGGAACAGCGTTCCCCCAAATTCCACGTGTGTCGGGAAGGACCGGCTCCGATGTGCGGGTCAGTGAGTGTTCACACCTTGAACCTCGTTCCGCATTTACACAACAATGACACCTGGAGAATCCGCACATGGATGTCCCGTGGGGCTCTGCGCGTGCCACACCTTGAACACACTCGCGCTGGAATCAACGGCGACTGCAAATTCTTTCGTCGTCGTTGTTGTTTTAAACTAAACTATGTTTTTTTTTACCAGGTAGAATCCACTGAGCCATATATCATAGCTCTTTTCTCAGAAGCGACCTGGCTATCACAAATGATAGCCCAACGAAGTGGCTTATCGTGTGGAAATGTATAGCAGCCAAATACTCTATAAACGCGTGTTTGTTGATTCTAAATGTGGAGGGGGAAAACCTCGGAAGACCCTGAGGAAAATCCACGCGACCACGGGGAGAGAGACACGCACACTCCACATATACAGCAGCATGCATTGTCAGGGGTCTGGATCGAACTCACGACCTCCTGCATAGCAGGCGAGGTAGTTAACATCTCCTAGCCACCGTAATGATGCTGAGAGAGAGACACACATAAACTACAAATATACAGCAGGCGTCAGGGTCGGTATGGAACCCACGACCTCCTGTATACCAGGCGAGGTAGTGAACATCTCCTAGCCACCGTGATGATGCTGAGAGAGAGACACACACACAAGCTCCAAATATACAGCAGCAGGCGTCAGGGTCGGTATCGAACCCACGACCTCCTGTATACCAGGCGAGGTAGTGAACATCTCCTAGCCACCGTGATGATGCTGAGAGAGAGACACACACACAAGCTCCAAATACACAGCAGCAGGCGTCAGGGTCGGTATCGAACCCACGACCTCCTGTATACCAGGCGAGGTAGTGAACATCTCCTAGCCACCGTGGCACCCCAACGGCAGGGTAAGGGGCCCATCGTGTGACGGGCTGATCATCGCGTGACTTGGGAACAATCGCCAAAGGGAGCCGCTGCCCCATGATAGCAGTAGTCTCAAGTGCTGCTAGCGAGCACCTATGAAGGTAGTGTACCGCTTAGCGCGCTGCACTATGAAGCCGGCGACCCGAGGCTGTCTCCTACTCAAGGCCAACAGCCAGTGACGATTATCTGGACCGGTGCTGGGCCTCCCCTAGGTCGACTCAGCCTCAAATGAGTACCTGGTGCAGTGTGTAAAAATCATCGCCGTTGGGGAGACAAAGGTGGTCGGGCGTGGTGCTGGCCACCCACCCCATCGTGTGCCGTGCCGGCCTTCATAGGTGCTCGCTAATAGCACTTGCCCCAATAGCCTGTTACAGGCTATGCGGGAGATCTTCGTCTTTGTTATATGGTACGAACAGGGTTGTGGTGCAAAGTGTTGTATTTACAGCTGGAAGGGCTACAGGAAGAAGTACCTCGAGTGCTCCTCCACGCTGGCGAGACTCGTCTGGGGAGAGGTCGGAATACCCACAACTGTACCCCACCACAGCGATCACACGATCGACTGCGGCATTCTCACGAATACTGCCCATCGACTAACTGTGGCATGTTCACGTACACTGCGGGGTAGACACGTGTGTTAATTGATATACCGCCCCCTCCCCCTATATTACTCATCAGCCATGATCTATTCACTGCTGAGTTCTATATAATATTAAAGAAAAAAATCATTACAAACAGATCACCGCCATCGTCAACTCAACTTATAACACAATTTATTTACCGCGAATTTAGCTTTTTATTTCCCCGTGTTATGTAAAACGAAGACGACTTCCCCATTCCCTTTTTAAATCGTCAAACTTCCTGCGGCTACATGACCAGCGGCGAGGCCGAGGCAATGATATTTCACACCGATGTGCACGTTGCCAAATGTGGCGACACCTCTTGTCATCCTTTGCGAGAGCCGGCGTTGAGTCGACTCTCTACTGAGAGCCAAAACCCCGGCAACTTTTGTCATGGAACACATTTCGTAAACAATATTTTTTTTAAAAACACGTCTACCTATCTGCTGCCAGTTGACAGTAGCTATATGGTTACCGTTTTAGTATTTTCCCATCGAATGATAGTATTGAATTTGTCAGCGTAAATTTATTCATATTCTTGGTTCTTTCGGTAAAGTCACGTAGAAGGGAAATAATCAAATAATAAAAATTAAACAATAAAATTCTCACTACGTTTCGATTGCAACACAAGCAATCATCATTAGGTGTGAAAACCACAGCAAGAAATATTTGAAATTTTCTTTACAGAAAGAACCAAAAATATGAATCCCTGCAGTCACGAAAGCTTTAAATCGAAAAATAAATGTATTCATTAACTTGGTGGACGCATCTTTCTCGGCGCCTCTGGACAGCGTAGACGTTTCAGAACGCCGTGATTTTTATTTTTATTTTATTTTTGTTTTACTTTTATTAATTTTAATTTTAATTTTTTAATCTAAATATACAGCAGGCGCCAGGGTCAGGATAGAACCCACGACCTCCTGCACACCAGGCGAGAGAGTTAACATCTCGCCACCGTGACGCCCACGTAAGTGACCACAGTCTCCGCAAAATGACCGGGCAGTGTTCAATTTTCCATTGTGCGTCATCGCCATCATCATCATCATCATCCGGTATCTGCATCGGCTGCCGCTACTGCAGCCATGGATTGTTGAAGTGGATGCGGTTTCGGGCCCGAGAAGCTTCGTTTGAGTTCGTGGGCGGCTCTTTTCGCGTGGAGGGGTTCGTGCGCGGCTCCGTGCAAGCTCCGTTCGGCAGGCGGTGGTCAATTTTACGCGAAAATGAGACGGACGTCGTGGTCCCTTTGAAAGCTCGCTCGCTGAAGTCCCTGAAATGACCTCTCCGCGAACGCAGATAACGACCTGCGATGGGAGAGAGGTTGGGGGGGCGTGCCCGTTAAATCAAAAGTTCACTTAATCCGGAGACAAAGTTCAGAGGCACGGCTTGCTCTCCTCTAGCAGGTTTCTTTTTTGTTTTACATCGGCAATGCGTGAAGACGACGGTTCCCATCCCCACCCCGCCCCGCATCAGATGCTCGACGCGGTTTTGCTAATCTGATTAGATTTGAAATCTTAGAACAGGACAGCCTCCCTTGCGGCAGTCTTGATTGCCAGGCACAGAACAAACAGTCGTGCATTACCGACGCAAACCAGAACAATTCTCTCTTCCACTTGTGCCGACTGGAATAGAATTGTGGCTCATCAATTACCAACGACACGGCCCCACCATCGAGCAAAAACCTGGCCTGCGAAAGTGTCTCTCTCTCCTCCAAACAAAGATTCTCCCCGTGTAGCCAAAACAGACTGTTGGGGCAAGTGCTGTTAGCGAGCCACCTGTGAAGGCCGGCAAGACACACGAGGGTGGATGGCCAACACCATACAATCACAAAGACCAAGATCCCCCATGTAGCCTAAACAGACTGTTGGGGCAAGTGCTGTTAGCGAGCCACCTATGAAGGCCGGCACGGCACACGAGTGTGGATGGCCAGCACCACACAATCACAAAGACAAAGATCCCCCGTGTAGACTTAATAGACTGAAGGGGCAAGTGCTGTTAGCGAGCCACCTATGAAGGCCGGCACGGCACACGCGGGTGGATGGCCAGCACCACACAATCACGAAGACAAAGATCCCCCGTGTAGACTTAATAGACTGTTGGGGCAAGTGCTGTTAGCGAAACCACCTATGAAGGCCGGCACGGCACACGAGTGTGGATGGCCAGCACCACACAATCACAAAGACAAAGATCCCCCGTGTAGACTTAATAGACTGTTCGGGCAAGTGCTGTTAGCGAAACCACCTATGAAGGCCGGCACGGCACATGCGAGGGGTTGGGTGACCAGCACCACAAAACGCACGTACACGTACACACACATGCCGAAAGGGCCAACATTTCAAGAGTATACATACAGGTGAGTGTCTAGTTTTCACTGGCCTGAACCAGTTGGTATTTACGAGATCTAAGGGGGGATGGGTGGGGGGGGTCACTGCTGGACTCTTTGAAGCGTGTGCTTGTGAGAGTAAGGGCAGATGTCATTAAGTCTCAAACATCCCTGGCAGGACAGATTGAACAACGTATGTACGTTAAACTTCTTTCGCACCGTACGTAGCCAATCGTGCTAAGGGGCCATCCATTTAGTAGGTACGCAAAAATTTGTCAAAACTTGACCCTTCCACCCCCTCCCTGTACGCACGCCGACTTTTACCCCCCCCCCACCACCTGCGTACGTACGATTGATTTCCCCAACCCCCCCCCCCCCCGAATTCGAAAGAACGGCCGATATTTAATCGACGCAAAAACAATAAAGGATTAATAATCTTCTTGGTTCTTTCGGTAAAGCCACGTAGAATGGAAATAATAAAATAATAAAAAATAAAACCTAATAAAATCATATAATATTATAAAATAAAATTATAAATTAATATTTTCATATAATGATATTATAATATTAATAATAATAATATTCACGTGTTTAAGCAAACAGATAGCAGATAGTCCACCGCCGGACTATATAACTCTTTTTAAGACAAATGTAGACAAATTATTATCGAGGCTTCACCCCCGCCCCCCCCCCCCCCCGTTTCCTATGCGTTCGCACATTGTCGGTAGACCCCCGAAACCCAAGCGACGCATTGGGGTTAACCCCCCCTCCCCCCTCCATGCGAACCTACTCAATTGATGTCCCCGTAATCGGAGGTGCGCGAGGGAAGGACAACAAACTAACACACACAAAGGCATTTCTAAAGTAAATGAGTTCGTCAATTTAGGTGATGATTTCAAAGTGCACACATCTCCCGTGGCTTCCTAATGTCGGAAGGAAGAGCGTTCCAGACGGCCGCAGGAGCGCAACTGAAGGCGCGCGATGCTGTCCGATTCATAGACGCACAACGTATTTGTTCCGCCGTTCCATAGATTATATTTTTATCACGTGAGCATGCCTCACTTGAATCCAAAACATTAGTCGCTGTCGCACGTACTCTGGGTTCTTGCTGTCACGGAATTGCCTTCAACGCGACGGATCACTGCCGTGTTGCTAAAGTCTCCAGGCGATACTACGATGTTATCATTTCCTGTCGTTGGATACGGGCTCCACAATCATCATGTACTCGGCTGGTTTTACGAAATATAGCTAAACCACGATTATCGCTGCCCATTGATGGGGGGGTGTTCTTCTCTAAAATATGTTATTCCCTCACCAAAAATAGTTGACTAAAAGTCCAAACTCGGTCATTGAAGTAAACAAAAAATAGTATGGTTTTCTTTTTCGGTGTTAAAGTAGTAAAGTAGTACTTATCGAGATGCCTGCCAGGGTATTCGTGACGACATGGTGGTAATTTGAAGTCGGAGAGTCGAGCAAAAACCGAAAACCGAATCTAAGTTACTTTTGTGCGTTCATGAAAATGCACTACGCCGTAACGAATCAAAACAAACCAATTAACATTCCATAACAATTATCAGACTTAGTCGAAGCCATACTTTGACGATTACGCTCTCGGGTGACGCTACCGTTAAACCAGAAAACTAAATTTCCATTTAAAGCTTTCGTGACTGCAGGGATTCATCTTCTTGGTTCTTTCGGTAAAGTCACGTAGAAGGGAAATAATAAAATAATAAAAAATACAACTTTAGAAAATTTAATTCTCACGACGTTTCGGCCACAACACAAGGACGGCTGCTTGTGTTGTGGCCGAAACGTCGTGAGAGTTTTATTTTATTATGTTTTATTTTTATTATTTATTATTTCCTTTCTACGTAACTTTACCGAAAGAACCAAGAAAACAGAAAACTAAAATCGTCATAAATGGCAGGAAAAACAAATTAACGAAGCCTTCACTTACAAATAAATATGTACCTCGGTTTGTCTCTCCGTAGCGGACGGCGCATCGCTCGTGTGAGCACCACGATTTGTGGCAAACCACAATTCAGTCAAACAAAGTCCACCACGTGTTAGCCCCACATGGTAGGCCGCACGAATGAAGGTGACGTGAACATCCTTCGACTGCCATTCACGCCCATGCCTTAAGTCTTTTAAATATCACAACGCGACAATCGATAACGTTTATAGACACTCGAGGCTACATGCATGGGAGCCGGCAATGGAGCTTCTCCACGGGAAGTCTTTGAGTTGCTATTTTTTGAGTGAAGATACGAAATAAAAAAAATTCTTCTTACCAGAAGTTAACCTTTCGAGACCGTTTTGAACCGAGACGATCAGTAAACCGGTTCAAACCGTTTTGGGTTCACCCGAACCGTAACCGACCGTTTCGACTCCGTCTTTGACGCCAGAATATCGGTCGGTTTAGTGTCATTATTTCATTTAGTTGTTGAGCCACTGCAATGCAGAATGTGCCCTGTGAACGTTAGGGGTTGTTGTAGAGGGGTATTGGTCAGGATAAAACGATACAGCAAAAAAATGTGTGGACTCCACCTGTTCCATCCGTATGGGATCTAGCGTTTCCCTCTCGCACGCGTGAGTTTTTCTCCGCGCTCTTCATGTACAAACACTCATTTGATTGGCCCGTAACACCTTCAATGTACAGAGAACCGCAGAACCTTGGTGGCGAGAAGGTGGAGTCAGCTCACCGCGTGGCTGCTGCTGCTACCGCTGCCTTTCCCGCTGATCTGTGGTTCTCTCCTCGTGCCGACTCTGAGTCGCCATTCTCTCTCTACGAGAACACCGTGTGGCGGTGGACGGTGGTGAACGTGGTGGTAGTGGTGGTGGTGGCAAAGCGTTACAACGTTGAAATCATTATTAATCTTCACCTTAAAAACTCATCGAGATGCACAGTGTGATCTCTTGCGTGAAGGAGACCAAGCATCCATCATCAGAATCTGAATCTTTATTTATACTGCAGGAGGAAACCGATGAGCTATACAGTTATTTTTCACAGATGTCCAGTACAAACAGTACAAAAACATGACAGTAGTGCAAAGCACAAAAAAGGTAAACAAATAACGCAAACATAAACGAACACAACTGAACCATCCGCACCCTACTCGGGAAAGCCCACCGAGGTATTCACTTATTTTCAGAAGCGACCTGGCCACAAGTGATAGCCCAACAAAGTGGCTCATCATTTGGACATTTACAGCACCAAAATAATCTAAATGATCCCAATGCATGTTTCTAAATGGGGAGTGAAACCCCGACCACGGGGAGAACATGCAGACTCCAAATACACAGCAGGCGTCAGGGTCGCGATCGAACCCCCGACCTCCTGCATACCTGGCGTGCAAGATAACATCACACCGCCGTGGCTTCCCTTGAATGAATAAATAAAACACATGAGATCAGAGTGCATCATCAGATCCCAGGCTTCGACAAGGAGGTGAAACAAAAACAGGTCCCAGACCACATCAAGACAGCAGACAGTTTCTCAAAAAAAAATGTACATTAAAATTGAGCTCTCAGTACATTCTGCTTCGGAATATTTTTAGAAAGAAACGCTGGCCACAATAATGAAAAAAACCCTAATTCAATCGAGTCACCTTCATTGCAATACCAGTTGTTATTGTTGTATAACCACCGGCGTTGCCTTGTAAGGTTATTGTGAAAGAGGTAGGGGGCAAACCAGTAGTCGTGATTATGTGGCAGTGTGAAAGGTTTTGTCATTTGTACACACGTTACATTTTTCATGCCCAGGGGCCACCATTACTGACGGAATTTAGTGGTTGGAATTAACAACAACAAAAATCCCCTCCACCCATGTCCAGTAAGGTAATTAAAACAAAACAACCTTAACACCTTTGTAATTTCAACGCGTGGCCGAATGCATTAAATGCCAAGCCACGTGGCCCACATTAAAAGTGGTTGGAGAGCTGTTCTGAATGTCCTTCCAGCACAAGGGAAAAGAGTGGCCCCAGGAAAAAAACCCACTCACAAACCTCTTCAGTGGTTTCTTTTTTTACATGGATTACAATTGAGTGAGCTTTGTAACCCCGTATCTCACTCACGATGGGCTTTGTTACGGTTGCATGCTGGGCTAATTTTTGTTTCCATGGAATATTTTACCTGAAACTTGTGCCGGATAGAGGTGGGCTAAACGGGCGTGGCACGGGGTAAAACAAAAATCAATGGGCTGATGGATGGACAGGGCCGTTTATAGTGGCGGGGTGGGGTGGTGCAGGGCCGGGAGCAAACCACACCGTATGGGTCCCGCTCCCCACTGACCCGACGCCTTCAAACTCAATCGGAAATATTGCATCTCATACCGTGACATCGAAGTGTGGGGGGCGCCCCCCAAACCGCGGGGCCCGGGTGGTAACCCAGATTCGCTGTGGTACGCTAGGGGGGAGGACGGCTCTCTGTGTGTGGATTCATCGCGGCTGTGAACGACTATGTTTGATGTGTGTGTGTGTGTACACACGTACGCGCGTGCGTGTACGTAGCCTATACGCCGGCTCGTAATTATGTAACGCGATCGAACTTCACGCCAACTATTCTCAGAGCCAAGGAAAACAAGCCGGGGTTCTCAAGGCCTCGACACAAAACAATAACTGGCCTAGCCAATGGAAAAGCGCCGAATGTTTCGCTGTCCTTGCTGTTAACAAAGTGATGTCAATCAACGTCATGCGAGAGGCAATCGCGAAATCAGGTATTTTAGAATTTAGAAAGAATCGCTTTTCTCCAAGGAGAAAAAAAGCCTCTGTAATTTGTCGATGATGCTCGTGTATTATTAACCCACTGTCAGTCACCCGTGTCTTTCACATTCCCTCCTCGCTGATTCACAAACAAGTTTTGTCTTACGAAAACAATTCCATGCGCCGAATTAAAATAATAATAATTCTGATGAGTATTAGGAGTACTTTACAGCATTTGAGTCAATCCACTGATGGATGATTGCCTCCCCACGCCCCGTGCCAGTCATGTCAGAGGTCGGGGTTGTTTTAACATACTTCACTGCAGGCATCAACTCCCCCAATGATGCCAGGGCCCGGAATTAAACTCGGGTCGCCAGGCTCGAGCACCAACGCGGCGTCCCCCATCCCAAAATCGATCGTGACTCCATTTATGTATCGATTCAAATTATCCCCCAAACAAAGTCAGTGTACGCGTATGGGTCTCGATGTCAGTCTGTGGGTTTCCATGGAAGTCTGTGCATCTCTGTGTTAGTTTGTCTCACTCAATGGATCTGCATCCAAGTCCACGTACGTCTGTGGGCGACGATGCAAGTCCGTGGGTCTCTGTGTAATGCTGTGGATCTCTGTGTGAGTAGGTCGTGTAACCGCTATGGCTATGTTTGTAAGCACACGGGGTCTCTCTATGCTAGTCTAAGGATGGAAACAATAATAATAATAATTGTTATCACTTTTCGCTTTAACACGTAGGCTTTCACGACCAATATTATTCATAATAAAGGTTTTTGGGTTTGGTCGCGTAAGTATAAATGTGTCGAAACCCTCCACCACCCGACACAGCCAATCAGTGAGGGATTTGTCACGTAAACAAAACGCCAAATTAGTTCACTACTTCAGCCCACCGGTTTGTTGGAGAGTGAATCCACAACATTTACAATCTGAGTAGTACGACGTTTCCGCTGGCAATTACATCCAGCATCATCGGGCGATTTGCCCGATGATGCTGGATGTCGTACTCAGATTGTAAACGTTGTGGAGGGTTTCGACACACTTCTACTTACGCGATCTAACCCAAAAAGCTTGATATATGAACGTTTTCGCTTCTCCACGCTGGAGAGTGCGTGTTGTTCAAGTGGCCGAGTGGTAACCAGAACTGGTTCAGATGTCACACTCTCCATTGGCATTAACTAGGGCCACGGACCAAACTCGAGTGGCTGGATTCCCAGCGCGATGCACTGAGCGACCGCTGCATCACAGATAGACACGAACCAGATCAGATTAAAAATCGGAATATGTATTTATACTGGAGGTATCCGATGAGCTTTACATCTATTTGTTTTCACAGATGTCCAATTGGAGCAGGTCAGAACGATAGGAGTCCAAACTATAGGAAATGTCAAATCAAGGTAAAGGCGTAGCTCTAGAGAGCCACCTCCAGAGGGTATTTGGCCTACTCTTCCACGCTTGCCAGACATCTTGGGGGAGGTGGTAGTACCCACACTTAAACCACCCCCACATCTGAATTGAACGCGACTTTGTTATTCGTCAAGGAAATTGATTCCCTAACAAAAAATAGTTTTCAATCGTGGTTCAAACGGGTACAAACCTCTTATTTGCAGAACGAATTCACTAAATGTGCCGACCAACAAAAACACAATTGACCAGAGGGGTTTGCGTGCATGACCGTGGTGAATGCTTGGACATTGAAAAAAAAGAAAGGCACGTGGCTTAGCAATTGTAATGATTAATAAACACGCGTTAGACACACGCACGCGCTGTGCTGAGTGGCAGGAAATACAACAACTCGGTGTTCCATTAACAGAACACGTAAAAGCTGTTAACATTCTACAGCATATTGGTGCCATCTGCATTCGCTATGTCAGCTTGCCGCCACGCGCACCGTCACAGTCCCATAATCAGCGGGTGGGGTGGTGGTGGGGGGTGACAATCATACATTCCCCGAGCACAGTATGTGTAGATTTTTTTATCGAAAGTTTACGATCGGCGTTGGAGACATCGTCGCCATGAATCCCGCCATCTGCAATGTTTCACATTTCACCGAGTCGAGCGGCTGGTTGCTCCTGAAATCGGTGGCGCACCGAGAGGGCTTCAGTGGCCCTTCCTCGCCGCTACGCTCGGGGTCCAATGCGCCAGTGTTGTGCCCTGCCCTCGTGCGTTGGCAGTGCCAGTGCAGTGTGCGGCGTTCACATTTGACGTGAAAACGTAGCGTTTAGAATGTTTTTGGGGTGTTTTGTCGGTTAGATTGTTTTGTCGTGAATGTTGTACGGGAGTGAGAGGCCTGTCAGAGTGACCCCGTACTGTGGCGGAGTGAGATCTGCCGCGGTCCCTTTGTTGTTCTATGTAACAAAAAAAAATTTGGCCTGAGAATGCGACAAATGAATAAAAAAAATTCGTCCAAAAAAATGTCCTCGTATATTTTTTTTTTTCAAAATACATTTTCAGAAGAGTCGCTCAATGTCACCGAAGAAGTCCAGAGATTTTTATCGCGACACTTTATTTTAGGATTGGCGAAAGCCCCGGCGACACATCGGCGACGCGGACTGATTTTGTTTGGGAGTTTCGCTGAAGCGCGGTCGATTCAGTTTGCGCGAGTTTGTGTTTTTTATACTTTTTGGTTCTTTCGGTAAAGTCACGTAGTTAGAAATAAAATAAAATAAAACAAATCACGACGTTTCGATCGCAACACAAGCGGTCGTCATCAGGCCTGAAACGTCGTGATTTATTTTATTTTATTTCTACCTATGTGACTTTACCGACAGAACCAAAGAGTGTGGATTCCTGCAGTCACGAAAGCTTCAAATCTAGATTGTTTTTTTACTTGCAAGGTGCGCGTCTGCGCGTGGCTCCATCCCCATTTTGGTATTTTGCTCCATAATAGAAGCTTTCATGGGGAGTTAGTTCCCAACCCCGCTTTGTCAATCCATCTTGCTTTACTGCATCAAAACTACACCACGTACAATAAACCAATTTTTTATTTCAAATTATTGTCGTGCTATGTACAATTTTATAATTGCCGTAAAGCGCCTTAGTAAAGGCCTTTGCTAAAGTGCTATATAAATCTCATTAAGATAAGATGATCAATATAAATGTGTCGTTAAACCTGCCACCACTCGACACAGGAAATTCGTAAGGTTTGTCACGTAAACAACACGTGTCACTTCGTTACTAGTACAGCACACCGGTGTGTTGGAGAGTAAACCCACAACAACATTGACAGTTGGAGTTCGACGTTTCGCCAGTAATTACATCGAGCATCATCAGGCTACAGCCAGAGTTGTGCAAAAATCCTCCGCCGGGGGTCTTTCGCGAAACAGGACCATTTATTTTTCGATTTAAAGCTTTCGTGACTGCAGGGATTCATCTTCTTGGTTCTTTCGGTAAAGTTACGTAGAAGGGAAGTAATACAAGATATATAGTCAATGCCAGTGAGTGGACTGCGGTCTGAAAGTCACCGTAAACGTGAACACAATCAGTTAAGATCCGAAATGGTTTATTACGTCCTTCCAATGATTGCTGAGCCAGAATCCATCTTCTCGGTTGCAATTGTCTCTGTGTTTGTATATGTGGATCGCCTCATGAACGAATCTCTCATGGTAGCCAGATGGCTTGCAGAGAACCTCTGTCTTGGAGAAGTCAATGTCATGTGAGCCCACTGAATTGTAACAGTGATCTGCCACGGCTGAGGTGTCCGTCCTACCGTGTTTCAGGTCTGCTTTATGTTCACGGATGCGGTCCGAGACATGTCGTTTGGTTAACCAAACTATATATCTTGTATTACTTCCCTTCTACTTGACTTTACCGAAAGAACCAAGAAGAGGACCATTTGTCCACACATCTTGTGTCGGGTGGTGGCGTGTTTAACGACACATTTATATTTACGCGATCTAACCCAAAAAAATCCTCTTATTGTGGATAATGTCGGTCGCGATAGCCTGCCTCGTGTTAACATAACCTGTCACGTTGCAAATGGGGGGGGGGGGGGGTGGTGAAATGGGGAGGGGGGAGGCACAATTTTGAAGGATGCAGCCCATGTCAAGCAGTGCTCGGCACCCATCGGCAGAGCCTGCTAATTAAACACGGAGGTAGCAATGGACAAATAACGCGGTGATGATAACCGCAGACATTTGTTCGATGGAGAGCCCATCGAGACTGAAATCCATTGGGGGTGAGGGAGGGTTTGTTTCTCTTCACGAGAGACAACATTGATGAACAACAGAGGAAATGTCATCGTTCAGAATGAAGTCCTTTTATCATTCACGCCGATTGAGAGGTCGCGGTGGTGCAGCGGTTGGCACGCTGCGTTGTAAACCCCACGAACCCCCCCCCCCCAGGGTCGAGGGAGGCTGACGTCAGCCGAGAGTGACCTCTGACCTAGTCCTGGGGCTCCCCTCCATCACCATCTAACAACGACCAGCGTGGTGAAGTATAGTCAATCCTGGCACGATTGACACCGCGTGCGGAGGCCTTCATCCAGCAGTGGATTGACAACAGGCACGCGTGTTTTATTATCATTACTATCATGTTCACGTCGCAGGACGCACGGTGCGTTTAACAAATGATGCGTTAGGTTTGTTGTCAGCTGTCGTGGCTGTGACGGTTCCACCTGAAGACGGAAGCTTGTGTTGCCTCCGAAACGTCGTGATTTTTATTTTAGTTTACTTTTTAATGTTTTACCTACGTGACTTTACCGAAAAAACCTAAGAATATGAATAGGTTTGTTGTCCTTTCCCCGCACCTGCGATTGGCACGGCTGGCTACGTACGGTGCGAAAGAAGTTCAACGTGCACTGCGTTAGCAGCGGTGAACGAGCACAAACAACAAAAGAGAGGTTTTTTTTGGGTTTCGATCGCGTAAATATAAATGTGTCGTTAAACCCGCCACCACCCGACACAGCCAATTAATAAAGCTTTTGTCACGTGAACAAAACGTGGCAATTCGTTACTAGTTCAGCACACACCACCGTATTGGAGAGTAAACCCCACAACATCGACAATTCGAGAACAACCGTCATCACCAGTAATTACAACGAGCGCCATTAGGGGACAGCCAGAATCTGGTGTTGTACTCCAATTGTGAATGTCCTGGTGTTTACTCTCCATCACAGCGGTGTGCTGGACTATTCACGAATCGGCAGGTTTTTTTTACGTGACAAACATTACTTCATTGTCTGTGTCGGGTGTAGGCCTCGGCAAGGTAAGGTAAAAGTGTAAAAACAACGAGCCTACCTTTACCCTACCTTTTACCTTACCACAATACAATCACTGTACCCTACCTTTTACCCTTTAGCAGGTCAGGTAAAAGGTAAAAAGCAACGAGCCTACCTTTTACCCTACCCTTTACCCTTACCCCTTGGCATGTCGACACCTTTACCTTTACCCTTTTACCCGGTAAAAAAGGTACAATTACCTTACCTTGCCGAGGCCTAGTAGGGTGGTGGCGGATTTAACGACGCATTTATATATTTACGCGATCTAACCCCCCAAAAAAAAACCCTCTATTATTGGATAATATTGGTCGCAAAAAGCCTACCACGTGGTAAACCGCCGAATAACAAACACAGCTCAACACATCCGTCAAGAATAACACCGCAGATTGTTTTTAAACCAAATCAAAAGTTATACAACATGGGCGACGTTTCGGGCAATGGGCCCTCTTCACACCGCATAGAGAATACACGTACAATTATTTATTTTATGAAGATTGACATTTGGAGGCGCTCCATTCGTTCCGTGCACTGTTCGGTTTTTTTAGTTGGGCACTTACCGACGGGATCCAGAGTTTATTTCTGCCGGACTTTACCCAAACGCTGGTGGTGCAATCTACTCTGTTTTTAGTTGTCAAAGGGGGCATTGCAGCCTTGCGAACAAACAAGATCGACAGTGAACATAAGAATGTGCATTTTTATAGCCATGTGTAAAAAATTTTATGTAAGATCACCGTGCCCTGCATATGCTAATTTGTACCTCTTGTATAACCCTACACCACTCGATAAAGCCAATAAGATCAAGTTGTCACATCGCGGGCCAATATGCCAATTAAACTGAACTATACTATTTTTGTTTTAATCAGGTAAGGCCCTCTGAGCTATGTAGCTCTTTTTCAGAAGCGACCTCGCCACAAATGAGAGCTCAACGAAGTGGCTTAACATCATCACGTGGGAATGTATAGCAGACAAATAATCTAAACGCGCGATGTTGATTCTAAATGTGGAGGGGAAAACCAGAGAACCCGGAGAAAAATCCACGCGACCACGGAGAGAGAGAGAGAGAAACGCGAAAACTCCAAATATATAGCAGGCATCAGGGTCGGGATCGAACCCACAATCTCCTGTATACCAAGCGAGGAAGTTAACCCCTCTTTCCACCGTGGCGGTGATTTTGGTTCATCAGCAAAACCGGCGGAATGTTGGCAGTTTTTAAATACGACGTTTCACTGTTTAACAAGAGCTCAACCTCCATGTGACAGAGATTTAATTAAAAACAATCACGACAAGAAGAAATGGCAGAATGTTGCTTGGGCTTTTCAACATTCCGCCTTCGGATTTTGCGAGGAAAAAAACAACTTAAAGAAATGTGCATATTTTCACAGTTGACAACTTGATTTGATTGGCGGCGTCGGTGTGTTCGAGATTAACACATTGGCATGATGAATGACGCAATGATCTACCCACAAATATTAAGCAATTATAAATCGTGGCATTTGTCGTGAAAGCCTACGTACAACGTGTCCATTGTGTGGGTAACACATGCGATATATTTTAAACTAAACTATAAAACAGTTTATTTTTTATTTCACCAGGCAAGGCCCCACTGAGATGTTATAGCTCTTTTAAAAAGCTACCTGGCCACAAATGACAGCTCGACGAAGTGGCCTTATCACGTGGAAATGTATATCAGCTAAATGTGGAGAGAAAACCCGGAGGACCAGGAGAAAAATCCTACGTGACCACGAGGAGACAGACACGCAAACTCCAAATACACAGCAGCAGGCGTCAGGGTCGGCCTCGATCCTACGACCTCCTGCATACCAGTCGAGGGAGTTAACATCTCCGAGCCACCATGATGATGATGAGAGAGACACGCAAACTCCAAATATACAGCAGGCGTCAGGGTCAGGTTTAAACCCACGACCTCCTGTATACAGGGTGAGGTAGTTAACATCTTCTAGCCACCGTGATGATGATGATGATGAGAGAGACACGCAAACTCCAAATATACAGCAGGCGTCAGGGTCGGGTTTGAACCCACGACCTCCTGTATTCCAGGCGAGGTAGTTAACATCTCCTAGCCACCGTGATGATGATGAGAGACAGACACGCAAACTCCAAATATACAGCAGCAGGCGTCAGGATCAGGCTCGATCCCACGACCTCCTGCATACCAGGCGAGGTAGTTAACATCTCGCCACCGTGGCATCCCATGAGGCACCATCCCTTTCCAAGGAGGTGTGCTGTCTAAGCCCACGTCGTTTTCTTTACCGTTTTAATATTATTATTCGTGTTTTTCGGTAAAGTCACGTAGATAGGGTCAAAGAAAATAACAAAAATCTACGACGTTTCGATCGTAACGCAAGCGGTCGTCATCAAGAGGAAAGAAGAGAGGAAAGCTGCTGAGGCAGACTGTTTTAAAGGGTCATAAACGAAGTGGGCGGGGCTATTGATGTTAATGTGAGAAATTAGCAAGTTAATGGGAGATCTGAGGACGACCCTCACGACGAGCGCGCAGAGGTGGCTATGTTAACGTGAGAGAAATTATCATTTCGATTTAAAGCTTTCGTGACTGCAGGGATTCTTCTTCTTGGTTCTTTCGGTAAAGTCACGTAGAATGAAAATAATAATAAAATAATAAAAAATAAACATAATAAAATAATTCTCACGACGTTTCGGCCACAACGCAAGCAGCCGTCTTCAGGTGGAGAACAGGTCTTGCGTTGTGGCCGAAACGTCGTGAGAATTATTTTATTATGTTTTATTTTTATTATTTTATTATTTCCATTCTACGTGACTTTAGCGAAAGAACCAAGAAGAGAAATGATCATGTTAATCGCAGAGCCGTCGTCACCTCGGCGCATGAGGTGGCCGAGAAATGTAACCCATACTCTTTGGTTCGTTCGGTAAAGTCACGTAGGTAGAAACATAAAATAAAACGAAAAAATAATATATCACGACGTTTCGATCGCAAACACAAGCGGTCGTTCTCATGGCGAGCGCGCCGAGGTGGCTTTTTTTTGTTGTTTTATATTTCCATTATTTTATTATTTCCCTTCTACGTGACTTTACCGAAAGAACCAAGAAAATAGAATGTGTGGCTTAACCTGTTAATGCAAAATCAGAGAGCCGCAAATAACAACAAACATCGGAAGGTAGGATGGAAACATCACAGCCAGTTATGACTTAAACTGGTTAAAGACGTCCTTCCAATGATTGCTCAGTTTGTACCCATCTTCTCGATGGAAAGTGTGTCTGTGTCTATATATCTGGATGGCTTCATGAACGAATCTTTGTTGATAGCCAGTGGGTTTGCAAAGTACCTTCGTCTTGGAGAAATCAATTTCGTGTGAGCCCACCGCATTAAATGAATGATCAGCCACGGCCAAGGTATTAGTCCTACCGTGTTTCAGATCTGCCTTATGTTCACGAACACGGTCCGAGACATGTCGCTTAGTTTCCCCAATGTAACCACTGCCGCAGACACAGCTTAGTTTGTAGACGCCGGGGTATTGCATGTCATGGATCACATCCTTCACAAATGGGATCAGATCACGTTTTAATATTGCCTTTAAGCATCATATGTTCTCTTCGCCGCGTGTTTCTCTTTCTCTCTCGCAACATATTATTAACCGCGCGTGCATCGCTCCGCGTTTATTTGCGCATTACAAACATCAAAAAAAATGATCCCTCCTTTCTGGCCACAAATGACAGCTCAACCGTTGTCCTTTGAAATGAAATCGAAGTAAAGAAATAATACCGGTAGGAACCACCTGGTTCCACCAGCCCACAGGGGATTATTGTGTCCGTCCGTCCTGCATCCAAAAATGGGAGGGGTCGGGCTGGGTGGAGAGGGGAGGGTGGGGAGGGGCTGGGCGGGAGAGGGTGGGGCTGGGTGGGGAGGGTGGGAGGGGTGGGGCTGGGTGGGGAGGGGCTGGTCACCCCGTGGTGCCCTTATAAAACTCAACGTTTAACCTACTCACGCCGGCTTGTGCCCACCCTCACAGTCGGCCATATTTGCGGAATACACCACGCCACCGTTGACTCTAGCCATTGACCGAGCAACCCAACGTTCCTACACCAGCTCCCTCCGCAGCAGGAATGTGTTCCCAAACCGCCCGTGGCTGGCTTAGCCTGCACGGTTCACCGGTGGCCCAAACTGCAATGCCCCGACCCAAGGACTGTGGATCCGCACGCTTCGCGCGAGCCGCGCAGTGCGCAAACCTGAGAACACGCGTCTCGTGCAAGCGTCTTGCCACGACGCTTCGTCGACGTTCGCGCGGTTGGACACGTGGGGGGTGGAGGGGGTGTTGGTTTGCAGCGCGTTCCTCCGCAGGGGGGGGGGGCAATGCAACACCGTTGCCACTCATACTCTTGATTCTTGCGGTAAAGTCACGTAGGTAAAGAAAAGAATCAATGAAAATAAAATAAAAAATCAACAATAAATACAATTAAATCACGACGCTTCGATTGCAACACAAGCAATCGCCATCAGGTGTGGACACCAGGGCAAGAAAAGTTAGACTGTTGCAACTCCCTCGCCATTCTCAAAACGCGCGGCGCTACAAACCCCGTTCCTCGCGACGCCTCTTGACCCCAGAGCCCTCCCCTCCCTCCCTCCCTCTCCTTCACAGTCCACGCGAAGTGTCCAATTCGTGCTCGTGTTGTCCGTGATCCACGAAATGTGTTTGGTCTTCTTTACGTTCGGCGCACTGCGCTCGCGTCGTCTCGCTCACCTCTCTTTCCCGTCGAGCTCCTCCAATCGCGTTTGGTCCAATCAATCTCTCGGTTTTTTTTTTGGTTGTGTCACTCGGTTTAATTCCGTGCGTCTACACCTCGCAACTGCCTGTTGTCAATCAACTGCTGGATGAAAGGCCTCCGCACGCCGTGTCCATCGTGCCAGGATTGACTATACTTCACCACGCTGGTCGCTGTTAGTTGGCGATGAAGGGGAGCCCCCAGGACTTGGTCAGCTGTCACCAGAGGTCGCAAACGAGTTTTGTTTCCTTACCCGTACCCGTACCCGGCCGGGTACGGGTACCCGTTCCCTACCCGTACCCGTACCCTACCCGAAATGAGTGACAAACGGTTACTCACCAGTGACTCGCGGCCTACCCGTACCCGTACCCGGCCGCACCAGGGTCGCAAACGGGTACCCGTACCCGGCCGGGTACGGGTAGCCGGGTATCGGGTAGGGTACGGGTGTCGGGTACCCGGTTGCTACCTCTGGCTGTCACTCTCGGCTGACGTCGGCCTCCCTCGAACCTCGGTGAACTTTTCGCCTTTTGTTTTCCCATTCTCCTTTGTGCAAAGCGCCCACTCTCTGGTGCGCGTGCGCCAGACAGCAGGTAGCAAGCAACCCAGTGCCTGCAGTCTCGTTTGGGGGGGACACTGTTTCGTTTGCTTTTCGTGATCAAGTTCAGTTTTTCAAAGGCAACTCCTCTAACCTTGCTTCGCGTCCCCCCATTTTACTCCATCGGTTTGATCTCGGCCCACAATAATTAACTGCCCTGGGTTAAGTACGTGCTGGTGTTGAACTTCTTTCGCACCGCACGTAGCCAGCCGTGCTAATCGGAGGCGCGCGCGCACACACATAGACACACACTTCTGTGAATTCACAACTTTCTGTTGTTCGTTCGTTTGTTTAACCACTCATTGAGCGGCTTAAGTACGAAACCAAATATTTGTAGTGGCTTCTATTTCACCATCGCTACCCCACGCTGGCTCTCCGGCCTCTCTGTTTACCTGCTATGTCCAAGGGCCATTGTCTGTTGTGTCGTTTCTCAATCCGTTCGTTCCGGTGAGGGTCGCGGCGGCAGCATGTTGAGCAATGGGTGGGGGGGGAATGTCCAGACCTCCCTTTGCCTGGCGACAGACTCCAGCACTACGTTACTATACACTACTATACATTACTATACACTGCTACACTACTATACGCAGACTCTAGGTCGATAAAGCCGACGGATTGATTGGGGAATTCCCATGCATTCCCAGGCCAGCGTGTCCTGGGCCGGCCCCAGGGCCCCCCCCCTCCCGTTATGTATGATTTTCTTTTAAGGCCACGGTGTCATTGACACAGACCGTGTTGAGCTTTAGTTCATTAACACCGCCGCCGAACCTGCGGCGCTAGTTTCAATCGGTGCGTGCTATCTGCTGTGACACGTGGATTCGAAATGACGGACATTAGTGCAGATAACAAAAACTGTTTTTGTACGAATGTTCAAACACACGCGGAGACGTGCGTGCTTTTATTTACATCGCGAGACAGAAAGGGAAGACGTGGATTAGATGACACAATGAGGGTTAAAGACAATATTGAAATGGCGAAGAAAAGTGAATTGGCTGAGATAGCACGCGTCTCTGGAAAGGATGGTGACGACCAATGGGGTGCCACGGTGGCGAGATGTTAATTACCTCGCCTGGTATGCAGGAAATCGTGGGATTGATCCTGACGCGTGTATATTTTGGAGTTTGCATGTCTGTCTGCTCGTGGTCACGTGGATTTTTCTCCGGGTCCTCCTGGCATTCCCTCCACATTTAGAATGAACATCACGCGTTTAGAGTTTTTGGAAGCTAGAAATTTCCACGCGATAAGCCACTTCGTTGAGCTATCACTTGCGATAGCCAGGTCGCTACTGAAAAAAGAGTTACATATGATAATTGTTTTTTTACCATTTTATCTGGCAACAAAACTGACACCTTTTTAACAAGGAGTCATGTTTGCATAGACCACAATACCTGCAGTCGTAATGCAAACAAAAAACATAACTTTGATAATGTATGCACTGTCCTTGAAGTTGATTAGTCCACACCCGAGACAGCTTTCCTTAGAGCTTAGTCTCAAATGGTGTTGGACCAGATGACGCCAAAAGGCGCACAACTCAAAGACAATGCACCATCAGAGTATGAGAGCTCGGGGTAAGCATTTCCACCATTGGAACCTCATTTGCCAGAAGAAAAAATATGATAATTGTTTTTTTTTACCATTTTATCTGAGGTCCCAATGGTGAAGAGCTACATAGCTCAGTGAATAAAATAAAAACTAGTTTTAGTTTAGTTTTCGGTGGAGAATAGTGACGGATGGGAGCCTAAGTATGCAATGCGTCTCAGCGCACGCCCACCGGAGAGACGGAGCGTTCAAATCAACTCGTGCGCAGGTGCGAGGCGAATTATTGCATCGTGAGACTACGATGGCTGCCGGCAGCTTGAGAAGAATTTCATCCAGCAGTGGAATAATCGTGGCTGGTCACGGTGATGAAGAGCTTCGTTGAGCTATCATTTGTGGCCAGGGTCGCTTCTGGAAAAGAGCTATGTAATTTTAATTTTGTACCTACGTGACTTTACCGAAAAAAAAACTTAAGAATAAGAAATAAGAGCTATGTAGCTCAGAGGGCCTTACCTGGTCAAATAAAACATGGAATAGTGAGCCATTGTGGTTAGTTAAGTGCGAGCCAGGGAATTATACCCAGAATCCCAGTGATGCTCCCTCAACTCTCTGATACGGGCAGAGCAATTCGCTACGCTGAGCCATTAGTGAATATCTGAGAACACAGACACGCCTGCTGGGATTTCAGAACAATCAACTCGTGCTGCTTAAAACATTACACGCGTGGACGGTTTTATATAATTGCCAATTAATTTATGTAACCTGAATGTAAATACGACGGATTAGTGTCAGCTGAGATATTAAAGCTTTGACATAAGTCAAAAAGGCAGTTTTTATTTAATCAAACTCCCGCACTAATCTTGCCTTCTGGATATACGCACCCATTTAATGGCATGTGTTTGATCGTGTGGCTCTTTAAATGGAAATAAACACATCATTGTTAGCTCGTGGCGTCTGAGCCCACACAGATTATTGCGTAATGGTTACGTGCGTGGGTTCACCCCTAACCTAACCCTAACCAGCTATCCTGGCTTAATGGTGCGCATGGTCCACTTGCAGTCCAGAGGTCGCAAGGGTTTATTTTAAATCCCACCACCTACGTCGCATTCAGAATGTGCAACATGGCTAGCAAAACACGCGGGCCGGTCCATCGGCGGGTCAAGTGCGGTGGGATCAAGTGTGTGTTACGGTACGCCCACGTGATCATCGTCACAAATAAACAAACAAAACGAATAGACCAAAATACCACTCGAGAGATATTTTTGTTGTTGTTGTTATTCCCCCAGCAGAAGCGGCGGCACACGCAAGTGATTGCACGGGCCCTGTACCTTTTACAGTTTAACCGAGAATAAAAAAAACGGTGGGGGGGGGGGGGGGGCACGGTGGAGGGGATGGAGGCACCCACGCGGGTGACTTTGTCGCCGTGCCACAGCTGGATGTGCCCGAGATGGAGGCGGGCGCCCTCGCACGAATTCGCCGAAGACGCCCCAAGCCGGCTGAAACTTTCGGCACTTTTTTTCGATTTAAAGCTTTCGTGACTGCAGGGATTCATCTTCTTGGTTCTTTCGGTAAATTCACGTAGAAGGGAAATAATAAAATAATAATAAAACATAATAAACTCATATAATAATGTAATAATATAATAAAATAAAACAATAATATAATATCATTATATAAAAATTTATGTTTTATTTTTATTATTTTATTATTTCCTATTCTACGTGACTTTACCGAAAGAACCAAGAAGATTTCGGCAACTTATTCCGTATAGCAATGGAAATTCAAACCATCAAAAAAATCTGTTTTTCCCCCTTTGATGACCGAAAACAAAACGACAAAAAACACCTCCGCGTGAAGTTAAATCGCTCGAGGGAGCAATTACGATTACCATCGCGGCGGGGAATTAAACACGAGCCTCTTCTTCTTAATTGGCCTGACCTGCCACGTGGGCGAACGGTGAAACAGGGCGCTTTAACCCGGAACACAACACGGGCGGAAACAAAGTTGACAAGCAAAGACGGAGAGGATTACAAAAGCCTCCCCGCTAGTGGGTTGTCATCAGACAATGTTCAATCCACTCCTGGATTAATGCCCCCCCCCACCCCCTCCAATCAGCCGCAATCGCTCACGATCCTGCCATGTGTACGAATCCAACTGGCACCTGGACACGAGCTGCATTCAACGCCCCATCACCCCGGTGGCCGTCCAACCTATCGCATTTGCGATCCATTCCCTGGCTGTCGCTCCGTTATTATCCTCGCCCATCGGCGTGCGTCTCCTTCCAGAGCGGGGTGTCTTATCCGAAGCACCGTTCAGAATCAAAATCGGAAAATGTATTTCTACCGGGTGTCCACTCACTTCTCGGAACAGTTTTGAATGCTGCCATTGACCTGCGTGTGTTCTGTCGTCCATGTGTATTCCTCTTAATGTCTCTCCGAATGAAGGGAATCATTCATCTGCTGTGTACAGTACTTCTGTTTAAGATGCATATTGTTTGTATGTATGTGGAACTTCTTTCGCACCGTACTGTATTTAGCCAACCGTGCTAATCGGCGCTGCGAGCGAAGGACAACAAACTGAACACTGCATTGGCAGTGATGCACGAAGCACACCAACAACAAACTCAACACATTCATCAATCATACTGCCATTCATCAATAAAATGCAGCCTATGTATAAATCTTGTTTGTCCCTTACGAGGCAGTGTTTCTTGAGAAGCTGCTGGAGTTGCATCATTTGCAGTTTTCAAAAAAAAAATTCGGTCAGGGTTGATCGCTAGACCATACTTCAGCACGCTGGTCAGTGCGGGTTGGTGAAGAGGGGGGGGACCCGGACCGGTTTTGATATCACTCGCCACTGATGCTAGCCGTGGATGAGAAATGAACGTATGTCCAGAGGTCCAAATCTCCAGAGGGCAATTCAATACGAGCCACTAGGACACCATTTCCAAAGCGCTGTTATTAAAATTCCTAAATATTTTTCGGAGAAAAATGGCCATAAGAGATGTCCTCGTTGCAATATAATTGTGCACGTTCGAGGAATTACGTTCGTCTTCTTTGTGTGGCCCATGAAGAGCTTCCTATTCGAGCTTCGGTCGTGAGAGTTTCAGCCTGAGGGTTGCTTTAATTGCACATCACGCCAACCCACGCGGCGCATTCGCGTGCAATTCAGGGACGGCTGGGCGAAATGACACCCTCGGCGGTTTCAGAGTTTGTAGCCCCAAGTCGCACGCAGGCAAAGGGTCATTCTGATCTTCCATTCGCGTAAGTCCGCGGTTCGTGCCGGTCCGGTCGAACGCTGCCCATTGCTTCTATGGGAGCTGGAAGCCGGGCAGTGTGGTGGTGGTGGTGGTGGGGTCACTGATCAGGTGTTTAGAGGAAGGTCAAAGCCGGGTAGTGTGGTGGTCTGGTCAGTGACCAGCTGTGGCACGTTGCTTGGGACGTTGCTTTAAACCCACGAGTTGGGTGGCGGTACCATGATGAAATTCGCAGTACGCACAGTTTGTGCCTCGTCTTCCCGAAAAACGGCTTCCTCAGTCTCGGCCGCGGGTGAGACTTTCGCTGTTCAGATCGCCGTTGCTTGAATGGGGTTGGGTCAGGTGTAAAGAGACACTCCAAAATGACGCGGCCGCAGGAGTTGTTGAGATGACAGATGGCAGCGGCTTGGGGAGGCCTTCATCTAGCAGTGAAATAACCATCGCTGATGGTGATGAAGAACCAGAGAGGGCGGCATCTGCGTGGGGTGATCTGCACCCTGATAGCTGATTTCAAACGATGGTTTCTATGCAAAAAGGTAAAATGGGAATTCCAGCACGATTTGAATCTCAAGATAACATCACACTTCTTACACGCGTTTTTTCTGTCAAAGTCCTGTGATAGCCACCAACCAACTCACTCAAATGAGCCATGATTGTATGTAGCTTTCTTTTAAATCAGGCAGCAGAAGAAAAGCAAGTTAACTGGATAATACCGCATTCATCGTTGTTAGGACTCATCAGTATAGTATAACCATCATTGCCCTGGCTTTCCATAATATACATAATGACACTATGTTATTGCGCCTTATATTCCAATAGTCAAATTAACAGATGTATAAAGGTTCAGATGTGAGGACTCACAAATTAAGGCGAGATATCACGTGGCTGGGTGCCACATTGATTCTTGGAGCAGCGATCCGGACTGTTTGGTCTAAATTGGAGCACATGCGTGTGAGCGCACATGCGTGTGAGAGCACATGCGTTGCGTGTGAGGGCACGTGCATCGTTGCAGCGCCTGTGCAAACGCACCCAACTTTTTTTTTTTACAAGGCCCACTGAGCTATATAGCTATTTTTCAGAAGCAACCTAGCCACAAATGATAGCTCAACGAAGTGGCTTATCATGTTGACATTTATAGCAGCCAAACACTCTAAACGCGTGATGTTGATTCTAAATGTGGAGGGAAAACCGGAGGACCCGAGAGAAAAATCCACGCGATCAAGGGGATAGAGAGAGAGAGACACGCAAACTCCAAAAAAACAGCAGGCGTCAGGGTCGGGATCGCAAACACGACCTCCTGTAGACCAGGCGAGGTGGTGAACATCCCCTAGCCACCGTGGTAATGATGATGATGAAAGAGAGGCACGCAAACTCTAAATATACAACAGGTGCCAGAGTCGGGATCGCACACACGACCTCCTGTAGACCGGGCGAGGTGGTTAACATCCCCTAGCCACCGTGATAATGAGTATGAAGAAAGGCACGCAAACTCTAAATATACAACAGGTGCCAGGGTCGGGATCGCACACACGACCTCCTGTAGACCGGGCGAGGTGGTTAACATCCCCTAGCCACCGTGGCACCCGGCAGCAGGCAGCCGCCGACGGACCCAGGGCACGCACTGAGCGCCGTGCACGCATCGCGATCCAATCCGCGCAGTGACCTGCGGACAAACGCACCGAAACGAAACACCGAGAGTGACCTCCGGGTAAATTTTGAAATCTCGAGCATCTACGGCCAACTCAGTCACACCACCCCACCTACCCGTATCACCCCCCACCAACCCCCCCTCCCCCCCCCCCGTATAATTCCATGCCCTGGGCTACAAGAGGACGCCACCAAAAACTGAAAACATTCCTCCACCGCGTTTTACTCGTTGCACAATGGGAACAGGTCTCGGCTGGTTTCAGCCGCTCGCGTTCGGTTGCAAGCGGCTGACTTTGTCCACACGAGGTGATGTTCACTCCTCGAGACGGCAAATCGGAGAACCCTCCACCCACCCTCCCCTCGCTGCACTCGTGCAAGCGTTTGGGGGCTTCATTTTTAAATCGGGCAGCAGATGGAAAGCGAGTTGACTGCATAAGCATACTCGTTGGTTATTTCGGTAAAGTCACGTAGGTATAAAATAAAACAACATAAATCACGACGTTTCGGGCGCAACACAAGCGTCCGTCATCAGGTGGGAAAGCGTGATCATCTTCGTTAGGACTCATTCAGTATAGCATAGCCATCATTGCCCTGGCTATCCATGATATGCATAATAATCCTATGTTATTGTGCTTTATATTCCAATAATCATATTAACACCATTTTATATTTAGTATACGTTATGATAATAATTATAATCACCATCTTTATTTTAGAAAGCGTCTTCTCAGTCGAAATACTCGATCTCAAAGTCGCTCTACATTAAACAAAAATTAAACAAAGCTGCACTCACAGAGATAAAAACCCAATCGAAATACAGTACCAATTATAGCGTTTTAATAATAGGAGGAATAATGACAGCCACACTTGCAATATAGATACAATAAAAAAAACTACGGTGAAAGCCAATAACCGTAAAATTAATTATTACACTCAGAGTAATAAAAGTATGATTACACTGGAGGTGAAATTAAATGAAACGACAGGAAAACGCAGTGATTAAAATACCGTATGGGTGATTAATTTCTGCCCGAGTGGTCCAGAACGCTGTTTCGGGAATGATTTTGATACCCAGCCGCATCCACGGGCGTCACGGTGGCTAGGAGATGTTAACTACCTCGCCTGGTACACAGCAGGTCGTGGGTTCGATCCCGACCCTGACGCCTGCTCTATATCTAGAGTTTGCATGCCTCCGTGCTCACGTACATTCGTCTGCGGATCCTCCGGTTTCTCCCTCCCACATTTAGAATCAACGTGCTTTTAAAGTGTTCGGCTGATATACATTTCCACACGATAAGCAACTTCGTTGAGCCATGATTTGTGGGGCCAGGCAGCTTCCGAAAAAGAGCTACATAGCTCAGTGGGCCTTACCTGGTAAAATAAACGAAAATCGTAAACATAGAACATGTGTTGATGGGCTGACTCAAAGCCACCCCTACCAGGACTTGAACTCAATACCCTCCGATTTCGAGCCGCCCGGCCAGAAAACATGATGGCAGACCATCGACTTTGTATCCGCGCTCTATAGAAACTCAAAGAGAGAGAGAGAGAATGACTCGAGAGGCGAGATGAAGAGGCACAGACACACCGTGTTCCTTTGCTTACGAGAAACCAGACAAGCCCCCTGTTTATTAGCCAATGCAACGGATATGACCTTAATTATCGCAAACCTCACCGCACGAGACGAATACGAGGGCCATGTAAGCGTGTGGATACGTAACTCATTGAGACGTACACAAACATTTACATTGGGTTATGCTTGAGGTCAGGGTCTTAAACGCTTGTCTACCTTATATCGTTAATAATTATCTACAGCCCTGTGGCAACACACTGCTGGATAAAGGCCCCTTCTGCATGCCATGTCGAGCATGGGCGTTGATTGACCATACTTCATCACGCTGATCAGTGCGAGTTTGTAAAATCGAAGCAAGTGGGCGGTGAGGGTCGGTTCATATATTAACTCGTCAACGATGTTAGCCTTGGTTGGGTAATCGAACTCAGGTTACCGCGGTTCGTAGGGCAGCGTGTTAACACGTGCACCAATCGAGGCAGTCGACTGTGATTATACTCTTAGGTTTTTTTCGGTAAAAAGTCACGTAGGTAAAAAAATAAAATCAAAATTAATAAAAGTAATAATAGAAATAAATAAAATAATTATCTAAAAATAATTATTTTATTTTATTTATTTTATTACTTTTATTAATTTTAATTTTATTTTTTTCCTACGTGACTTTAAATAATTATTCTATTTTATTTCTATTATTACTTTTATTAATTTTAATTAATTTTTTTACCTACGTGACTTTACCGAAAAAACCTAAGAGTATGATTCCTTGCAGTCACGAAAGCTTCAAATCTAGAATCGACTGTGATTATTTTAATGTGAGCAGGTAAGGCTCACTGAGCTACGTAGCTCTTTTTCAGAAACGACCTGGCAGTGTTGAGTCTATGGGTGGCAGTGTTGAGTCTATGTGCAGTGTTGAGTCTATGGTGCAGTGTTGAGTCTATGGTGCAGTGTTGAGTCTATGGTGCAGTGTTGAGTCTATGGTGCAATGTTGAGTCTATGGGCAGTGTTGAGTCTATGGTGCAGTGTTGAGTCTATGTGCAGTGTTGAGTCTATGGTGCAATGTTGAGTCTATGGTGCAATGTTGAGTCTATGGTGCAGTGTTGAGTCTATGGTGCAATGTTGAGTCTATGGTACAGTGTTGAGTCTATGGTGGAGTGTTGAGTCTATGGGCAGTGTTGAGTCTATGGTGCAATGTTGAGTCTATGGTGCAATGTTGAGTCTATGGTGCAGTGTTGAGTCTATGGTGCAGTGTTGAGTCTATGGTGCAGTGTTGAGTCTATGGTGCAGTGTTGAGTCTATGGTGCAGTGTTGAGTCTATGGTGCAGTGTTGAGTCTATGGTGCAGTGTTGAGTCTATGGTGCAGTGTTGAGTCTATGATACAATGTTGAGTCTATGATGCAGTGTTGAGTCTATGGTGCAGTGTTGAGTCTATGGTGCAGTGTTGAGTCTATGGTGCAGTGTTGAGTCTATGGTGCAGTGTTGAGTCTATGGTGCAGTGTTGAGTCTATGGTGCAATGTTGAGTCTATGGTGCAGTGTTGAGTCTATGGTGCAATGTTGAGTCTATGGTGCAGTGTTGAGTCTATGGTGCAGTGTTGAGTCTATGGTGCAATGTTGAGTCTATGGTGCAATGTTGAGTCTATGGTACAATGTTGAATCTATCGTGCAGCGTTGAGTCTATGGTGCAGTGTTGAGTCTATGTGCAGTGTTGAGTCTTTGGGCGGTGTGAGTCTACGGGCAGTGTTGAGTTTACGGTGCAGTGTTGAGTCTATGGTGCAGTGTTGAGTCTATGGGCAGTGCTGTTGAGTCTATGGGCAGTGCTGTTGAGTCTATGGGCAGTGTTGAGTCTATGGCAGTGCTGAGTCTATGGTGCAGTGTTGAGTCTATGGGTGGCAGTGTTGAGTCTATGGTGCAGTGTTGAGTCTATGGTGCAGTGTTGAGTCTATGGTGCAATGTTGAGTCTATGGTGCAATGTTGAGTCTATGGTGCAATGTTGAGTCTATGGTGCAGTGTTGAGTCTAGGGTGCAGTGTTGAGTCTATGGTGCAATGTTGAGTCTATGGTGCAATGTTGAGTCTATGGTGCAATGTTGAATCTATCGTGCAGCGTTTAGTCTATGGTGCAGTGTTGAGTCTATGGGTAGTGTTGAGTCTATGGGCAGTGTTGAGTCTATGGTGTAGTGTTGAGTCTATGGTGCAGTGTTGAGTCTATGGTGCAATGTTGAGTCTATGGTGCAATGTTGAGTCTATGGTGCAATGTTGAATCTATCGTGCAGCGTTTAGTCTATGGTGCAGTGTTGAGTCTACGTGCAGTGTTGAGTCTTTGGGCGGTGTGAGTCTACGGGCAGTGCTGAGTTTACGGTGCAGTGTTGAATCCATGGTGCAGTATTGAGTCTACGTGCAGTGTTGAGTCCATGGTGCAGTGTTGAGTCTATGGGTAGTGTTGAGTCTATGGTGCAATGTTGAGTCTATGATGCAGTGTTGAGTCTATGGTGCAATGTTGAGTCTATGGTGCAATGTTGAGTCTATGGTGCAGTGTTGAGTCTATGGTGCAGTGTTGAGTCTATGGTGCAGTGTTGAGTCTATGGTGCAATGTTGAGTCTATGGTGCAATGTTGAGTCTATGGTACAATGTTGAATCTATCGTGCAGCGTTGAGTCTATGGTGCAGTGTTGAGTCTATGTGCAGTGTTGAGTCTTTGGGCGGTGTGAGTCTACGGGCAGTGTTGAGTTTACGGTGCAGTGTTGAGTCTATGGGCAGTGCTGTTGAGTCTATGGGCAGTGCTGTTGAGTCTATGGGCAGTGTTGAGTCTATGGCAGTGCTGAGTCTATGGTGCAGTGTTGAGTATATGGGTGGCAGTGTTGAGTCTATGGTGCAGTGTTGAGTCTATGGTGCAGTGTTGAGTCTATGGTGCAATGTTGAGTCTATGGTGCAATGTTGAGTCTATGGTGCAATGTTGAGTCTATGGTGCAGTGTTGAGTCTATGGTGCAATGTTGAGTCTATGGTGCAATGTTGAGTCTATGGTGCAATGTTGAATCTATCGTGCAGCGTTTAGTCTATGGTGCAGTGTTGAGTCTATGGGTAGTGTTGAGTCTATGGGCAGTGTTGAGTCTATGGTGCAGTGTTGAGTCTATGGTGCAGTGTTGAGTCTATGGTGCAATGTTGAGTCTATGGTGCAATGTTGAGTCTATGGTGCAATGTTGAATCTATCGTGCAGCGTTTAGTCTATGGTGCAGTGTTGAGTCTATGTGCAGTGTTGAGTCTTTGGGCGGTGTGAGTCTACGGGCAGTGCTGAGTTGACGGTGCAGTGTTGAATCCATGGTGCAGTATTGAGTCTACGTGCAGTGTTGAGTCCATGGTGCAGTGTTGAGTCTATGGGTAGTGTTGAGTCTATGGTGCAATGTTGAGTCTATGGTGCAATGTTGAGTCTATGGTGCAATGTTGAATCTATCGTGCAGCGTTTAGTCTATGGTGCAGTGTTGAGTCTATGGGTAGTGTTGAGTCTATGGGCAGTGTTGAGTCTATGGTGCAGTGTTGAGTCTATGGTGCAGTGTTGAGTCTATGGGCAGTGCTGTTGAGTCTATGGGCAGTGCTGTTGAGTCTATGGGCAGTGTTGAGTCTATGGCAGTGCTGAGTCTATGGTGCAGTGTTGAGTATATGGGTGGCAGTGTTGAGTCTATGGTGCAGTGTTGAGTTTATGGTGCAGTGTTGAGTCTATGGTGCAATGTTGAGTCTATGGTGCAATGTTGAGTCTATGGTGCAATGTTGAGTCTATGGTGCAGTGTTGAGTCTATGGTGCAATGTTGAGTCTATGGTGCAATGTTGAGTCTATGGTGCAATGTTGAATCTATCGTGCAGCGTTTAGTCTATGGTGCAGTGTTGAGTCTATGGGTAGTGTTGAGTCTATGGGCAGTGTTGAGTCTATGGTGCAGTGTTGAGTCTATGGTGCAGTGTTGAGTCTATGGTGCAATGTTGAGTCTATGGTGCAATGTTGAGTCTATGGTGCAATGTTGAATCTATCGTGCAGCGTTTAGTCTATGGTGCAGTGTTGAGTCTATGTGCAGTGTTGAGTCTTTGGGCGGTGTGAGTCTACGGGCAGTGCTGAGTTGACGGTGCAGTGTTGAATCCATGGTGCAGTATTGAGTCTACGTGCAGTGTTGAGTCCATGGTGCAGTGTTGAGTCTATGGGTAGTGTTGAGTCTATGGTGCAATGTTGAGTCTATGATGCAGTGTTGAGTCTATGGTGCAATGTTGAGTCTATGGTGCAATGTTGAGTCTATGGTGCAATGTTGAATCTATCGTGCAGCTTTGAGTCTATGGTGCAGTGTTGAGTCTATGTGCAGTGTTGAGTCTTTGGGCGGTGTGAGTCTACGGGCAGTGTTGAGTTTACGGTGCAGTGTTGAGTCTATGTGCAGTGTTGAGTCCATGGTGCAGTGTTGAGTCTATGGTGCAGTGTTGAGTCTATGGTGCAGTGTTGAGTGTATGGGCAGTGTTGAATCTTTGGGCAGCGTTGAGTCTATGGTAGGTCTGTGTTGCTCAATGTGCAATGAGAGTTGATTCCAATGGAGGGGTGGGTACAAGCGGTGGAGATGGACCGTGGCTCTCAGGGTCGCCTGTAGTTTTCCCCCGCGAGAGTGGAAAACCACCCAGGAGACTTGGAGACGCGTTGATGACGCTCGTGCCAATGACAAACGAGGAAAGTGCACGCGCGTTCCACTGCCGGCCTGCATCACCCCCGCAACATTGCGTGAAAGAGAGAGGTGGGGTCGGTGTGAGAACGAGAGGTTGGGATAAGGGCGGAGAAGGTGACAACGTCGTGTTCCTGTGACGGCGCAACTTGATATCCGCACATCGGGTTACTCAACAAATCCTGCGCCCTTGGCAAGAGGTTCCTTTTTTTAAATCCTTTATATTAAGTTCGCGTGCTTGCTTGCTTGCGTGCTTGCTTGCTTAGGACCGTGCAAATCTTTCGGTCGTTTTTTAACCCACTTCCCGTGATCCAATCGAGCTGACATTTTCCACACAGACTCGTTGTGCCAGACAATTATTGTTCGTGAAAAAAAATTCCTAAATTTTACACTGTTTAGGGAAAAAATTTCAAATATTTAATTACCAATTGCTTAATGGTGGCAGACAATCATCTGACCCATAGGTAGCAGCCATCTCAAGCCAGAGGACGAGAGGACTCTAGCCGCCACGCATATAAAGGATTTATAGTGAAAAACTTTGTTTTCACGGGTTAATTTTTCAGCGCTTTCTTTTCAGCCAGAACCTTTGCAGAACGACGGTACGAGAACCGTCTCAAGTCAAGCAACCCTGAAGTCGAATTGACAATCGCACGGCCGTGTCTTCTTAAAATTATATTTCTTTCTTTTCTTGAAAGAGATGTGACCCCCCCCACCCCACCTCCCATCGATCATGCCGATTGATGTTCTCACGCGGTCGATGGTTCCACCATCAAGTGCCCTCTCAGACAGTGGCTCTTCTTCTTCTTAACCTGGGGTGGCACGCATCTTCTGGGGGTGCGAGATGCCCTTTCTGGGGCGGCAGGGGGGGTACGAGACATGGCCATATATCTTGTAGAAGGTAAATCATCGAAACACAGAAATTCAGCAGGGGCACGTAACTAACAACTTACATGAAAATTAAACTAAACTCTGATAATGCGTTGTCTTTGAACTGTGCGCCTTTTGGCGTCATCTGGTCGAACACAATATGAGACTAGGCTCTAAAGAAAGCTGTCTCTGGTGTGGACCAATCAGTTTCAAGGACAATGCATAAATTATCAGAGTATTGTTTTTTGTTTGCATTTGACTGCAAGTCTTGTGGTTAATGTTAACTTGATTCCTTGCAAAGGTGTCAGTTTTGTTGCCAGAGAAAAGGGGAAAGACCCTATTAGTATATTTTGGTACTGGCAAAGGAGATCCCATGATGAAACAACTTACATTGATTCATCAAACCCCGTGTATTGAGAACCAAATGGGTTACAGGCTGCAGGTCAAAGGTTAAAACCCACTGCTGCGGAAAGGCGCGCTAAAGGCGCGAGGAGGCTTCGCGATGTTGTGTTGGGTCAAGGACGAGCTGTTACATTCAGAACGTACGCGTTGTCCAATTCTGTTCCGCCAGCGGCGTTGTTCCACATCTGAGTGACAGTCTCGGAGATTGTGACAGCAGAATGGGGTGGCGGGTGGGGGGGGTAGGAGATCGTTTGCGAGATCGGCGTTGATTTGAAGCTTTCGTGACTGCAGGAATCCATACTCTTTGGTTCTTTCGGTAAAGTCACGCAGAAAAAAAAACGATGACGACCGCTCGTGTTGCGATCGAAACGTCGTGATTTGTTTCATTGTATTTCGAACTACGTGACTTTACCGAAAGAACCAAAGAGTAGAGATCAACGTTGTTGAACTCCCTTGCAGGCCGCGAGTTCGTTACGATGTGTCACGCACGCGCGCGCGCGCGCGCGTGCGCGTGCCTGGTTCGTAACTTGGGCACTAAAGCTGTGCGTGCGATGTTATTTCCCTACCACCCTCCCCCCCCACACACACACACACATCACTCGCAATGCGCAACAGTCGGTAATTGCGTTGCGGTGCGTGTCAGAATGAGCGCTGTTAATTGTTTTAATTGCTTGCGCATGGCTACCCCTTTTTCTATTGGTGAAATTTTATTTTAAAAATAACGTCATCCCCCCCCCCCCCACTCACCCCCCCCCCCCCCCCTTAGCCATAGATCTCGGGAACATGAAAAAAAATCTTGGCCAACGAAAGTTTGAAATCATTAAGATCAAGTAGAACACTTTCTTTCATTATTCCCATTTGCCGAGATGCGCCTTAAAAGCTCACGACCCATACGTTTCGAAACAACACACTCACTAATAACCATTAGCACTTGCTGCCTAACTGCATTCATAGTGACCTCCTAATAACAGCACGTGTTTCACTCGCTTTATGCGAGTCCGGTTTGTGCGATTTCGCTCTGTATATGGCGGCTAACCTATTAGGACCCAAAATTCGCTCAACGAAGCGGCTTGCATTCACTACACATGCGGCTACGCGATCTAACGTGGGACAACATTGTGTGTGTACGGTGTGTGTACTGTGTGTGTACTGTATGTACTGTGAGCGTGTACTGTGTACGGTGTGTGTACTGTGTGTACTGTGAGTGTTTCTGTGTGTACTGTGTGTGTGCTGTGTGTGTACTGTGTGTATTGCGTGTGTACTGTGTGTGTACTGTATGTACTGTGAGTGCGTACTGTGTGCGTACTGTGTGTGTACTGTGTGTGTACTGTATGTACTGTGTGTACTGTGTGCGTACTGTGTGTGTACTGTGTGTGTACTGTATGTACTGTGTGTACTGTGTGTGTACTGTATGTACTGTGTGTACTGTGTGTATACTGTATGTACTGTGTGTGTACTGTGTGTGTACTGTGTGTGTACTGTGTGTGTACTGTATGTACTGTGTGTACTGTGTGTGTACTGTATGTACTGTGTGTGTACTGTGTGTGTACTGTGTGTACTGTGTGTGTACTGTGTGTGTACTGTGTGTACTGTGTGCGTACTGTGTGTGTACTGTATGTACTGTGTGTACTGTGTGTGTACTGTGTGTACTGTGTGTGTACTGTATGTACTGTATGTACTGTGTGTGTACTGTATGTACTGTGTGTACTGTGTGTGTACTGTATGTACTGTGTGTGTACTGTATGTACTGTATGTACTGTGTGTGTACTGTGTGCGCTACTCGGCATGCCGCTGTCTCCACGTGGTGCTTCGCTTTGTGCGCCATTTTTTATGGAACGCATCTACCACCACCACCACTACGACCGCGTAGAGCGAGGGGGCAACCTGCATGTGTATTGTTTCCCCATAACAGCGGTCGGCATTCCACATCGCCGCGGTTATCCAAGTGCAGGAATGTCGGCTTCACTCGCTGCGCGGGCCTTTTTTCATTTGTTGTCAAAAGGCCCTATTCACAACGTCCAGACCTCGTTAGTTGCAACAGGTTTAATTAAGCGGTCACATTTTGGCCAACCGTTAGACCTTGTTACCGAATGGGGTTGTTCGGACAACAATAAAATGCATCGCACTTCCGTTCGTTTCGATCTGAAACCCGATTCCTGGAATGCATTTATAAAAAAAGAAAAAAATCAAACGCCGATGACACATTGCAAATACACTTAGTTAGTCCATCAAATCAATGCAATGTGTATTTACTAGTAGATTTTTCAACGTGTATTTGTTTCACGGAAGAAGAAAAAAAAATCCCGTGTAGCCCGTTACCCAGCTAGCTTGGAAAAGGATATCGCTGCATAACAACAACACTGGGATTCACTGGCCATCAAACCCGATCCACCTTCTAGGCGTAAAAAGACACGCTCACTGTCGAAGCTAAGTAAAGATTGTAAAGCTAAATCAGGAAGGTCTTGCGCACCCACTTTGGATGCGTCCCCGTTGAATCCTGACGCTCAGTTCGGGAGCATCCGAGGACGATGCCAACGTGCACTCCACAATGGGCGCGTCATTGTTGACGGCACGAATTAATCTCCCGATTTCAATTCATCCCACAAGCACCACCGGGGCTGGCGTCCACTATCGTATGGGGAGCATTGCATGTCAGGTGCGGCGATATCTCCTCCTTGTTACACGCTAAGGGTCCGTCCATAAATGACGTCACGCGATTTTTGACGATTTTATACCCCCCCCCCCCACCTCGTCACACGGAGTCACAAAAAGTCAGACCCTCTCCCCCCTCAAATATGACGTCACAAAGCTCTGCCCTCCCCCGCCCAAAACCATATTTCCATTTTTAAAATTAAACAGGCTTCAAATCGCTTTAAACTCTTGTCATTGTAGTGCGTATTTAATGTGGCGCTGCACTCGGATGTTGTAGAAGAAAACATTTATTCAAAAGTCTATTTAATTAAGTAGAACGTGTTGTCTATATTTATTTAAAGTTGCGCATTTTGATGTGACGTCACCTTTCTCAAACCCCCCCCCCCCCTCGTCACACATCGTCACAAATGTCTGAACCCCCCCCACTAGGTGCGTGACGTCATTTATGGACGGCCCTAAACGGACAATTTAGAAATGCCCCAAAGTGTGAAAGCGGGCAACCAATCTCGACCCAATGGAGCAACATCGTGCCACGCCCATTGCCAGTTTTGATAATTTAAATCGATGAGATCTAAAAACAAAACTATTTTTAATTTGAACTAAGCTAACCTTTTTTTTGTCCTCCTTTGCATATTCATTTCTGTTTCATATAAGCTTTACTTGAAAAATATTAAGTTTTACAAAATTAAATGGGGTCACAAGACATCTGGATATTCGTTAACATCTCCCCACAGTGGCGCCCCATCTTTACCGTGACCATGCGGGTTTTTAGATCAGCCTGGCTTGCGGTGGTGGGTGGTGTAGGAGTGAGTGGGTGGTGGATTGGTGGGTGGGGGTTCATTATCTTTGTTTAACCCGCTTTGTGTCTCTCTGCCTGTGAACGGGCGGAACTTGCGCGCGTGTTGGGTTATGCCGCCACGTTCACTGCGAACGCGCGCCGCGTCTCAACTCCAATCGGTCGCCTCCCCACCAGCCCCCCCACCCACCGCAGACATCCGCGGAAGTCCCACCATCCTGTCTCGCGACCACACCCACCCCCACCCACCCCCACCCACCCCCACCCACCCCCACCCCACCCTAACCCAACCACCCCCAACCACCCCCACCCACCCCCACCCCACCCTAACCCAACCACCCCCAACCACCCCCACCCACCCCCACCCACCCCCACCCCACCCTAACCCAACCACCCCCAACCACCCCCACCCACCTCACCCACCCCACCCCACTCACCCCCACTAGCACGGTTGTTGTTGTTGTTGACAGTTCAGACTTGTTGACGTCAAGTATGATTGTGTTACACAATTACAAGATGGCGTATATGTAGATTGATACACGTACGCAACTTCTTATGTCCGTATGCACAAACGTATCATTATCATCATCGTCATCATCCATGAACTGTCCACTGCTAGATGAATGATTTCCCAAACCGTCGCTGTAGTGCAGGGTGACAGGAGCTGTGGTGCAGGGTGACAGGAGCAGTGGTGCAGGGTGACAGGGGCTGTAGTGCAGGGTGACAGGAGCTGTGGTGCAGGGTGACAGGAGCTGTAGTGCAGGGTGACAGGAGCTGTGGTGCAGGGTGACAGGAGCTGTAGTGCAGGGTGACAGGAGCAGTGGTGCAGGGTGACAGGGGCTGTAGTGCAGGGTGACAGGAGCTGTGGTGCAGGGCGACAGGAGCTGTAGTGCAGGGTGACAGGAGCAGTGGTGCAGGGTGACAGGAGCAGTGGTGCAGGGTGACAGGAGCTGTGGTGCAGGGTGACAGGAGCTGTAGTGCAGGGTGACAGGAGCTGTGGTGCAGGGTGACAGGAGCTGTAGTGCAGGGTGACAGGAGCTGTGGTGCAGGGTGACAGGAGCTGTGGTGCAGGGTGACATGAGCAGAGAGAGATACGGTTGACAACCGATTGCGAGTTTTTTTTGTTGAAAATTTCTATCGGGGTCAATTGATGTAAACTTTTCTTGGTCACGTACAGACTCGCGTTCAGGCGCTTTCCTTTTCCGCGAACCCCAGAAGTTCAAAAATAGCCGAGTGGATAATGTTCATAAGACTGTCCCGTCTAAAATAGTGTCGTGGAATGCCTCCGTTTCCAGTGTCGGCTTGCAGCGCGCGAACTCCGGTCACGTACACTCACACCAGGGCCCTTGGCAGTGCAGGTGAACACGAGTGACAGGGCATATATCCTGTGCTGTACCGTGCGGTAGTAACTGGGGATTTGCCGTTTAGCGGTGAGCGCACAGCGCTACGAACCCCGACAACAAACACGTGTTCGATTCGTACTCTTTGGTTTTTTTCGGTAAAGTCATGTAGGTAAAAAAATAAACAAAAAATAAAAAATAAATTAAATCACGACGTTTCGGGCGCAACACAAGCGTCCGTCATCAAATCTAGAATTAACGAGTTCGATTCCGGCGCACGGCCAACACGGTGACGATTATGTGACCCGGTCCTGGGGCCTCAAATGAGACAAATGCAGTTCGAGAGGTGATGATGACCACCCACTCCTCCTCGTGCACCGTGCCGGCCTTCTTTGGATGCTCGTTAACAGCACTTGCGATCAACAAATTGTGGGGGCTATATGGGGGATCTTTGTCTTGAAAGAAGCTGCGATCCCGGCCACCCGAGTTCGATGTCCACTAATTTTAGATGCGGCTGCTTCTGCGGACGTCTGGAACGCTCCTCCTTCCGATATTAGGAAGTCACCTGGAGCTGTGCGCTTTCAAATAGTCTACATTGACAAAAAACACGTTTCTTTGGAACTGATTTTGTGTGTGTGTGTGTGTTCAAGTTTGTTGCCCTTTACCCCCTCCCTCCGCAACTACAATTAGCGCGGTTGGATATGTACGGTGCGCCAAACAAGTTCGACACACACACACAGCACCGTAGTCAGCCATCGGTGTGCGTGGCCGTGAGCGGCAATCGAACTCGGGTGCGTCGGATTCGTCGCGCCGAACGCTCCCCGCCCGCGCTGTTCTCCATGCGCAGACACAAATCGAGGCGGCGACTCGGAGCGTTCCACGGGTGATTTCAAATCGGTTTAATGTGAAAAGGCGCGGTACACTTACTCCTCTTAAAACGTCACCCCCCCCCCCCAACCCCCGCTTGCTGCGGCACTCAAGCTGGCGGATTCGCGGGTCCGCAAACCAAAAAAACAAGGGGGGGGGGGCGCACGCGCGCGTGGGATCATGGGGGGGGGGGGGGCGCACGCGCGTGGGATCATGGGGGGGTGGGGACGCGCGCGCGTGGGATCATGGGGGGGACGCACGCGCGTGGGATCATGGAGGGGGGGGGAACGCACGCGCGTGGGATCATGGGGGGGGGGGGGAACGCACGCGCACGTGGGATCATGGGGGGGGGGGGGGGGGACGCACGCGCGTGGGATCATGGGGGGGGGGACGCGCGCGCGCGTGGGATCATGGGGGGGTGGGGACGCGCGCGCGTGGGATCATGGGGGGGGGACGCACGCGCGTGGGATCATGGGGGGGGGACGCACGCGCGTGGGATCATGGAGGGGGGGGGGAACGCACGCGCGTGGGATCATGGGGGGGGGGGGGGGGGACGCACGCGCGCGTCCGTAACACCCAGTTGTGACACGACCCTGACACCAGTCGCACTCCCCCCCCCCCCCTTTTTCAAGTATTGCTGAAGAATGCCCACCCCTCCCCCCTGCCCCCCCAAACCCCCCCCCCCCCGCTTCACCATACCGCCTGCCCCAGGTATTGCATATATTTGCCGCATTTTCACAAACGCGTCGTGTATTACTCCGAGCGGTGGATTACGTTGCACGCGAAAAGAAAAAGCGCGTTTATAATGATGCTGCCCATCTTTCTTTTTTCGTTTTGTTTCGTTTAAGCTTTTAAATACAATTGCATCAATTCTGAGCTGGGAAAAAGAAAAACCAGGGGGAGGGGGGAGGCAAAAAAACAACCTCGGGTTAACTTCCAAGTTAGACAGCAAATAAAGTACGTCTATGCAAATAAATATGCTCGTGACTTTTTTTTTTTAACGCCGCTCTTTCGTATCCCACGGTTGGCGCGGTCACCAGAGCTCTTGAAAGACGCAACATTTATCATTCTCTTTACAACAACAACAGCAACAACAACAACAACAAAACCCCACACTCGATCTGACAGCGACGTCGATGGCACTGATAATAAATAAACACCATCTGAAACAAAACAATGAAGGGAATAAATATGCTTACAAAGGTAAGACTTGATTCTGGAGAGAGCGACGTTACACGTTTGGCGCAAACGATGCTCCGCTCCCCTCGCCACGTGCGCTTTTTGCTCGGCATTTTGGTTTTACAACGGCGGGACAGATATAGACGAGGCAAAGAATATGCGTTCTTGAGAAAGCAGGAGACGGAAGGGACGCCGCACCATTTACAGGCGAATTTGGTGGGGCCGACTCGCCCGTGAAATCAAGGTCAGCGTGCTGGACTTGAAATCCCGCTTCGATGCCACGTGCTGGCGAGGCAATGGAGCGAGTTTCAGGAAAAAAATTAACCCGTAAAAACAAAGTTTTTCACTATAAATCCTTTATATGCGTGGCATCGGTTTTATTTTATTATTCATTTCTGTTTTTCTCGAGTAAGAGTTTCATTTCTATCACATTGGTATTTTAAATTAAATATGAAAAAAAAATGTTCCTAAAAAGTGGAAAATTTAGGAAAAGCATTTTCACGAAAATAAATTGTCACGCACAACGAGTCTGTGTGCAAAATGTCAGGCTCCATTGGATCACGGGAAGTGGGTTCAAAAACGACCGAAAGATTTGCACGGTCGTAAGCGCGCAAGCAAGCAAGCAAGTGAAACTTAATATAAAGGATTTAAAAACGTCACCCGCCACCTCTGCCCAAGCCAGCGGCACAACTGGTGGCACACCAGTCGGTAGAATCGGCAGGTGGCGTGTGGTGGGGTAAAGTGTGGGTAACTCTGCCACCTCTTCCACAACGTGTGGCCGAATAGCGTCGAGGAGATCCTTCCGAGCGGAGGCCCTTCCATTGCCAGTGGCGTAGAGCAGGCAATTGCAGGGGCTGCACCTTTATCTTTGTACTGCCACTATGGCAGTACACCTTGCTGATCTCGTCAAGGCTACCCATTGAACAAAGGTGGTCACCGCATCACACGCTTGCACGTGCGCTTCTGCGGCCGACTGGAACGCTATTCCCTCCGATATTAGGGAGACATTGGAGCTAATGCACTTTAAAATCTAGACTGAAAACTCATTTCTTTAGTTTGTTGTCCTTCCACCGCACCTCCGATCAGCACGGTTGACTACGTACGGTGCGAAAGAAGATTAAAAATACACCCGTACGTTACGCACACGAATGAGGCCGACTAGTTTTCAGCACGGAGCTATTTTCTTGCCATTGCGAGCTCGGCGGAGCATGCTTGCAGGTCACTGCGAGAGTGTGCGGCTGAACGCAGAGGACAGAGGGAAGAAAAGCGAAGCGGTGGCAAGAGAGAGAGAGAAATCACTGGCTGGAGGAGAGCTCGAAGTGGAAGTGAATTCCAATGCCGGACGGCCTAGTGGTCACTGTTCGCTCCTCCCTGAGAGCACGTCTCTGTGCATGGGGATGACCGTTCAAGTTGAAACATCCGCCACCGCCACACAGTGATAACACGCCGATCAGATTGTTCCAAATGACAACATGGATGTTAAATACCCTGCAGCATCCACTACCCCCTCCCTGCTCCCTGCCCCCCCCCCGGAATGACAGCAGAACGTCAAGTCCCACGCCCAAATTACAAAGGCGAAACATTCTCTGGCAGCGAATGAAGAAAGTGTTTTTTTTGTTTTGGTTGTAACTGAAGCAGAGCTGGGAGACGCGAGAGGGAAGCGACGCCGTTCGCCGCATCTCGGACTGCAAACGTCGAGGCGGGAAAGGAGGGGGCGAAAGCTAAATTCTGCACACTAGCCACCATCGAGGCCGACTTAAAAGGCACTACTCAATCAATGAAATAAAACCAGTCTTCAATCAAGGCGCTAAATAAACAAACAAAAAAACTGGGATGGCAACCGTAGGTGGAGTACGCGCGATGAGAATTTTCGTGAGCCGAGTTGTTGATACGAAGAGAGAAAAAACCAGATTTGACAACATGGCTTCTGAGAGTGTAATCACTTGCAAGGCCCATGTCCGGGCTTGATCGTGAAACAGGCCAGGCCCTGGAAGAGAGGGGCTCTTGGAGCCGCCCCCTCGATGAAAAACAAACAACAACAAGTAAATCGCATGATTGTCTGTTGCGATATGTGGATATGGTGAGGATGAACTATAACAAAAAAGGCACTTTGCTTCATTAAATAAAATAAAAACCGTCTTCTCGCTTTGCCTCTGCCGCAGCCGAGGCCCAGAATCTTAGCCGGTAAGACTACGTCCTTGACCTGATGAACTCGTTCCGACAAGACGAATGCAAGCACCCCCCGCCCTCCCCCCAGTACACGCAACGTTGTGCCGGCCCTCTTTATAATAAAACAAAGAGCGTGATCTTGAGCGGTATTAAAGCATTTGAGTGCACCGTGAAGAGATTGTTTTTGTTAATTCAACGGACGCGCCGTTTATATCTCGGCGGCTGCCGCTCTCTTTTTTTTTCTCCTCCTCCTCCTTTAGAATTTTCGCCACTGTGACCGCGTGTTCCCAGAAAGTCCCGCGAGGAGGGAACAGCGCGCCGGGAGCACGCGGAAGCGAAAGGAATTCAGAGTTTCACCGCGTCCGTGCACCGTCGCGGGAATATGAAACCATCGCGCAAAACTCCGGTCATCCTAGCAGCAGCAGCAGCATCAGCAGCGGGGGCGGCGGCTTTCTGGCTAACCGTCAAACAGACGACCACCACATCGCGCGGCGCTTTCAGATGCGCCTGTGCGGCCGTCTGGAACGCCTCTTCCTTCCGATATCAGGAAGCCACTGGAGCTATGCACTGTTAAATCCAAATTGAAAACCCGTTTCTTTAGAACTGTTTTTTTTGTGTGTTCAGTTTGTTGTCCTTCGCCCCGCACCTGCGATTTCGCACACAGTTGGCTGTGTGCGGTGCGAAAAAAATGTTCAACATATGTACAGATACATCGTCAGTGGCTTTCAAACCACACAGTACTAAAGGCGGTGGCCTCGTGTATCAGCCCCTGAGTGACCAGAATTTAAATCAGATCGAAAACACGTCAAAGAAGCCTCCGAGTGACCGATCGGCCCTTAATTCCACCAAATGCCAAGCCATGAATGTTGTTTTAAGCTCTTCCCGCAAACACATTCAACAGAAGTGTGACATTTACAGGGTCCTTTGTAAAACAAAAGTCGAGTATATTGTGCCTCATTTCTATAAATGGTGGGTGGTGAAGGGGCTTGCTCACTACGCACTCAGGCAACACGAAGTAAACCAAATCAAATCCACCATCAAACACACAAAAAATACGTACACTATAACAACCATGTAATACTTATTAAAAGTTACTTAAGACACGAAAATAACAATTTGACTAAAACTGTCCATCGATGCACACACCACGCACAGCCACTCACAAATCAACAAACATCATCATCACCATCACGGATCATTCTGCTTCATATCGTTTCCCCCCGGGCCCACCCCCCCTGCCCCGCGACTGATCGTGGTGTAAATGCTGACGAGTGTGAAGGCCTCAGAAACTGCTGCAAGACCCCGATAGGTCCCGCAGGACCACGAATCTTTGGAGGTTCCAGGGGACGGGCAGACGGCAACCATCACCGTCGTTTTGTTACAACCCTCCGCTCGATGCCTCCCCTGCCCCGCCTCCCCTGCCCCGCCTCCCCCCCCGCCTTTAAAGAAGGGACTCATCTTAACCGCACTACGCCGAGTCGCGTTTTAGGGCGAGGTCGATACAAAAAAACACAACAACAAACAACCGAACGCACTTTGTAAGTAATGCAAAACAACGACGACAACAACAACAACAACGGATTTGACTGCACCCGTTTTAGACGCGGGCTGCCGACGCGGTAGATTTAACGGGCCGTAAAACAACCGTCGCTGCTCGTTGCACCGCTGTGAAGCACGACTGACCCCCTTGCAGCAGCCCGTGTTCTCGCGAGTGGGGGGACACTGTCGCGCTTGCCGGAAACTTTAAGGATTCTCGAAACCAACCAACAACAGCAGCAGCAGCAACAACAAAATCGCAACCCGCTCCACGGCACCGGAACGGTGGCGGCAGCGTGCGGTGTGTGCTGGCCGGCACGCGGGAGGGGCGCGCTTGAGGATTTGAGGATCACGGAGAGGAACTCCGCTGAAGATCACTCACAAAAACGTCGCAGGCTTCGAACTCCCGCAAAGCAAAACATCCTTTTGCTCACCGCCACTTACATATATCTCTTTCTTTCTCCGAGCAGCCGTTTGAGAGGGCCGATTGGTATTTGAACAGGTTACAGTTTTGTACACTTGCTTAGAAAAAACTAATTTTTTAAAATCCTGCAGATGTCGCACCCTCCTGCGGGGGTGAGGGCGGTGTGTGTGGGGGGGGGGGTTGTGTTTCCGTCGAGGTCGAGGTCATGCGGGGCTCTCTCTCCCCCCTTCACTGCGACGGCGACTCCACCAGAATCTGCTTCACAAACGTGGCCACGTCCGTCTCCTTGGTGTCGTGCATCTTGAAAAACGGGTGCTCCTGAAACACACAAGGGGGGAGGGAGGAGGAGCGCCGCGGTGGCGAGATGTTAACCACCTCGCCTAGTATACAGGCGCTCGTGGGTTCGTCGGTTCGATCCCGACCCTGATAACGCCTGTATATTTGTCTCTCTCCTCAGTCTTCTCCACGGGGAGAGAGAGAGAAAACATGCAAACTCCAAATATACGGGCGTCACTCAGGGTCAGGATCGAACCCACGACCTCCTGCATAACAGGCGAGCGAGTTAACATCTCACCACCGCACGTGCCTAAGTATACGAGGACCCTTGCAACTAACGATTCCCGCGGGCCAACGGCGACCCACACAGTCGCTCCCAACTCGTCCCGAAATTACATTCGTAGTTGGGCCCGAAGAAGCCCGAGGCTTGTGTAAAAGCTTGAACGACAATAGCTGGGCGACAGGACGTCGATGACATCATGGCCAGCAACACGCGGCAGGCACGAGGCCAGAGATCCCCGGGCGCCAGCCGCATTGCTGTGCCTTCCAACTCCGATCTGCCGTGCGCGTTGCGACCTCTACCGCACACAAGAGGCGTTGCACGGTTGCACGCTCATCCCTGGGAAGTGCAGGGGGGGGGACCCCTGCTGGGTGAGGTTGCCCACCAACGATTAAAGCAAAGAGCCAAGCAAGGGGTTAGAGGTCGGTACCCACATTGGGTGGCAAATGCTACCAGTGTCCACTACGGGCAGTGTCCACTATGAGCAATGTCCACCAAGGTTGGTTTACAATACAAACTAAACTACGTGTATTCTTTTAATTTGAGCAGGTTAGGCCCACTAGTGCTACGTAGCTCTTTTTCAGAAGCAACCAGGCCACAAATGACAGCTCAACGAAGTGGCTTATCGTCACGTCGACATTTCTAGCAGCCAAATGCACGGAAAAACCCGGAGGACTCTGGGTAAAATCCACGCCTATGAAAAACAGCGTTATAGAGCATCGGATTCCTCCAGTATGAATAAAGTTTCTGATTCATGTATGTGGGCCAGTGGGCCAGAGGATCAGAATGTTCGCATTTACCATCAGCTCGGCGTAAGTTGGCCTGTCCTTGGGGTTTTTCTTCAGGCTGAAATAAAAATTTAAAAAAAACGGGATACAAACATTGAACTTTAAGTAAGATATCACAACGCACCGTCGTAAAGTGTTAACGTAAAAAAGTTTATGCGTCGTTCGACCGGCCATTCGTTTAAAAAATAATAAAAGCACGCTCTGGGCTGCTAACTTCCAACATGCAGTGTCAGACAAACAAGATACCGTTAACATACAATGAGTGTCATACAAACAAGATGTCATTAATATACAATGAGTGTCATACAAACAAGATGTCATTAATATACAATGAGTGTCATACAAACAAGATGTCATTAACATACAATGAGTCTCCTCCTCTAAGGCAACAACATCAACACTGTTTTCTCTCAGATTTCCGGCCAGGAAGCCACATTTAGGTGGGGTAGAGTCCCTTCAGTGTTTGGTTCGGTGCACTCAAAAGCCTCGCCCGATTGGCCTGGACGACGGCATCAGTCGTGTTAACGTCAACACAAGAACGTGTAGCAGGTGGCGCGTGCGTGCGCGGTGTACCAATGCGCGGCGAACTGCACGAACTCCGGGGAGAAACGGTCGGCGGGCAGCTGCGGCGACGGCTCGTCCACCACCTGCTTGAGCTGCTGGAAGGGCGTCCCCCACGACTCGTACGGGAACTTGAGGATGGCCAGTTCGATCTGCCACGGCAAGCACGCTCGCTCGCTTCACCACACCACCCTCTCCTCCCTCGCCTCCGTTCCTCCCTCCCTCTCTCTCCCCATCCCTCCCTTCCTCTCCTGCCTCACATCCTCCCTCTCCTTCCTCCCCCCCTCCCTCCCTTTCCTCCGTTCCTCCCTCCCTCTCCTCCCTCTCCTGCCTCCCTCCCCTCTCTCCCTCCCTTTCCTCCCTCCCTCCCTCCCTCTCCCCCTCCCCCCTCCCTCTCCTCCATTCCTCCCTCCCTCTCCTCTCTCCCTATCCTCCGTTTCTCTCTCCCTCTCCTCCTCCCTCCCTCTCCTGCCTCACATCCTCCCTCTCCCCTCTCCTCTCTCCCTCTCCTCCGTTCCTCCCTCCCTCTCCCCCTCTCTTCCTCTCCTGCCTCACATCCTCCCTCCCCCTCCTCCCTCCCTCTCCTCCGTTCCTCCCTCCATTTCCTGCCTCCCTCTCCTCCCTCTCCTACCTCCCTCCCCTCTCTCCCTCCCTTTCCTCCCTCCCTCCCTCCGCTCTACAATCGGACCCGCCAGGTTCAGGCCGAGCGGCCCGAGCCGTCACTGGCTCCTGGGCTCAGCGAGGGCGGCCGCGTTGTGGTTTTCTCGGTGCAGGCGGCCCACTGCCGCGACCGCCGCCCGGGCGCCGCGTGGGCCCGCGTCGCTGCGACCGACGCACGGCGCTACGGTAAAGCCCCGATTACAAAAAAAAAACCGAGTTCCAGTCCACACACTGCAGCCGTCGCGAAATGCAAGACGCATCCTTCTACTATCTGGGCTCTTGTCTGTGCTGCCTGCTGTGGGGGGGACGGGGGGGGGGATGGGGGGGGGGGCCCGTCTGTCCTGTGAGCTGTCGGTCTAATTTTGGGACTCGCCCAAACTCCCTTCGGGGAAACGTCCCACACAGCCGCCTCGGCATCACGGTGTGGGGGGGGGGGGGTCTCAGAAACCCCCCACACACCCACCCCCACCCCCGCCCCCCCCCCCCCCTTTGTCTGTCTCCCTGCGTCTCGCTTGGCACCTCCGATTGTAGCTCTTCGTGCTTATTTTGTTACTTCTAGATTTGAAGCTTTCGTGACTGCAAGGATTCATACTCTTAGGTTTTTTCGGTAAAGTCACGTAGGTAAAAAATATAATTAAAATTAATAAAAGTAAAATAAAAAATCACGACGTTTCGGAGGCAACACAAGCTTCCGTCTTCAGGTGGAATCCTTCCCCCCCCCCCCCCCCACCTCCGAGTATCCACGGTTAGCTACGTACGGTGCAAAAGAAGCTCAACACACGTACATAGCTTCTTCCTGCCTCTCTCCCTACGTCTCCTAAACCTGAAGCCACCTCTTTCTCCTTTGGTACGTAATAAACTTCATTCGTGCATTCCGCTTACCATGGTGATGCCCAGACTCCAAATGTCTGACTTGACATTATAACCTTTCTGGCTCAAGTCAGGGTTGATCCTCTCCGGCTGTAGACAAGAAGAGAGACAGCAAAAGGCACACAGCGGTTCATTTGCTAATACGATGTTTGCCACTATGGGAACCTCATTTGCCAGTAAAAATATGATAATTGGTTGCCAGATAGAAGGGTAAAGAACCAATTATCATATTTTTACTGGCAAATGAGGTTCCCATAGTGTAAATGCTTGCCCCGAGCTCTCATACTCTGATGGTGCATTGTCTTTGAGTTGTGCGCCTTTTGGCGTCATCTGGTCCAACCCATATGAGACTAGGCTCTAAGGAAAGCTGTCTCGGGTGTGGATCAATCAACTTTAAGGACAGTGCACATTATCAGAGTTATGTTCTTTTGTTTGTATTATGACTGCAGGTATTGCGGTCTATGCAAACATGACTCCTTGTAAAAAGGTGCCAGTTTTGTTGCCAGATAGAAGGGTAAAGAACCAATTATCAAGATGTTTGCCGTCTCTTACCTGGTTGAATAAAGCACGGTAGATTTTGAAATTACGCCTCCCAACAATATGACAACACACATGACACGTCACCGCCACAAAATAACAATAGGCAGAGCTTTCACGTGCAGAAAAAAATAGGTCAAATTCTAAAGATCAAATAACCTAGATGTATTGTTAAGTGCCGTAAAGTACCGTGCTGCTGGCAATGTAAGAGTAATGATGATACTGTAATAGCAGTTATTTACAGATCAAAAATACTCGCTCATGGGATGGCCCTGATATATTGGGTTGTTTGTCCAATACGATTCATGAGTGTTGTGCCAGAAATGTTTTTAGTAGCCGGAGAAAACCCAAACCGAAAAGGAGATAATGTCCAAAGTTTGTTGTGGACAGAGCCCCATTGCCTCCGTGTTCAGAATCAGAATATTTATTTATACTCCAGGAATCCGATGAGCTATGAAGCTCTTTTTGTCAGAGACGTCCAGTAGGGACATCCCGCAGCCCCGCGACTACGACACGTGATCTGTCCACGTGCTCGCCCACTGAAGCGCTAACCAGGCTTAAAACAAATAAGTATAACCCGTAAAAACAAAGTTTTTCACTATAAATCCTTTATATGCGTGGCAGCGAACTTAATATAAAGGATTTAAAATATATTCGACTGTGGAGGACGCGGGGATACGATCCCGCGACCTTTGGCATGAGAAGCGAGGGCGCTACCAACTGCGCTACTCCGCCACGGCCTGTGGAGGGGTTACACTCTGGGCTCTTACAATGTGACGTTCAGCCAAAGCCATGAATGAGTTCTATTTGAATATATGTAAAATAAAACAAATTTGCCTAAAAAGTGTAACATTTTGGGAATTTTTTTTCACGAACATTAATTGTCTCGCACAACGAGTCTGTGTGGAAAATGTCAGCTCGATTGGATCACGGGAAGTGGGTTAAAAAACGACCGAAAGATTTGCACGGTCGTAAGCAAGCAAGCAAGCACGCAAGCAAGCAAGCACGCAAGCAAACTTAATATAAAGGATTTAAAAACGCTCCGGAGATTGGACGAGGTCGGGCGAAAGCGTCCGCGGGGCGATTGCAGCGCGGTGATGATCATTATTAAACCCATCGAGCGGTGACGAGCACACCAAAACGCGCAGCAGAGGGCGCCACCCAACCTGCAACCACCAATAGCTCTGCCTGCTCTGCGCAGGAGCAAAGCCTGCAGGGGGGTCAAGTGTTCGCTCACGTCCGCCAGGACAACACGTGGAGGGGGTGGGGGCGATGCTTTCTAATGATTTACCATCACATCCTCTGGATTACGAGACGCTCCGGGGAGTAAGACGCACCCCAGACTAAACTTGCGCCCCGGGGGGCGTCAATACAGCTTCTGTACATAAATCTGGCGTGTGCACGCGCATTCACCCACACACCTATGCCAGATAATAATTATATAAGACCCACATCCCCCAACTTATTGCTTTAATTACACGTGGAAGGAGCGCGTCTTCATTTGAGTACAGCGATGCGCATCGCATTTGTTCGCAAACATAAAATCGGGGAGACAAAACGGCAAACGAGGCATTCGGTCAAAATGCATACGTACAACATACATCCGACATGCACACATACTTACTGCCATGTAGGGCTTGCAACCGGCATCCATCGTCTTGGCCACGGAGTCGACCAGGTAGCCACTGATCCCGAAGTCGCACATCTTCACGTGACCCTGCGTGTTGATGAGCACGTTTGAAGGTTTCACATCTAGTGGGGAAATCAAGCGGGCGGGGATTGGGAAACAAATTATTAAGCTAGAAACTACTTGTGAATTTATCAGGTAAGGCCCCACCGAGCTATTTTCATCTCTTTTTTTTCAGAAGCGACCTGGCCGCAAATTATAGCTCAACTAAGTGGTTTATCGCATGTAAATACATAGCAGCCAAATGCATGTTAATTATAAATTGGAGGGAAAAATCGGACCACGGGGAAAGAGAGAGAGAGAGAGAGAGACGCAAACTCCAAATATACAGCAGGCGTCTGGATCGGGACCGAACCCACGACTTCCTGCACATCAGGCATGGTAGTTGACATCTCCTAGTCACCGCCAACAATTACAGTCCACGATGGTGGACGATGGGCGAGCAAGCAGCTGTGTGTGGAGGAGCTCGACAACAGCACAATCCCTTACCTCTGTGAATCACGGACAGCTTCCTGTGCAAGTGCTCCAAAGCCTTGACGATCTGTTGAGAGGGCACACGTAAGAGGAACATTGTTTCACTCATTACAGTGCAATATTTAACTTCACGTACGCCCGCTTGCTAAACCGGCTCAGCATTGTAGATTGCACAGTATGCCGTTGACAAAATCAGTGCCACCAAGTTGAATTAACCACGGGTTAGTAAATTGGGATAATACGGAGCAAATCATTGCTCCCCTTACTGGCAGCGGACACGAATGCCCAATTGCAGGACAACAAGTTGCCGGAGGTGCCGAATCACCTTGTGCCCACAGGGGCAGCTGCCAGCGGGGGTGCCCTTTCAAACGTGTTGAGATGAGAGACGCCACAACACATCCTATTCTATTTTATTTTTATTTTACGAGGTAAGGCCTCACGGAGCTATGCAGCTCTCTTTCAGAAGCAGCCTGGCTTTCACAAATGATAGCTCAACGAAGTGGCTTATCGCGTGGAAATGTATAGCAGCCAAATACTCTAATTTCACGTTGACTCTAAATGTGGAGGGAGAAACCGGAGGACCCGGAGAAAAATCCACGTGACCAACGGGGAGAGAGACATGCAAACTCCAAATATACAGCAGGCATCAGGGTCGGGATCGAACCCATGACCTCCTGTATACCAGGCGAAGTAGTTAACATCTCGCCGTAGTGGTACATGTGACGTGGCGTGGCGTGGTATGGTTATTTAACATCTCGCCACTTTGGCGCCACATAGGAGGGCGGCTCTATCAAACACGAAATCGTTAACATTCACGTCCATCTAGAGTGAGCGAGCGAGCAAGCAAGCGTGGCGATGACGATCAGAGGCTGCGAACGGGCGAGGTGAGGACACGGGAGACGTACGGAGACGGAGATTTTTCCCAGGATGTCCTCGGGGATCGTCTGCTTCTTCTCGATCACCTTCTTGTAGAACTTGTCCAGAGACGTGTCCAGCAGCTCCATGCAGATCCACACGTCGCCCTGCAAGCCCCACGATGACAATGGTCACCCGTATAGCCAAACAATGTCGAGGCAAGTGCCGTTCGTGAGCACCTATCAAGGCAGGCAATAACCCTCAAAGGGCGCAGGTGTAGCCAGCACCATACCTGCCCACCTTTGTCTCCCCATTGCTGATGTTTACACACCGCCGCAGCTGGTACTCATTTAAGGCTGAGCCGACCTAAGGGAGGACCGGTTCACATAGCCGTGACCGGAAATAGAACTTAGGGAACCGGGTTTGTCTCGCAGTGTGCTGACCACCGTACTGCCGCTCGCGGCACCCCCTTCGCGGCCACACACGGACGTGCGAGCCGTTCTATTGGTGGCAAGAAAGCGGTGGGAATTCCACATTCCTACAACGAGGGCGAGTCTATCCAGCTCGGCGGGAGCGAGCCCCTCGACCGGACACCGCCGAAGCAACCGGCACGTAAAACACAGCCATATGGAAATACTTCACCCATAATAGGGGTGGGAGCGGCGCATCCATTCACGCAAATGTTTACGCTCACGATGCATGCAATCGAATCGTGTAAAGACGAAAAAAGATATTGGGATTCGTATAAGTTGCATGCGATGAATGCATGTTGAACTTCTTTCGCACCGTACGTAGCCAACCATGATAATCGGACGTGCGGGGGGGGGAGCAGTTCTAAAGAAATGACTATTCAATCGCGATGATTTAAAGGTGCATTGCTCCAGTGGCCATCCTAACATCGGAAGGAAGAGCATCCCAGCCGGCCGCAGAAGCGCATCTGAAAGCGCACAAATGCCCGTTTGCGATGGGTTTGAAATGACCCCCTGCGCTCAGCCCTGTAGTGTGACCTTGTTTAAAAGGGGGGGAGGGGGTGGGTTGGGGGACAATTCACGACAAAGTCAACGTCAAACTTAAGACGGACGCTCGACGCTACCAGAGTGAACGAGTCACGGGGACCGTCTGCTCCCGGCGAATCGAGGGTCACCCTCTCGAGCTCTCACCTCGCGGAAAAGCGCTCCGTAAAACGTGACGGTGTAGGGGCAGTCGACGGTGCGCATCGAGATGTCCAGGTCCATGAGCAGGCGCTTCTGCTCCTGCGAGTTCACCGTGGCACGGATGCGCTGCGGCAGCCACGCACACAAAGACAAAGACCACCACCCCGCATAACCTTCACAGAATGTTGTTGGCAAGCACCTTATGAAGGACGGCACGGTGGGTGGCCAGTACCACGCCCGGGGTCAGGGGTAGGCGGAGCAAAGTGTCGATACTCCCTCTTCTTCCAAGACATCTGACCATCACGGACGAGTAGGCCAAAACACCCTCTCTACAGGGGCTCCATATAGCGGAGGTCATTCTGCCGGCGCAGGTGAGAGCAAGCCACTGCAGGGCTGCACCTTTGCCGCGAGCTGATCGCCGTCATTCTCACCTTGACGGCCATGATGGTCTCGCTGGGCGCGTGCCGCATCTTCTCCACGACGCCGTAGGCGCCGCGGCCCAGCTCGCTCAGGGTCTCCAGGTCATCGGCCTTCACCTCAAAGTTCTGCGGACACGCAGGTGGTTCCCGTCACACACCAACGACCGGCGCGACCGGCGGCTCGGCGACACCACGTTATTTCCGCGGCCATATCTGCTGCTTCGCGGGTCGGGAAAACGAACGTGCCGAACAAAGACATCGTCGACGACCACCGACCGTGGAAGTGCCGGGATCGTCTCTCCCGCGACGGCCGTGGACATCGCCGAGCCGCGCTCGGATGCGGCACGGGAGATGCGCGTCGTACATGTCCCATAAGTGGGAAATCAAAGAATCGCCAAACTGCGGTGAGGTCGAAACCGTCGCACGCGTCACCGACGAGCTGCGACATCCACGCACACCCAGGCGGTATATTTCTACAATCCGTAACGGCGTCTACCGCCCGCCTTGGATTGGTTGAAGGACCCTTAACATTCAACTATGACATCGTCTACACAAACTGTGTGTATGAGCATGGCAGATTGTGCCGTCGTAGATCCGTGAGGTATCAATTGGTGTGGTGAGGCCTAACATCCTGCAGTGGACTGATGATTGTAGCCCGTAAGCTCAGTCATAAATTCGCACTGCGTTCGCCCTGTGACGTAACACAAATCAATACGTGGCATGTACACACACAGTGCATCTGAATACACCCTGTACCCGATTGTGTGCATACGCACATTGGGTAAGTAATAGAACTGCTTGAATTTCCGTCACTGTGGTATTATTGAGTGCATACGAACCTTATCTCCAATAGTGATGCATGCCTTTGAATCAAGATCTCTTGGTGGCCTAAGCAGAGTCAAAATAAAAATTCAAAACATATTATGAGAATTATAAAGCGCGCATACTACTACTATAATCACCCAGGAATGTCGTTAACGCTCGTGACGTCACTCCACGTCGACCAGCCCCCCTCATTAATAATCATGAACAGGTTACGTCCTTCACGTGGACCCCCACCCCTCATTAATTAATCATGAGCGGGTGACGTCACTCCACATCGAACAGGCGCCCTCATTAATAATCATGAGCGGGTGACGTCCTCCAAATGTACACACCCCCCCCCCCCCACATTAATAATCATGAGCGGGTGACGTCACTCCACATGGGGGGGAGGGTGAAACGCCTCCTCCCCCCTCCTCAGCTACAAAGCCAGAACCCTCACGTCACGCGAACTAAAAATAACGTCATGATGAACAAGGGATTATAACCTATAAATTAAATAAGTCTGTGTCACCGCGGCCTTACAAATTGCACACGAATGGATGCAATGAATACCACGTCGCGGTCTGCTGTTCGTTTGCAAGTTTCAGATTTACTGCAATACACCCGTCCCCTTGGATGGGCAAAATGCTAGTTTTTAAAGACTTAATATATTTTATAGAAGGAAGAATAAAAACCCAACCTCGATCAAACGTCGTACTCAGACTGTAAATGTTGTGGCTTGGCTCTCCAACACACCGGTGTGCTGTACTAGTGACGAATTGGCCACATTCTGTTTACGTGACAACCCCTTACTGGTAGTTGGCTGTGTCGGGTGGTGAAGGGTTTAACGACACATTTATAGATTTACGCGATCTAACACAAAAAGCCTCTATTATGGGCGAGTCTGAATCCTTACTGTGAAAAATGTAACCTGTATGCTGGCATAAAGGTGGGAGCTTGCCCAGCTTAACTGTAAAAACCCAAAAGTTAGAAACACCACCACCCTCCTCCACTCCATTACAGTGTCATTTTCACACAGCGCCGTCCACTTTACAGCAAGCACAGCTGTGGATTGCATTTGGCACAAGGTAGGTGGTCTCCTAATGACATGTGATTATTTACATTTTTAACATCACTTACGAAGGCGTGACATGGTTTAGGTCATCGTTATGATCACCTTCACCGCCATTATCACCATCACCATTTGCCCGCACCTGCGATTAGCCACGGTTGGCTATGTACATACGTGCGTACGCCATCATCCCTCGTCATTATCGTCTTCTTCTCTCACAGGGCATCTCCCACGTACTGCGTTCACTTCTGCCTCCGCCTGGCCCCCCACTAACATCGTCCAACACTGCCCCGCTTCGATCACAGACATCCGCATCATCTTCACCATGCCCGCAGACGTCAGAATGGCTCAACAGACTAAACACTAACATAAAACCGTCGCTGGCCACCCCGCACCCCGCCATATGGAAAGAAGCAGAACTAAACGAAACTTTTTTTTTATCTCGCCAGGTTAAGGCCAACTGAGCAATATAGCTGTTATATTCTTGGTTCTTTCGGTAAAGTCACGTTGAAGGGAAATAATGGATTTCACACCTGATGATGATTGCTTGCGTTGCAGTCGAAACGTCGTGAGAATTTGTATTGTTTTATATTTATATTATTTTATTATTTCCCTTCTATGTGACTTTACCGAAAGAACCAAGAATATGAATCCCTGCAGTCATGAAAGCTTTAAATCAAAATATAGCTCTTATTCAGAAACGACCTGAACACAAATGATAGCTCAACGAAGCGGCTTATCCCGTGTTGATTTTAAATGTGGAGGGGAAAAACCGGAGGACCCGGAGAAAAATCCACGCGACCACGGGGAGAGAAAGACAGGCAAACTCCAAATGTCCAGGCGTCCTCAGGGTCGGGATCGAAGACACGACGACCACCTGGATACCAGACAAGGGAGTTTAACATCTCGCCACCGCAGGACGGCCTGCGCGTGGCAGGCCGACGGGGCAGGCCGACGGGGCAGCACTCACGTCGTGGGCGGCGTGGGCGCGAACACCTCCTTGGTGATGGTGAGCGGAGGCCGCTTTTTCACCTTGTGTCCTGCTGACAAAGCGAGAGGACACAGCATTTGGGGTTTAGCGGCTGTACCGGCAAACCGAGTGCGGACACAAAACCAACCCCGGGGCGTGCTCAGCGCTGGAGCTGCGATCGCGGCCATCAGAGGCACACATGTTTAGCACAAGAGGCACGTTTTCAGGTTGCCAAACGAATGCATTGTAAGGTGGCACTCGTCTTCTTGGTTCTTTCGGTAAAGTCACGTAGAAGGGAAATGATAAAATAATAAAAATAAAACATAATAAAATACAATTCTCACGACGTTTCGGCCACAACGCAAGGTGAATCCCTGCAGTCACGAAAGCTTTAAATGGAAATTTGAAGGTGGCACTCGTTACACACAAAATGATTGCCACAAATGAACCGCAACACCTTGCCGATCTCGTCAAAAAGCATCAACCGTCACGTGGAACCCGGTCATCCTCGCAGCAGCAGCGGCAGCGGCCGTCGAACAAAGACGGTCACCGCATCGCGCGCTTTCAGATGCGGTTCTGCGGCCGTCTGGAACGCTCTTCCTTCCAATATTAGGAAGCCACTGGAGCTATGCACTTTGCAATCATTAAGATTTAAAACTCATTTCTTTAGAACTGATTTTGGTGTTTAGTTTGTTGTCGTTCCCCCGCACCTCCGATTAGCGCGGTTGGCTACGTACGGTGCGAAAAAAGTTCAACATACATACATGCGGTTTAACACCTAGGCTTTTGCGACCAATATCATCCGAAATATTTTTTTGGGGGTTAAATCGCTTAAACACAACAGGCGACTGAAGAAGCTACTTGTAATTACTGGCGAAACGTCGTAATCAGATTGTAAATGTTGTGGATTTGCTCTCCAACACACCGGTGTGCTGTACTAACGAATTGGCACGTAGTGTTTACGTGACAAACCTCACCAATTGGCTGTGTCGGGTGGTGGCGGGTTTAACGACACATTTATATTGACGTGACATAACCCCCAAAAAAAAACGTACATTATGGATACGTACATACAACGGACATCAATGCTGCCTCGCTTACTAGGTAGAGCAGGGGCCCCCCCAACCCACGGGCCACGGACCGGTACCGGTCCATGGCCTGTTAGGAACCAGGCCGCACAGCAGCACGAGGTGAGAGCGGTGAGGCCGCGCGTGGCCAACCCCATTATTTTATTATTTACAACTTCCATCCGTGTCTCTTTCCCGTACCGCTCACTTGTCTCAGTCACAGTTGTGGTAAGCCCACAAGCTGCTAACCCGTAGCCTAAATGAGTAAAAAACAAACGTCACTGGACAGCTTCTTTGAAAAGGGGGAAAGACCCAATGATGACCGCCACCCCCCAACCCGGTCCGTGAAAAAATTGTCTTCCACGAAATCGGTCCCTGGTGCCAAGAAAGTTGTGGACCGCTGAGGTCCACCTCGTGGCTGTTTGGAGGCAGCCGCGGGCCCCACCTCTGGCCAGAGTGGCGCGAGTTCGACGGTGGCAGGGCGCGGCTACCACCACCTTTGCGTTGCCGTGGCAACGCAAAGAGGCCACCTCTGCGTTGCCGTGGCAACGGGCAAAGTGCAATAGGAGGGGCAATAAAGTATACGGGCGGCCATTAAACCCTCGTGATGTCCACCCAACTTGGCCACGTAGGGAAGAAGACACAATCTCTCCCGCTGCGCAAACACACGCCGTATGTTCGCTCCGTGTACGCGTGTTCTCTCTGGGCACGATTGCATAGCCGTCAACCCATACGGTTCACCCCGTATTCTTGTACAGGGAACCATACCCTTTGGTTCTTTCGGTAAAGTCACGTAGGTAGAAAAATAAGTTGGTTCAGCAGTTGGATTATATTTTTTTGTCCGCCTGAGGACGACCGCTTGTGTTGCGATCGAAACGTCGTGATATATTTTTTGTTTGATTTTTCTACCTACGTGACTTTACTGAAAAAACCAAAGAGAGTTTGTACAGTGAAATTTAGGTGTTTTCAGGTCCATATGGCGTACAGCCGTTTCAATACGGGTACAAAAAAAGATTTCTATTTAATTGTGTTTCTCCTTTGCGATAAGACTTTTTAGGATGAACTTTGAGATTAATTAGGGCACGGGGTGACCAATAAGATCTGAATTTGTCTGTAATAAGCGAGGCACTTACCACGGGTTGACAGGTATGCGATTGTGTGCACTGAAAATTTAGTTTTTAGGGTTTATCAGGGGCAACGCGTTATAACTACGTGTATTATTAATATTACCCCAAGTACACAAAGACAAAGGTCTCCCGTTTAGCCTGAACAGACTGTAGGGGCAAGTGCTGCTAACGAGCACCTATTAAGGCCAGAACGGTACTCGAGGGATATGTGGCCAGCACCACGCCCGACCACCTTTGTCTTCCCAGTGGCGAGGTTTACACCGCACCAGGTACTCATTTGAGGCTGAGTCGACCCAGGGGAGGCCCAGGACCGGTTCAGATAATCGTCACTGGTGTTGACTGTGAGCGGGAATCGAACTCTGGTCGCCGGGTTTGTAGTGCAGCGCGCTAACCGCTATTCTACCGCTCACCACAAGTACACACACACACTCTCCTACATCAGCACTTGCCACAAGCGTCTTTAAAGGCTATACAAGAGACGTTTGTCTTCATGGAGGCATGCCCCGTGCATTTAAAATTAAAATAATAAGTCAAAACTATTGCAATCATCTGCCTTTGTCTGCACTCTATAGAATCTTAAGTAATGGCATACATAATAAGTGTGCGTACTCATACAGAAATGCTCGCGACCGCCAACATTTGACGTGAAATACGAACAGCAAACAAAAACCAGACATTCCACAACCCTTTGTTAATTGCAACAAACACATCCAAACCTCGGCTGTGCCACGGACTCGTGTACAGGTGAATATCTACGTTTCGTTGTGCAAGAACAACAACAATGTTTTAGTTTAACACGTAGGCTTTCGCGACCAATATTGTTCATAATCAACGATTTTTTGGGTTTAGATCGCGTTATTTATAAATGTGTCGTAACCCTCCATCATCGTAACATTAGCCTTATTACTAATCAAGTATATAATTACAATAACCCCCCCTCAAATCTTTGCACCTAATGAGTTAATGAGTTAATGATGACGTCACCCTACTGCTGCTCTATATAAGAACGGGAGACACAGCAGAGCCTCACCATTCTGGCGAATTGCCCGATGATGCTGGATGCAATTACCAGCGAAACGTCGTACTCAAATTGTAAATGTTGTGGTTTCACGCTTCAACACACCGGTGGGTTAAAGCAGTGAACTATTTGTCTTTTGTCAACGTGACACTTTTTTACTGATTGGCCGTGTCGGGTGGTGGAGGGTTACGACACATTTATAAATAACGCGATCTAAACCCAAAAATCGTTGATTATGAACAATGTTTTAATCTGTTCAGAATGTCGCTTTAACTCTGTGCGCTCGCTGCATGTAAACAATCACTTTTTTTTTCTGGAGCCATGACCTGACCGCTCGTGAGAGGCATTAGCGGGCAATATAAATACTGGGAGCTTCAGGGGGAGGTGCCGGGGAATGAAAACACAATCCTCCTCGTCCCTGTGACCCCAGGCCTGGGTAGGCGTGAGGACAGAAGGTCCATGTGCCATCAACAACGGAGGGCCGGACTTGGCAAGCGAGCGATCCGTGTGCGTGAGTGAGCGGGTGTGTGAGTGGGTGAGCGGGTGTGTGAATGAGTGAGTGAGCGGGTGAGCGAGTGTGTGAGTGAGTGGGCGAGGGAGTGAGCAGGTGTGAGTGAATGAGTGAGCGAGTGAGCGAGTGAGTGAGTGAGTGAGTGGGCGAGAGAGTGAGCGGGTGTGTGAGTGGGTGAGCGGGTGTGTGAATGAGTGAGCGAGTGAGCGGGTGAGGGAGTGACCAGGTGAGGGAGTGAGTGGGCGAGGGAGTGAGCGGGTGTGTGAATAAGTGAGCGAGTGAGCGGGTGAGCGGGCGAGAGAGTGAGCGGGCGAGGGAGTGAGCGGGCGCATGATTGACCCTGTGCACGAGTGTGCCAGGATGAAGATCACACGGCCCCTGCTCCACAACCATCATTGGCTCCAAGCCCTCTGTGATTGAAGAGTCAGACCGACTACAGTATTACCTTGTTGCAATTTTACTTAGATTAATATTACCCCTTCGGCTAATGCCACTACAACTCGCTCAGCGCAGGCGTCCTCCTGCCCTTGGGAGAAAAAAAATAAGAGGGGGGGGGGGGTAAAGAAAAAACCCAACAATTTTATGTAATAGTTTTTAGTGAATTGAGTACTCTAAATCTCGCCATCACGCTTTGGCACGGTGGCCCGTCCCCATTTCATCGTCCAGAAATATTTTTCGTGCCGGTACGAAGATAGTTTTTTTAAGATACCACCACAGCTCTTGGCGACGGCGATGAATGCGGCGTTTTTTTTCACGCGTTCTGGTGCCGAACAGGCCGCCAATTCGATAATGGCCACGACGACAATCACAATAGCCCCCAACTGCCAACAGAGAGGAAAAAACCCCTTAACTACAGTACCTGCGCTTGTCCTAAAAATTTTTTTCCTCCTAGCGTCTGCAGACGAGAGCACACAGAACCAGCTGTAGTGGCAAGGCATGCGCGGTGAAAATCTGAGCTGAGCCACGCGCACGCGTGTGTCCTGGCAACACGTGTTATTCATTCCATGTGCCGTCGCTCGATTTAAAGGCGCGCGGTGGAAATGATCACCAGAGTGGCTTTTAACGGAGAGAAGCCGTTTAAAAAGTTGACGTGAGCCAGCCATCGAATACATTTAATGAAAGATGTGAAAATGCGTTAGGCCGAGAGAGAGAGAGAGATTGAGGGAGAGACCAGAGGAGCAGCACGTGGATTAGAGAAGCATACGCAGGTTAATGACATAATTTCCAAGTGTTTGGAAAATCAAGTGAGTGGGGCTTGGGAAGGGTACGGTCGGTCATGGGATGGGTCAAGAATGATGGGAGTGGCAGCCAACGGACAGAACGAATCCAAGAGGACGTCCACCGAGAATATGGAGCGATATAATCAGCCAATGCATGGATGAGAGGTGGATGATTAAACCATAGGATCGATCGTAAGAGGTGGCAGGGGCCTTGGATTTCCAATTTCACTTGCATTACACGACAACACCTGCATTACTAAAGCCTGCAAGGAATCGACCACGTACCAAGTCAACGATTTGTTTTAAAAGTAATAGATCCCAATCTTGAGTTTATTACGACAGTATTATGTTAGTCTGTGCTCCTTCAATGGAGGAGGGATATCAAAACGACACGAACTCCCCTTTCCTGAAGCCCTCTCGCAGACAGCATGACGTCCACGATGGCATTTAGCCCCTGAACATTTCACCGCACTTCCAATTATGCACGGAGTTGGCTACGCACAGTGAGATAGAAGTTCAACAAACGTACAACACACGCAAGAAGATAATTACTCTGCTCGTTTACCAAATGGAAAGCCTCACCGAGTCAGCACGACTCCCTTTAAGGAGGGTCCTGCCAAGTTTTGCACAGTTCGGAGGCGATGATTACCATGTATATATTCCCAACAGAGTTATATAATTTACTTCGTCAAACAACGGCCCTAAGCCCTGTTAAGCACAGGAGCAATATTTATCACGTGGAAACATCCACGGCGAGGGATTAAAAGTGCAGAGGTCGGTTCACGCTGGTGAAGTACGCGACGTCTGACTTGGTGTTCTTGTTGACTTAACAACGATGGAAGCCGGGGGTAGAACATTTTTGGCAGCTTCACAAGAGGGGAAAAACACATTACAGTGTTGTCTTACATGTGACCCCGACTAAAGTTGGGCGACTTCAGCCACCAGAAAACCCGAGCTGATATTATCATCTGGTTATGTAATCTATCGTGAGGTCGCACCGGCATGAAACTCGCGAACAGCCACTGAGGAACTCGGTGTTCCAATTGCGAGCACCGGGTGTTGGGTTTTTTTTAAAGAGCGTTGGGCCCATTACCGAGCGGGGTTATTGCTTTGACACGCAAGTGCTGTGGTCGACACGTGTACAGCATTGCTCGCAACGTGCTGTCCGCGCAACAGAAGCCGGTGTGCCATTAACGCGTCTGCCTCTCTCCAGCGTTTCAGGGCAGCGACAGCAGAAGCCACCCCCCCCCCCCCCCCCAGAACTCCGTGGCATTGGGTGCAGTGGCGGTGCCATGGGGCAATAAGCAAACTGCGCAAAGGCTTTGGAGCTACCCCCCCCCTCCCGCCAAGGTCACTCAAGGTGGTGAGGGGGGGGGGTTCATCGGAGTATTGATAAAAACAAATTCGGGGTACACCAAAAACGAACTCGTCGCCACAGCACGCCCTGCAGGTGTCCAATGCCACATTTCGCCATTCGTTTCCACTTTCGTCTCCTCCGCCTTGCGTCGTCAACATGCTCAGGTAGTGCGTGGACATCTTCCTGACACCATTCTCGGATGTCGTCGAGCCAATCGAAAACGAGCACCGATTCTTGTAAAATAAAAAAAAGCACAATCGTTCTTCAACAGGAGGGCTCAGGTGGGCGACGCCGGAGGCCATGTCCCCCCCCCCTCCCTCCTCTGCAAAAGGATCAGCCCGCCCCCCCACCCCCTGCTAAAATTCCTGTCAATGAAGCGATGGATGGGTGGTCACGGACTTTCCTCACATACGCAAGCGGGCGAGTGCCGGCAGCAGACAAAAAGCAGATGGTGTAAGTTGCTCATTCCGTCTGGCGGTTAACGTGTATTTAAAGTGTGGCGTTTAACGGTGTGCCCCATTAGGCGCCCCCATTAGACACCGAGACCTGCTCGACCCTTCACGAATCCGTCTGAAATTCCAGAACCCAATCTGGGATCGCAGCGAGACTATTGGATGGCGCGGGGGTCAACTGAAAGACCGCCGGCGGAGTTCTGCGGAGTTCAGCGGAGGTTCCAAATTAAAGGCTCATTGACGACCCCACGCCGTACGCTCCGCACGGCCACGATCTGCCTAGAAAACCGCGGTGCTCTGTCAACCCGCTTCAGAACAACACTGGCAGAAGGTCACGGGACAGACGCAGCAGGTGCCATGGGTTGACTGACTGAGATGACTGGCCGAAAACACACACACACACAAACGTGCACATGTAACTGATATTTGCCAAACATCCCAATTCAAAAAAAACATTGCCTGCAAAAATCCATTAAATTTGGTGAACAACCAGAAAAAGAATAGTAATGCGCTAACCCTAATTTCGGAAGGAACTATTCTTTAACCAGGCAACTTCTAGGGAGCGTTCCATTGCACCGACTGTAGTACGAGCATAGCATTAGTACATACACAGTACTGTGGTACAAATACTATGTACAGTGGTAGATACTGCAATGACAAATACGTCATCATCCTCCGTCTCTCATGTTTATTCACGTGCAAACAATTGCAATCTATTAACTTACTGATCTTACAGGCTTAACGTTCACCAGTTAGACTCTAATCAGAACGGACAATCGATATCAGCAGCCACGCTTTGTTGTCACGAACTCTGAATGCGGGGGAAAGACCGGAGTGCACGTTTCATTTAAAACTTGACGAAGGCTTTGAGAGGGGAGCGGTGGTGTAGCGGTTAGCGCGCTCCGCTACGAACCTGGCGACCCGGGTTCAATTCCCGCTCGCGGCCAACACCGGTGACGATTATCTGAACCGGTCCTGGGCATCCCCTAGGTCGACTGGGCCTCAAATGAGTACCTAGTGCAATGTGTGAACATCGCCACTGGGGAGACAAAGGCGGTCAGGCGTGGTGCTGGCCACCCACCCCCTCGTGTGCCATGCCGGCCTTCATAGGTGGTCGCTAACTGCACTTGGCCCTATAATTTGTTAAGGCTACACGGGGGATCTTTATATTTTGAGTGAGGTATTAGTGGGGAGCGGTAGTGTAGTGGTTAGCGCGCCACGAACCCGGCGACCTGAGTTCTATTCCCGCTCACGGCCCAACACCCAGTGACGATCATCTGAACCGGTCCTGGGCCTCCCCTAGGTCGACTCAGCCTCAAATGAGCACCCGGTTCGGTGTGCAGTTAACGTCACCACTGGGAAGACAAAGGCGGCCGAGCGTGGTGTTGGCCACCCACCCCCTCGTGTACCGTGTCCGGTTTTCATAGGCGCTCGCTAACAGCACTTGCCCGTTGCAGGCTACAACTTTGTCTTTGCTTTGGGGTGAACAATCTTGGGTCGAGGTTGCGAGAGACCAAACAGACGGGGCAGCAACAGCAACAACAACAACCCTCTCCCCTGGCTTTATTAATAACAGACTGAACAAAATCAACTTTGGGGTGGTGGTGGTGGTGGTGGAGGGGTTGGGGGGATTTGCAGAAAACTGCCGCGCCCTGTGCAGGACCTTTTCCTGGAAATGGGCGTCGGTTGTGTATTGCGAGTATTTATACCCACGCACACAGCTCCAGCCAACGAGCATAACACCATCACCGGGGTCTCCCTCTCTCCCTGTGCGTGGTGCTGCAGCAGCAACAACACTGGCTCAGCTGTGCCCCGAGCAAACTCCACTTGCGATGATGGAGGTGTGGGATTGGTGCTGGAGGAGGGGGAGGGGGCGTTATTATAATAAATTGTAATTATCACGCCAAAACTAATTACTCCCGAATTATTGAAAATGTCGCTTAAACGCCTGGGAGGTTTTTTTTTACGTTTGGTTGAATGGCTCCAACTCACTCCCGGAACAATGCTGTCCATACGATATCGATGTAAACTATTTATTTTTTATCAGCTTAGGGCGCCACTGAGCTACACAGCTCTTTTTCAGAAGCATCCTGCCAATCGCAAATGATAGCTCAACGAATCGGCTCATCACGTAGAAATGCATAGCGGCCAAACACTCTAAATGTAGAGGGAAAAACCAAGGACGCGGAGAAAAATCCACGTGACCACGGAAAGAACATACACACTCCAAATATACAGCAGGCATCAGGATTGGAACTGAACCCACGACCTCCTGTATACCAGGCAAGACATTCAACATCTTGCCACCGTGGTACACGTGACGACGTGGTGTGGTGAAGTATGGTTAAATGACTCACCACGACCGACAGTCACGACAGGGAGGTTGGCACAGATCTGGTCCAGATGTCTTGTGACCCCCCACTTAATCGAGCCCTAACATTTTCTTCCTTTGCATATTCATTTCTGTTTCATGTAAACTTTACTTGAAAAATATAAAGTTTTAGAGTATAAAACGGGGGTTCCAGTAGATCTGGACCACCCTGCACACGTGACTTGGATGTTGCAGGCCCCCCCTCACCCTCACAATTCAATGAAATTGTCACGATTTGTAGTGGCAACTTGATCGAAGGATAGAGTCCTTCAGATTATGCATGCGATCGCGCGATCGTTAAGATTCGATTCCAACCGACGACTCGTTCCATTGTTACATCCCCAAATGGATGGCCAATTTCCTCCGGGCCAAACTGCTCCATGGTGACACGTGGCACGCAACGGAACAACGGCAAACACCGCATTCACTGCACACTGCCCCGTGTACTGCATTGTGCTCGTCGTCGATGGGCTCAGAGCAAATACACGACTTGTTAATACCACCAGAGAGATGGCGACACTTGAGCTTTGACAACATCTTTAAATGGCCAACCAGCGAATTACACAATAACCGTATTTAACAAGTTTGTTTATCACGTAGTCGCCATTGTATAACCCACGCACACAAATTTGTATAGCTAAATAACTGCCTCCTCTTCTTGGTTCTTTCGGTAAAGTCATGTAGAATGGGAATAATTATTTTATTATTTCCATTCTACGTGACTTTACCGAAAGAACCAAGAAGATGAATCCCTGCAGTCACGAAAGCTTTTCATCGAAATTTAACTGCCTCCTGCAGTGGAAATGGATTCTGCGTTGGCGCATGGACTACGTACAAAAGTCTATGATGTTTTTAAACCAAAGTTTGGGTTCAATATTGATTGATCAGCTATCAAAATAAATCATAAACTTTTTTCGTGATCAATCACTAAGGCCCCCTTTTTAAAAGGCATTGTCAGTGCTTATCTGCAGATGAGTATGTCTCTGAGGACACACGCGGGAACAGAGGTGAGATTAATATCCAACTATTTCGGGGTATTCGATTCATGGAGAAATTGACCCTAATAGGTGGGGTAAAAATACTCGATTAATTGGATAGCCGGGCTTCAAGGCTTCGTCTATAATCTCCCTTAGGACAAATCAAAACCCGGGCCCACCCAACAAAAAAGTTAGAGACAAACGGATCCCTCATTAAAACTGAGCGTAGCATTTCAGATTTTTTTTTTTAAAGCGAATGTTTATCTTCAAACATTTTTTTTCCTCTTTAAAACAACAAAATCCGGCTAATTGCGTTTCAAACATGCAACAAGAGGTATCTGTTAAGAGGCACACAACGGCACGAAACAGCTGCGAGTTTTTCGTGGTTTCGAGAGGAAAAATTGCCAGCCAGCGACAGTCGCAGAAACCCCCAATGGGACCCCACTGCAACCCGCTTGTCTGGGTGGCGGCCGCAGCGTGTATTTTTTTGCATGGCAGGTTTGTTCCCTGTGTGCCGGAAAAGACCCCCCCAAAACCCCTCAACGGGTTTGCAGAAGAAGAAACAGAGTCATCTCGTCTCATGCAAGTGCCCCCCCCCCCCCCGAGTTCACACAATTGTCTGTCGTAATGCAGCAACAACACCACCCTCTCGAACATTCCGCTAAAAAAAGGAGACAACGCGGAAGAAAAGATCGGAGCCATCCGATCAATTTTGCAGCGTCGCCCGTGTCACGCAGGTCCCTTGCAGCAGACCATCCCTCGCTAACATTCCGTTAAAAGGGGGAATAAACATCATTTCCGAGCCACAAAATACAAAATCGTTGTGCACATTAACACACACGCGCGCACACAATTAAGACACGACTCACTTTGCTAGACACATTAACACAACATCGTTACGTGGATGTGTGTGTGTGCGTGTGCAGACACCATCTGCACGCCGTTAAAAATAAATAAACATCATCCCAGAGTCGAGTGCTTTATTTCATTAATTTAAGGTCAATGGGGCCAAAAGTATTGCGAACTTCAAGACCGTCTACAGACATTAATGTACCCTACCCCCCCCAGTTCGCCGCCGCCGCCGCCGCTGTCTGACACACCCAGTGACTCATGCGGTGTGAATGATGTGACAACGTTCGCTTAACCGTAGTGCACCACAGACGCCACACGCTGTCGTACTACGGGGGCACCAACACACACGGCCCAACGATCCCAGCAACAACAACAAAAAACGCCGAGCAACGCAGTCTCAAGCATTTATTGCGCGCGTGTTTGTCACCTTTAGGGCCCTTCTCTCTGTTCATGTCCCCCGTATTAATTTTATTTCCACCGGTGCCATATTTGCGACCGCGCATATCGTGAATTTGCATGCTGGCCTGGAAAACCCCCAGAGGGGAGGCGGGGAGGGTGCAATACTGTGGGTCCATTACCCAAAGGTTTGGCACGTGTTGAACGTGCGTTTAGAGTATTTAACATTATTTTCGCTGCTATACATTTCCAAATGAAGAGCCACTTTGTTGAGCTATCGCATGTGGCCAGGTCACTTCTGAAAAATATGCTAATAGCTCAGTGGGCTTTTACCTGGTAAAGTACAAATCGTGTAGTTTTATTTGTATATTTTACCCTTCCTATACTTTGCACTCGTATCGTGTTTGTGTATCTGTGAAAAAGAGCTTTATAGCTAATCGGATTCCTCCAGTTTAAAACAAATGTTCAGATGCTGACTCTTAAATGCTGATCACCAACCGAGAGAGCTGGACTGCGTTTCTAGACTCCTTTAATACAATTTAATAGTAAGGTCGAGTGCAATTATGCATCAGCTCTGTCCATTTGATGATCCAATATGAATTAAATGTTCTTCGAAAGTTGTATTGTTATAAGGAAGTTTCCCTATTTAAAAAAACTGGACAAAATATGTCAAATGGTCATTCAAAAATTGGAGAAAAAAAACCATAACAGAAAAAAGTTTAAGTCCAAATATGCAACTGCTTTTTGCACTGGCAGTGTCCCGTCAGCTCGCAAATCAACAGTTACCTTCAGAGGACAAATTGCCTCCCTGGAAAGCGTTACAGAAT